>NC_142468.1:111610102-111913730 GCF_049115385.1 Moschus berezovskii | reverse complement strand
AATCACCCAAATCCAAGAAACACAGAGAGTCCCTAACAGGATAAACCCAAGGCGAAATACCCCAAGGCACATATTAATCAAATTAACAAAGATCAAACACAAAGAAAAAATATTAAAAGGAGCAAGGGAAAAACAACAAATAACACACAAGGGGATCCCCATAAGGATAACAGGTGATCTTTCAGCAGAAACTCTACAGGCCAGGAGGGAATGGCAAGACATACTTAAAGTGATGAAAGAAAATAACCTACAGCCCAGATTACTATACCCAGCAAGGATCTCATTCAAATATGAAGGAGAAATCAAAAGCTTTACAGACAAGCAAAAGCTGAGAGAATTAAGCATCACCAAACCAACTGTCCAACAAATACTAAAGGATCTTCTCTAGACAGGAAACACAGAAAGGGTATATAAACTCGAACCCAAAACAATAAAGAAAATGGCAACGGGATCATACTTATCAATAATCACCTTAAACGTAAATGGGTTGAATGCCCCAACCAAAAGACAAAGGCTGGCTGAATGGATACAAAAACAAGACCCCCAGATATGTTGTCTACAAGAGACCCACCTCAAAACGAGGGACACATACAGACTGAAAGTGAAGGGCTGGAAAAAGATATTCCACGCAAATAGAGAGCAAAAGATAGCAGGAGTAATAATACTCATATCAGATAAAATAGATTTTAAAACAAAGGCTGTGAAAAGAGACAAAGAAGGAAACTACATAATGATCAAAGGATCAATCCAAGAAGAAGATATAACAATTATAAATATTTATGCACCCAGCATAGGAGCACCGCAATATGTAAGACAATTACTAACAAGTATGAAAGGGGAAATTAATGATAACACAATAATAGTGGGAGACTTTAATACCCCACTTACATCTATGGATAGATCAACTAAACAGAAAATTAACAAGGAAACACAAACTTTAAATGATACAATAGAACAGTTAGACTTAATAGATCTCTATAGGATATTTCACCCCCAAAAAATGAATTTCACCTTTTTCTCAAGCGCACACGGAACGTTTTCCAGGATAGATCACATCCTGGGCCATAAATCTAGCCTTGGTAAATTCAAAAAAATTGAAATCATTCCAAGCATCTTTTCTGACCACAATGCAGTAAGATTAGATCTCAATTACAGGAGAAAAACTATTAAAAATGCCAACATATGGAGGCTGAACAACACGCTGCTGAATAATGAATAAATCATAGAAGAAATCAAAAGAGAAATCAAAATATGCATAGAAATGAATGAAAATGAAAACACAACAACCCAAAACCTCTGGGACACTGTAAAAACAGTGCTAAGGGGGAAGTTCATAGCAATACAGGCACATCTCAAGAAACAAGAAAAAAGTCAACTAAATAACATAACTCTACTTCGAAAGCAACTAGAAAAAGAAGAAATGAAGAACCCCATGGTTAGCAGAAGGAAAGAAATCGTAAAAATTATGGCAGAGATAAATGCAAAAGAAACAAAAGAGACCATAGCAAAAATGAACAAAGCCAAATGCTGGTTCTTTGAGAAGGTAAATAAAATTGACAAACCACTAGCCAGACTCATCAAGAAACAAAGGGAGAAGAACCAAATCAATAAAATTAGAAATGAAAATGGAGAGATCACAACTAACAACACAGAAATACAAAGGATTATTAGAGAATACTATCAGCAATCAAATGGCAATAAAATAAATAACTTGGAAGAAATGGACAAATTCCTAGAAAAGTACAGCTTGCCAAAACTGAACCAGGAAGAAATAGAAAATCTGAACAGACCCATCACAAGCACGGAAATAGAGGAAGTAATTGGAAAGCTTCGAGGAAACAAAAGCCCAGGTCCAGACGGCTTCACAGCTGAATTCTACCAAAAATTTAGTGAAGAGCTAACACCTCTTCTACTCAAACTCTTCCAGAAAATTGCTGAGGGAGGAAAACTTCCAAACTCATTCTATGAGGCCACTATCATCCTAATCCCAAAACCTGGTAAAGATCCCACAAAAAAAGAAAACTACAGGCCAATATCACTGATGAACACAGAGGCAAAAATCCTTAACAAAATTCTAGCAGTCAGAATCCAACAACATATTAAGAAGATCATACATCATGACCAAGTGGGCTTTATCCCAGGAATGCAAGCATTCTTCAATATCCGCAAATCAATCAACGTAATACACCACATTAACAAACTGAAAACTAAAAATCATATGATTATCTCAATAGATGCAGAGAAAGCCTTTGACAAAATACAACATCCATTTATGATAAAAACTCTCCAGAAAGTGGGAATAGAAGGGACATATCTCAACATAATAAAAGCTATATACGACAAACCCACAGCAAACATTATCCTCAATGGTGAAAAACTGAAAGCGTTTCCCCTAAACTCAAGAACAAGACAAGGGTGCCCACTCTCACCACTACTATTCAACATAGTTCTGGAAGTTTTGGCTACAGCAATCAGAGCAGAAAAAGACATAAAATGAATACAAATTGGAAAAGAAAAGTAAAACTTTCACTGTACGCTGATGACGTGATCCTCTACACAGAAAACCCTAAAGACTCTACCAGAAAACTACTAGAGCTAATCAATGAATACAGTAAAGTTGCAGGGTATAAAATCAACACACAGAAATCCCTTGCAATCCTATACACTAATAATGAGAAAATAGAAAGAGAAATTAAGGAAACTATTCAATTCACTGTTGCAACGAAAAGAATTAAATACTTAGGAATATATCTACCTAAGGAAGCAAAAGACTTGTACATAGAAAACTATAAAACACTAGTGAAAGTAATCAAAGAGGACAGTAATAGATGGAGAAATATTCGTGGATTGGAAGAATAAATATTGTGAAAATGAGTATACTACCCAAAGTTATTTATATATTCAATGCAATCCTTATCAAGCTACTAACGATATTTTTCACAGAACTAGAACAAATAATCTCACAATTTGTATGGAAATACAAAAAACCTCGAAAAGCCAAAGCAATTTTGAGGAAGAAGAATGGAACTGGAGGAGTTAACCTGCCAGGCTTCAGGCTCTACTACAAAGCCACAGTCATCAAGACAGTATGGTACTAGCATAAAGACAGAAATATAGATCAATGGAATAAAATAGAAAGCCCAGAGATAAACCCACGCACCTATGGACACCTTATCTTCGACAAAGGAGGCAAGAATATAAAATGGACAAAAGACAGTCTCTTTAACAAGTGGTGCTGGGAAAACTGGTCAGCCACTTGTAAAAGAATGAAACTAGAACACTTCCTAACACCATACACCAAAAGAAACTAAAAATGAATTAGAGAGCTAAATGTAAGACCATATCCTATAAAACTCCTAGAGGAGAACATAGGAAAAACCCTCTCCGACATAAATCACAGCAGGATCCTCCAAGACCCACCTCCCAGAATATTGGAAATAAAAGCAAAAATAAACAAATGGGACCTAATTAAAATCACAAGCTTCTGCATAGCAAAGGAAACTCTAAGCAAGGTGAAAAGACAGCCTTCAGAATGGGAGCAAATAATAGCAAATGAAGCAACTGATAAAGGATTAATCTTCAAAATATACAAGCAGCTCCTTCAGCTCAATTCCAGAAAATTAAGTGACCCAATCAAAAAATGGAACAAAGAACTAAACAGACATTTCTCCAAAGAAGACATACAGATGGCTAACAAACACATGAAAAAATGCTCAACATCCCTCATAATCAGAGAAATGGAAATCAAAACCACAATGTGATACCATTTCACACCAGTCAGAATGGCTGCTATCCAAAAGTCTACATGCAATAAATGCTGGAGAGGGTGTGGAGAGAAGGGAACCCTCTTACACTGTTGGTGGGAATGCAAACTAGTACAGCCACTATGGAGAACAGTGTGGAGATTCCTCAAAATACTGGAAAAAGAACTGCCATATGATCCAGCAATTGCACTCCTGGGCATACACACCGAGGAAACCAGAATTGAAAGAGACACATGTACTCCAATGTTCATTTCAGCACTGTTTGTAAGAGCCAGGACCTGGAAGCAACCTAGATGTCCATCTTCAGATGAATGGATAAGAAAGCTTTGGTACATATACACAAAGGAGTATTTTTCAGCAATCAAAAGAATGCATTTGAATCAGTTTTAATGAGGTGGATGAAACTGGAGCCAATTATACAGAGTGAAGTAAGCATGAAAAAAAAAAACATCAATACAGTATACTAACGCATATATATGGACTTAGAGAGATGGTAACCTGAACTTTGTATACGAGACTGCAAAAGAGACATAAGCTTATAGAACAGTCTTTGGGACTCTGTGGGAGAGGGTGAAGGTGGGATAATAGGGGAGAACGGGATTGTAGCATGTATATTATCATAAGTGACCAGTCCAGGTTCGACACATGATACAGGATGCTTGGGGCTTGTGAACGGGGATGAAATGGAGGGAGGATATGGGGAAGAGGGAGGTGGGAGGGGGGTTCAAGATAGAGAACACATGTACACCTGGGGCGAATTCATGTCAATGTATGGCAAAACCAACCAATATATTAATGTAAGGTAATTTGCCTCCAATAAAATAAATTTAAAAAAAGAAAGAAACACAACAAAATTATCCCCTCAATGCGACATAAGTAAATTTTGACCAGCAGAATCTAAAGAGAAATCCCAGATACCCACATGAAAGGCAAAAGAGTACTTGACAACCTTTATAAGACTCAGAAAGTTCCCTCACACAGCCGGCCCCACTGAAGAGGAGAACACACTTTATGGTCTCAACTCGAGAATAGGCCCTATTTCCTTTTAACGGCTCAAGAGTAATTCCAAAGTTCTCCTTCCAACACAAAAGGGGACCTGACTTCCGTGAAACAACCCAAGCGAGTTCCTGAGTT
Organism: Moschus berezovskii; assembly: GCF_049115385.1. Taxonomy (NCBI): domain Eukaryota; kingdom Metazoa; phylum Chordata; class Mammalia; order Artiodactyla; family Moschidae; genus Moschus; species Moschus berezovskii. The sequence continues at coordinate 111,908,832 of NC_142468.1, read as the reverse complement.
CCACGTCGCAACTAGAGAAGTACCCCAGTTTACCGCCGCAACTCCAGAAAAACCACAAAAGTATCCCCTCAATGCGAGATGAGGAAATTTTGCACTGCAGAATGTCAAGAGAAATCCCACATTCCCGCTTGAAAGGCAAAAGTGTTCTTGACACACTTTATGCGACACAGGAAGTTCTCTTACAAAGCTGTACCTATTGGAGAAGAGAACACACTTTATGGAAACAACACGAGAAGAGGCCCAATCCCATTTAATGGCTCGAGAGTAATCCAGAAGTTCCACTTCCAACACAAAAGGGGACCTGACTTCCCTGAAGCAATCCGAGCGAATTCCTCAGGTTCCCATTGCTGATTGATCAATACCCCCAGCTTCCCGCCGCAACTCGAGAAACACAACAAATATTATCCCCTCAATGCGAGATGAGGACATTCTGCACTGCTCAATCACAAGAGAAATCCCACATTCCCACATGAAAGGCAAAAGGGTACTTGAAACCCTTTATGAGACTCAGAAAGCTCCCTCACACAGCCGTCCCCATTGGAGAGGAGAACATACTTTATGGACTCAACTCGACAAGAGGCTCTATTCGCATTTAACGGCTCGACAGTAGTCCCGAAATTCCCTTTCAACACAAAAGGGGAACTGACTTCCCTGAAGCAACGCGAACGATTTTTTGAGGTCCCATCGCAACTCAAGAAGTACCCCCAGCTTCCCGCCGCAACACGACAAACACCACAAAATTATCCACTCAATGCGAGATGAGGAAATTTTGCGCTGCAGAATCTCAAGAGAAATCCCACATTGCCTCTTCAAAGGCAAAAGGGTACTTGACACACTTTATGCGACTCAGAAAGTTCCCTCACAATGCCGTCCCCATTGGAGAGGAGAACACACTTTATGGACTCAACTCGAGAAGAGGATCTATTCCCATTTAACGGCTCGAGAGTAATCCTGAAGTGCCCCTTCCCAAAAAAATTGGACCTGACTTCCCTGAAGCAACCCGAGCGAGTTCCTGAGATCCCCGTCCCAACTCAAGAAACACCCACCTTCTGCCGCAACTAGAGAAACACCACAAAATTTTCACTTCAATGCTAGATGAGGAACTTTTGCGCTGCAGAATCTTAAGAGAAATCCCACATTCCCCCTGGAAAGGGAAAAGTTTCCTTGACACAATTTATACGATACAGAAAGTTCACTCACACAGCCGTCCCCACTGGAGAGAAGAACACACTTTATGAACTAAATTCGAGAAAAGGCCCTATTCCCATTTAACGGCTCGAGAGTAATCCTGAAGTTCCCCTTCCCACAAAAGGGGACCTGACTTAACTGAAGCAACCCGAGCGAGTTCCTGAGGTCTCCATCGCAACTCGAGAAGTACTCCCAGCTTGCCACCGCAACTCGAGAAACACCACAAAATTATCCCCTCAATGCGAGATGAGAAAAATTTGTGCTGCAGAATCTCAAGAGAAATCCCAGATTCCCGCTTCAAAGGAAAAAGGGTACTTGACACCCTTTATGCGACTCAGAAAGTTACCTCACACAGCCGTCCCTATTGGAGAGGAGAACACAGTTTATGGACTCCCCTGGATAAGAGGTCCTATTGCCATTTAACGGCTCGATAGTAAACCCGAAGTTCCCCTACAAAAACAAAAGGGGACCTGACTTCCCTGAAGCAACCCGAGCGAGTTCCTGAGGTCCCCGTTGCAACTCGAGAAACACACACCTTCTACCGCAACACGAGAAACACCACAAAATTATCCCTTCAATGCGAGATGAGGAAATTTTGCGCTGCAGAATCTCAAGAGAAATACCACATTCCCGCTTGAAAGGGAAAAGTTTACTTGACACACATTATACGACTCAGAAATTTCCCTCACACAGCTGTCCCCATTGGAGAGGAGAACACACTTTATGGTTTCAACGCGAGAAGAGGCCCTATTCCCATTTAGCCGCTCGAAAGCAATCCCGAAGATACCCGTCCAACACAAAATGGGACCTGACTTTTCTGAAGCAACCCGAGCGTGTTCCTCAGGACCTCGTCGCTACTCGAGAAGTACTCCCAGCTACCCGCCACAACTCGAGAAACACCACAAAATTATCCCCTCAATGCGAGATGAGGAAATTTTGCGCTGCAGAATCTCAAGAGAAATCCCACATTCCCGCTTGAAAGGAAAAAGGGTACTTCAAACCTTTTATGCCAATTGGAAAAACCCCTAACACAGCCGTCACCATTGCAGAGGAGAACACACTTTATGAACTCAACTCAGTAGAGGCCCTATTTCGATTTAAAGGCTGGAGAGTAATCCCAAAGTTCCCCCTTCTAACTCAAAAGGGGAGTTGACTTCCCTGAAGCAACCCGAGCGAGTTCCTGAGGACCCCGTCGCAAAAGGAGAAACCCCCAGCTACCAGCCGCAACTCAAGAAACACCATAAAATTATCCCCTCAATGAGAGATGAGGAAACATTGCGCTGCAGAATCTCAAAAGAAATCCCACATTCCTGATTGAAAGGCAAAGTGGTACTTGACACAATTTATGTGACTCAGAAGGTTCCCACACAGACGTCCCCATTGGAGAGGAGAACACACTTTATGGACTCAACTGGAGAAGAGGCCGTATTCCCATTTAACAGCACGAGAGAATTCCCGTATTTCCCCTTCCAACACAGAAGGGGACCTGACTTGCCTGAAGCAACCCGAGCGAGGTCCTGAGGTGCCCGTCGCAATGCGAGAAGTACCCCCCAGCTTCCCTCTGAAACTCGCGAAACACAACAAAATTATCCCCTCAATGCAAGATGAGGAAACTTTGCGCTGCAGTATCTCTAGAGAAATCCCACATTCCCGCTTGAAAGGCAAAAGAGTACTTGATCCCTTTTTGCAACACAGAAAGTTCCCTCACACAGCAGTCCCCATTGGAGAGGGGAACACACTTTATGTACTCAAGTCAAGAAGAGGCCCTATTTCGATTTAACGGCTGGAGAGTAATCCCGAAGTTCCCCTTCCAACAGAAAAGTTGAACTGAAGCATCCCGGGCAAGTTCCTGACGTACTCGTCACAACTCGAGAAGAACCCCCGGCTTCCCGCTGCAACTCGAGAAACACCACAAAATTATCCCCTCAATGTGAGATGAAGAAATTATGCGCTGCAGAATCTCAAGAGGAATCCCACATTCCCGATTGAAAGGCAAAATGGTACTTGACACCCTTTATGCGACTCAGAAAGTTCCCTCACACAGCCGTCACCATTGCAGAGGAGAACACACTTTATGAACTCAAGTAGATGCCCTATTTCGATTTAACGGCTGGAGAGTAATCCTGAAGTTTCCCTTCCAACACAAAAGGGGATCTGACTTCCCTGAAACAAATCGAACGAGTTCCTGAGGTCCCCATCGGAACTCGAGAAATACCCACACTTCCTGCAACAACTCGAGAAACACCACAAAATTATCTCCTCAATGCGAGATGAGGAAACTTTGCGCTGCAGAATCTCAAAAGAAATCCCACATTCCCAATTGAAAGGCAAAATGGTACTTGAAACAATTTATATGACACAGAGAGTTCCCACACAGATGTCCCCATTGGAGAGGAGAACACACTTTATGGACTCAACTCGAGAAGAGACCCTATTCCCATTTAACGGATCAAAAGTAATCTGAAAGTTCCCCTTCAACACAGAAAGAAACTGACTACCCTGAAACAACCCATGTGAGTTCCTGAGGTCCCCGTCGCAAGTCGAGACGTACCCCAGCTTCCCGCCGCAACTCAATAAACACCACAAAATTATCCCCTCAATGCAAGATGAGGAAATCTTGTGCTGCAGAATCTCAAGAAGAATCCCACATTCATTCTTGAAAGGCAAAAGGCTACTAGACACCCTTTATGCGACTCAGAAAGTTCCTTCACACAGCCATCCCCATTGGAGAGGAGAACACACTTTATGGAATCAACCTGAGAAGAGGCCAATTCCTAATTAACGGCTCGAGAGTAATCCGAAAGTTCCCTTCCAGCACAAAAGGGGACCTGACTTCCCTGAAACAACCCGAGCGAGTTCCTGAGATCCCAGTCACAACTCGAGAAGTACCACCAAATTCCCACCGCAACTCGAGAAACACCACAAAATTGTCTCCTCAATGCGAGATGAGGAAATTTTGCGCTGCAGAATCTCACGTGAAATCCCACATTCCTGCTTGAAAGACAAAAGGGTACTTGACAACCTTTATACGACTCAGAATGTTCCCTAACAGCTGTCCCCGTTGGAGGGGAGAACACACTTTATGGAATCAACTCGAGAAGAGGACCTATTCCCATTTAATGGCTCGAGAGTAAACCAGAAGTTCACCTTCCAGCACAAAAAGGGACCTGACTTCCCTGAAGAAATCCGAGCGAGTTCTTGAGGTCCCCTTCTCAACTCGAGTAGTACCCCCAGCTTTCCGCTGCAACACAAGAAACCCCACAAAATTAACCCCTCAATGCGAGATGAGGAAATTTTGAGCTGCAGAATCTCAAGAGTAATTCCACATTTCTTCTTGAAAGGCAAAAGGGTACATGAAACCCTTTATGCGACTCAAAAAGTTCCCTCAAACAGCCGTCCCCATTGGAGAGGGGAACACACTTTATGGCTCAACTCAAGAAGAGGCCCTATTCCCATTTAACGGCTCAGGAGTAATCACGAAATTCCCGTTCCAACACAAAAGGGGAACTTACTTCCCTGAAGCAACCATAGAGAGTTCCTGAAGTCACTGTCGCATATCAAGAAATATCCCCAGCTTCCCATCGCAACTTTAGAAACACCACACAATTATCCCCTCAACGCAAGAATTGGAAATTTTGTGCTGCAGAATCTCAAGAGAAATCCCACATTCCCACGTGAAAGGCAAAAGGGTACTAGACACATTTAATACGACTCAGAATGTTCCCTAACAGCCGTCCCCATTTTAGAGGAGAACACACTTTATGGACTCAACTTGAGAAGAGGCCCTATTAATATTTAACAGCTCCAGAGTAATCCGGAAGTTCCCCTTCCAGCACAAAAGGGGACCTGACTTCACTGAAGGAACCTGAGCCAGTTCCTGAGGTCCCCGTCCCAACACGAGAAGTCGAGATATCCCCATCTTCCGGCCGCAACTCGAGAAAACCCACAAAATTATCCCCTCAATGCGAGATGAGGAAATTTTGTGCTGCAGAATCTCAAGAGAAATCCACATTCCCTCTTGAAAGTCAAAAGGGTACTTGACACCCTTTATGTGACTCAGAATGTTCCCTCACACAGCTGTCCCCATTGGAGAGGAGAACACACTCTATGGATTCAACTCGAGAAGAGGCCCTATTCCCATTTAACGGCTAGAGAGCAATCCAGACGTTACCAATTGATCGCAAATGTGGACCTGCTTTCACAGAAGCAACACGAGTGAGGTTCTGAGGTCCCTTTTGCAACTTGAAAAGTACACCAAACTTCCCTCCAAAACTCGAGGAACACGACAAAATTATTGCCTTACTGTGAGATGAGGAAATTTTTCCCTGCAGATTCTCAGGAGAAATCTTAATTTCCTACTTTAAAGGCAAAAGGGTACTTGACACCCTTTATGGGAATCATAAAGTTCCCTCACACAGTCGTACCCATTGGAAAGGAGAACACACTTTATGGACTCAAGTCGAGAAGAGTCCCTATTCCCATTCTATGCCTCGAGAGTAATCCCGATGTACCCCTACCAAAACGAAAGTAGACCTGACATCCCAGGGACTACACAAGCGAGTTCCTGAGGTCCCTGTAGAAATTCGAGAAGGACCCCAAGCTTCCCGCTGCAACTCGAGTAAAACCACAACATTCTGCACTCAAGGTGAGATGAGGAAAATTTCCCCTGCAGAGTCTCAATAAAATTCCCACATTCCTACTTGAAACGTGAACGAGTACTTGACACACTTGATGCAACTCACGACATCCCCTGAAGTAGCTACCCCCACTTGAGTGGAGAAAACAATTTATAGACTCAACTTTAGATGAGGCCCTATTCCCATTGCATGCCTTGAGAGTAAGCCCGATGTTCCCGTACCAAAAGGAAATGAAACCTGACTTAGCAGGGACTACACGAGCGAGTTCCTGAGGTCCTTGTGGCAACTCGAGAAGGACCTCAAGGTTCCAGAAGCAACTCGAGAAAAACCACAGAATTCTGCACTCAAGGTGAGACGAGGAATATTTCCCATGCAGAGACTCAAGAGAAATCCGATATTCCCTTTTTAAACGCGAATGGGTACTTGACCCCCTTGATGCGATTCAAGACATTCCCTGACCTATCTGTCCCCACTTGAGAGGAGAAACAATTTATGGACTCAAGTTCAGATGAGCCCCTAGTCCCATTCCACGCCTCGAGAGTAATCCTGATGTTCCCCTACCAAACAAAAGGAGACGTGACTTCCCAGGGACTACTGGAATGAGTTACTGAGGTCCCTGTCGCAACTCAAGAAGGACCCCATGCTTCCCGCCGCAACTAGAGAAAAACCACAAGATAATGTACTCAAGGTGAGATGAGGAAAATTTCCTCCGCAAAGTCTCAAGAGATATCCACATTCCGGTTTGAAACGCAAAAGGGTACTTGACAAACTTGATGCGAATCAAGACATTCCCTGACATATCTGTCCCACTTGAGAAGAGAACACAATTTATGGAATCTTTAGATGAGGCCCTGTTCCCATTCCACGCCTTGAGAGAAATCCCGATGTTCCCCTACCAAAACGAAAGGAGACCTGACTTACCAGGGACCACATGAGAGAGTTTCCTGAGGTCCCTTAACAACTCGAGAAGGACCCCAAGCTTCCTGCTCCAACTCGAGAAAAACCACAAGATTCTGCACTCAAGGTGAGATGAGGAAAATTTCCCCTGCAGAGTCTCAAGAGAAATCCCACTTTCCGAACCTGAATCATGAACGGCTAGTTGACACCCTTGATGCGACTCAAGACATTCCCTGACATAGCTGTCCCTACTTGAGAGGAGAAAACAATTTATAGACTCAACATTAGATGAGACCCTATTCCCATTCCACACCTCGAGAGTAATCGCGATGTTCCCCTACCAAAACGAAAGGAGACCTGACTTCCCAGGGACTACACGAGCTAGTTCCTGAGGTCCATGTCGCAACTTGAGAAGGACCCAAGCTCCCGCCGCAACTCGAGAAAAACAGCAAGATTCTTCACTTAAGGTGAGATGAGGAATATTTCCCCTGTATACTCTCAAGAGAAATCCCACATTCCCGCTTGAAACGCGAAGGGGTACTTGACACCGTTGAAGTGACTCCCTGACCTATCTGTCCCCACTTGAGAGGAGAACACTTTTTATGGACTCAATTTAGATGAGGCCCTATATCCTTTCCATGCCTAGATAGAATCCTGATGTTTTCCTACCAAAACAAAAGGAGACCTGAATTCCCAGGGACTACACGATCGAGTTCCTGAAGTCCCTTTCGTAACTCGAGAAGTACCTCAAGCTTCCTGAAGCAACTCGAGAAAAACCACAAGATTCTGCACTCAAGGTGAGATGAGGAAAATTTCCCCTGCAGAGTCTCAAGAGAAATCCCACATTCCCGCTTGAAACGCGAACGGGTACTTGACACCCATGAGGCGAATCAAGACATTCGCTGACATAACTGTGGCCACTTGAGAGGAGAACACAATTTATGGACTCAAGTACAGATGAAGCCCTATTCCCATTCCACGCCTCGAGAGTAATCCTGATGTTCCCCTACCAAACAAAAGGAGATCAGACTTCCCAGGGACTACTGGAGCGAGTTCCTGAGGTCCCTTCACAACTCGAGAAAGACCCCAAGCTTCCCGCCCCAACTCGTGAAAAACCACAAGATTCTGCACTCAAAGTTAGATGAGGAAAATTACCCCTGCAGAGATTGAAGAGAAATCCCACATTCCCGCTTGAAACCCGAACGTGTACTTGACACCTTTGATGAGAATTAAGACATTCCCTGACACAGCTGTCCCCACTAGCGAAGAAAACACAAATTATGAACTAAATTTAGATGGTTCCCCATTGCCATGACAGGCCACAAGAGTAATCCCGATGTTCCCCTACCAAAAGGAAAGCAGACCTGACTTCCCAGGGACTACAGGAGCGAGTTCCTTACGTCTTAGTCACACCTCAAAAAGGACCCCAAGTTTCCCGCCGCAACTCGAGAAATAACACAAGATTATGCACTGAAGGTGAGATGAGGAAAATTTCCCCTGCAGAGTCTCAAGAGAAATCCCACTATCCCGCTTGAAACGCGAACGTGCACTTGACACCCTTGATGCGATTCAAGACATTCTCTGAATTAGCTGTCCCCACTTGTGAGGAGAACACAATTTATGGACTCAACTTTAGATGAGGCCCTATTAACGTTCCACGCCTCGAGAATAATCCCAATGTTCCCCTACCAAAACGAAAGGAGACCAGACTTCCCAGGGACTACAAGAGAGAGTTCCTGAGGTCCCTGTCGCAACTCGAGAAGAACCCCAAGCTTCGGCCACAACTCGAGAAAAACCACAAGATTCTGCACTCAAGGGGAGATGAGGAAAATTTCCCCTCCAGAGTCTCAAGCGAAATCCCACATTCCCACTTGAAACGTGAAGGGGTACTTGGCACTCTTGATGCAACTCAACACATTCCCTGGCATAGCTGTCCCCACTTGAGAGGAGAACACAATTTATGGACTCAACATTTGATGAGGCCCCATTCCCATTCCACCTTTCGAGACTAATCCCGATGTTCCCCTACCAAAACGAAAGGAGACCTGACTTCCCAGGGTCTACACGAGCGAGTTCCTGAGATCCCTGTCACAACTCGAGAAGGACACCAAGCTTCCTGAAGCAAGCCGAGAAAAACCACAATATTCTGCACCCAAAGTGAGATGAGGAAAATTTCCTGTGCAGAGTCTCAAGAGATATCCCACATTCCAGCTTGAAACTCGAACGGGAACTTGACACCCTTGATGCTTCTCAAGACATTCCCTGAAATAACTGTCCCCACTTGAGAGGAGAACACAATTTATGGGCTCAAGTTCAGATGACACCATAATCCCATTCCACGCCTCAAGAGTAATCCCGGTGTTCCCCTACCAAACAAAAGGAGACCTGACTTTCCAGGGACTACTGGACGAGTTACTGAGGTCCTTGTCACAACTCGAGAAGGACCCAAGCTTCCTGCAGCTGCTCGGGAAAAACAACAAGATTCTGCACTCAAGGTGAGAAGAGGAAAATTTCCCTTCAGAGTCTCAAGAGGAATCCCACATTCCTGTTTGAAACGCGAACGGGTGCTTGACACCCTTGATGGGTCTCTACAAATTCCCTTACATAGCTGTCCCAACTTGAGAGGAAAACACAATTTATGGACTCAACTTTAGATGAGGCTCTATTTCCATTCCATGCCTCGAAAATAATCCTGATGCTCCTCTAACAAAACGAAAGGAGTCCTGATATCCCAGGGATCAAACGAGCCAATTCCAGAGGTCCCATCCCAACTCTAGAATGACCCCAGTTTCCCACCACAACTCGACTAAAACCACAAGATTCTGCACTCAAGGTGAGCTGCGACCATTTCCCCTGCAGAGTCTCAAGAGAAATCCCACATTCCCGCTTGAAACGCAAACGGGTACTTGACACCCTTGATGCGACTCAAGACTTTCTTTGACATAGGTCTCCCCACTTGTGCGGAGAACACAATTTATGGACTCAAATTTAGATGAGGCCCTTTTCCCATTCCACGCTTCAAGAGTAATCCCGATATTCCCCTAACAAAACGAAAGGAGACCTGATTTCCCAGGGACTACACGAGCGAGTTCCTGAGGTCTCTGTCTCAACTGGAAAAGGACCCCAAGCTTCCCGCCGAAATTGAGAAAAACCCCAAGATTCGGCACTCAAGGTGAGATGAGGAAAATTTCCCTTGCAGAGTCTCGAGAGAAATCCCACATTCCCGCTTGAAACGCGAACGGGAACTTGACACTTTTGATGAGACCCAAACATTCCCTGACATAGCTGTCCAACTTGACAGGAAAACACAATTTTTGGACTCAACTTTAGATGAGGCCCTATTCCCATTCCAAGCCTCGAGAGTAATCCTGATGTTCCCCTAACACAACGGAAGGAGACCTGAACTTCCAGGGGCCAAACGAGCGATTTCCTGAGGTCCCTTCGCAACTCTAGAAAGGCCCCAATCTTCCCCCCACAACTCGACAAAAACCACAAGATTGTGCACTCAAGGTGAGCTAAGGAAAACTTCCCCTGCAGAGTCTCAAGGGAAATCCCACAAACCCGTATGAAACACAAACGGGTACTTGACACCCTTGATGCGACTCAAGATATTCCCCACTTGAGAGGAGAACAGGATTTATAGGCTCAACTTTAGATGAGGCATTATTCCCACTCCATACCTCGAGAGAAATACAGATATTCCCCTAACAAAACGAAAGGAGACCTGACTTCTCAGGGACTACACGAGCGAGTTCCTGAAGTCCCTGTCGCAACTCGAGAAGGACACCAAGCTTCCTAAAGCAGCTCGAGAAAAACCACAAGATTCTGCACTCAAGATGAGATGAGGAAACTTTGCCCTGCAGAGTCTCAAGAGAAATCCCACATTCCCACTTGAAACGCGAATGAGTATTTGACAGCTTTTATACGACTCAAGACATTCCCTGACATAGCTGACCCCACTTGAGAGAAGAACACAATTTATGGACTCAACTTTAGATGAGGCCCCATTCCCATTACACGCCTCGAGAGTAATCCCGATGTTCCCCTACCAAAACGAAAGGAGATCTGACTTTCCAGGGCTCCACGAGTGAATTCCAGAGGTCCCTTCGCAACTCGAGATGGACAAAAAGCTTCCTGCCCCAACTCGAGAAAACCCACAAGATTCGGCACTCAAGGTGAGATGAGGAAAATTTCCCCTGCACAGTCTCAAGAGAAAGCCCACTTTCCCACCTGAAAAATGAACGGCTACTTGACACCCTTGATGTGAATCAAGACATTCCCTGACATAGCTGTCCCCAAGAGAGAGGAGAAAACAATTTATAGACTGAACTTTAGATGAGGCCTTAAACCCATTCCACCCCTCGAGAGTTCGTCCGATGTTCCCCTACCAAAACGAAAGGAGCCCTGAATTCCTAGGACTACCCGTGCGAGTTCCTTAGGCCCTGTTGGAACTCGGGAAGGACCCCAAGCTTCCCATCGCAACTCGAGAAACACAAGAAGATTCTGCACTCAAGGTGAGATGAGGAAAATTTTTCCGTCAGAGTCTCAAGAGAAATCCCACATTTCCGCTTGAAACGCGAACGGGTACTTGACACCCTTGATGCGACTCAAGACATTCCCAGACATGGCTGTCCCCACTTGAGAGGACAACAGGATTCATAGGCTCAACTTTAGATGAGGCAATATTCCCATTCCACACCTCGAGAGAAATACAGATGTTCCCCTAAGCAAACGAAAGGAGACCTGACTTCCCAGGAACTACCCGAGCGAGTTCCTTAGGTCCCTTTCGGAACTCGGGAAGGACCCCATGCTTCCCATCGCAACTCGAGAAAAACAACAAGATTCTGCACTCAAGGTGAGATGAGGAAATTTTTTCCGGCAGAGTCTCAAGAGAAATCCCACATTTCCTCTTGAAACGCAAAGGGGTACTTGACACCCTTGATGCGACACAAGACATTCCCTGACATACCTGTCCCCACTTGAGAGGAGAACACAATTTATGGAATCAACTTTAGATGAGGCCCTGTTTCCATTCCATGCTTCGAGAGTAATCCCGATGTTCCCCTACCAAAACGAAAGGAGACCTGACTTACCAGGGACTACACGAGCGAGTTCCTGAAGCCCCTGTCGCAACTGTAGAAGGACACCAAGCTTCCTAATGTAACTCTAGAAAAATCACAAGATTCTGCACTCAAGGGGAGATGAGGAATTTTTGCCCTGCAGAGTCTCAAGAGAAATCCCACATTCCTGCTTCAAACGCGAACGGGTATTTGACACGCTTTATACGACTCAAGACATTCCCTGACATAGCTGACTCCACTTGAGAGAAGAACACAAATTATGGACTCAACTTTAGATGAGACCCCGTTCCCAATACATGCCTCGAGAGTAATCCCGATGTTCCCCTACCAAATGAAAGGAGACCTAACTTCCCAGGGGATCCACGAGCAAATTCCAGAGGTCCCGTCACAACTCGAGAAGGACAAAAAGCTTCCCGCCCCAACTCGAGAAAAACCACAAGATTCTGCACTCAAGCTGAGATGAGGAAAGTTTCCCCTGCAGAGTTTCAAGTGAAATACGAAATTCTCGCTTGAAACGCGAACGGGTACTTGACACCCTTGACGCGTCTCTACAAATTCCCTTACATAGCTGTCCCAACTTGAGAGGAAAGCACAATTTATGGACTCAACTTTAGATGAAGCCCTATTCCCATTCCAAGCCTCGAGAGTAATCCTGATGTTCCCCTAACAAAACGGAAGGAGACCTGACATCCCAGGGACCAAACGGGCGAGTTCCTCAGGTCCCATCACAACTCCAGAATGACCCCAATCTTCCCACCGCAACTCGACAAAAACCACAAGATTCTGCACTCAAGGTGAGCTGCGAAAATTTCCCCTGCAGAGTCTCAAGAGAAATCCCACATTTTAGCTTGAAACGCGAACGGGTACTTGACACCCTTGATGCGACTCAAGACATTCCCTGACATAGCTGTCCAACTTGAGAAGAAAACACAATTTTTGGACTCAACTTTAGATGAGGCCCTATTCCCATTCCAAGCCTCGAGAATAATCCTGATGTTCCCCTAACACAACGAAAGGAGACCTGAACTTCCAGGGACCAAACGAGCGATTTCCTGAGGTCCCTTTGCAACTCTAGAATGGCCCCAATCTTCCCGCCGCAACTCGACAAAATCCAGAAGAATCTGCATTCAAGGTGAGATGAGGAATATTTTCCCTGCAGAGTTCAAGAGAAATCCCAATTCCCGCTTGAAATGTGAACGGGAACTTGACACGCTTGATGCGAATCCAGACATTCCCTGAAATAGCTGTCCCCACTTGAGAGGAGAACACAATTTATGGACTCAACATTAGACGAGGCCCCTTCCCATTACACACCTGGAGAGTAATCCTGATGTTCCCCTACCAAAACGAAAGGAGACCTGATTTCCCAGCGATGCCACAAGCAAACTCCTGAGTTCCCTTCGCATCTCGAGAAGGACCCCAAGCCTCCCACCACAACTCGCGAAAAACCACAAAATTCTGCACTCAAGCTGAGATGAGGAAAATTTCCCATGAGGAGTCTCAAGAGAAATCCCACATTCCCGTTGAAACGCGAATGGGTGCTTGTCACCCTTGATGCGTCTCTACAAATTCCCTTACATAGCTGTCCCAACTTGAGAGGAAAACACAATTTATGAACTCAACTTTAGATGAGGCCCTATTCCCATTCCAAGCCTCGAGAGTAATCCTGATGTTCCCCTAACAAAATGGAAGGAGACCTGACATCCCAGGGACCAAACGGGCGAGTTCCTCAGGTCCCATCGCAACTCCAGAATGACCCCAATCTTCCCACCGCAACTCGACAAAAACCACAAGATTCTGCACTCAAGGTGAGTTGCGAAAATTTCCCCTGCAGAGTCTCAAGAGAAATCCCACATTCCCGCTTGAAACGTAATTGGTTACTTGACACCCTTGATGCGACTCAAGACTTTCTTTGACATAGCTCTCCCCACTTGTGAGGAGAACACAATTTATGGACTCAACTTTAGATGAGGCCCTATTCCCATTCAACGCCTCAAGAGAAATCACGATGTTCCCCTAACAAAACGAAAGGAGACCTGATTTCCCAGGGACTACACGAGCGAGTTCCTGAGGTCTTTGTCTCAACTGGAGAAGGACCCCAAGCTTCCCGCCGAAATCGAGAAAAACCCCAAGATTCGGCACTCAAGGTGAGATGAGAAAATTTTTTCTGGCAGAGTCACAAGAGAAATCCCACATTTTAGCTTGAAACGCTAACGGGTACTTGACAACCTTGATGCGACTCAAGACATTCCCTGACATAGCTGTCCAACTTGACAGGAAAACACAATTTTTGGACTCAACTTTAGATGAGGCCCTATTCCCATTCCAAGCCTTGAGAGTAATCCTGATGTTCCCCTAACACAACGGAAGGAGACCTGAACTTCCAGGGGCCAAAGGAGCGATTTCCTGAGGTCCCTTTGCAATTTAGAATGACCCCAATCTTCCCGCCGCAACTCGACAAAAACCACAAGATTGTGCACTCAAGGTGAGCTGAGGAAAATTTCCCCTGCAGAGTCTCAAGAGAAATCCCACATTCCTGCTTGAAACGCGAAAGGGTACTTGACACCCTTTACGCAACTCAAGACATTCCCTGACCTAGCTGTCCCTACTTGAGAGGGGAAAACAATTTATGGACTCAACTTTAGATGAGGCCCCATTTCCATTAAACGCCTCGAGAGTAATCCCGATGTTCCCCTACCTAAACGAAAGGAGATCTGACTTCCTAGGGATTTAATAAGCGAATTCCTGAGGTCACTTCGCAACTCGAGAAGGACTCCAGCCTCCCGCCGCAACTAGAGAAAACCCACAAGATTCTGCACTCAAGGTGAGATGAGGAAAATTTCCCTTGCAGAGTCTCAAGAGAAATCCCACATTCCCGCTTGAAACGCGAACGGGAACTTGACACCCTTGATGAGACCCAAGACATTCCCTGACATAGCTGTCCCCACTTGAGAGAAGAACACAATTTATGGACTCAACTTTAGATGAGGCCCTATTCCCATTCAACGCCTCAAGAGAAATCACGATGTTCCCCTAACAAAACGAAGGAGACCGGACTCGCCATGGAATACACAAGTAAGTTCCTGAGGTCACTGTCGCAACTCGAGAATGACCCCAAGCTTCCGGCCGAAATTGAGAAAAACCACAAGATTCTGCACTCAAGGTGAGATGAGGAAATTTTGCCCTGCAGAGTCTCAAGAGAAATCCAACATTCCCGCTAGAAAAGCGAATGGGTTTTGAAACCTTTGATGCGACTCAACACATTCCCTGACATCGCTGTCCCCACTTGAGAGGAGAACACAATTATGGACTCAAATTTAGATGATGCCCTGTTCCCATTCCACACATCGAGAGTAATCCCGATGTTCCCCTACGAAAATGAAAGGAGACCTGACTTCCCAGGGACTACATGAGCGAGTTCCCGAGGTCCCTGTCGCAAATCGAGAAAGACCCTAAGCTTCCCGTCCCAACTCGCGAAAAACTACAAGTCTCTGCACTGAAAGTGAGATAAGGAAACTTTCCCATGCAGAGTCTAAAGAGATATCCCACATTCCCGCTTTAAACGCGAACGGGTACTTGACACCCTTGAGGTGACTCAACACATTCCCTGACATAGCTGTCCCCAGTTGAGAGGAGAACACAATTTATGGACTGAACTTTAGATGAGGCCCCATTCCCTTTCCACCTGTCGAGAGTAATCCCGATGTTCCCCTACCAAAACGAAAGGAGACCTGACTACCCAGGGTCTACATGATGGAGTTCCTGAGGTTCCTGTAACAACTCGAGAAGGACATCAAGCTTCCTAAAGCAACTCGAGAAAAACAACAAGATTCTGCACTAAAAGTGAGATGAGGTAATTTGCCCTGTAGAGTCTCAAGAGAAATCCCACATTCATGCTAGAAACGCGAAAGGGTACGTGACACACTTTATGCAACTCAAGACATTCCCTGAAATAGCTGTCCCCACTTGAGAGGAGAAAACAGTTTATGGACTCAACATTAGATGAGGCCCCATTCCTATTAAACCCCTCGAGAGTAATCCCGATGTTCCCCTACCTAAACGAAAGGAGATCTGACTTCCTAGGGATTCAATGAGAGAATTCCTGAGGTCACTTCGCAACTCTAGAAGGACCCCAGCCTCACGCCGCAACTAGAGTAAAACCACAAGACTCTGCACTCAAGGTGAGATGAGGAAAATTTCCCCTGCAGAATCTCAAGAGTAATCCCCCATTCCCGCGTGAAACGCGAACGGGTACTTGACATCCTTGATGTGACTCAGGACATGCCCTTAAGTAGCTGTCCCCACTTGAGCGGAGAATACAATTTATGGACTCAACTTTAGATGAGGCCCCATTCCCATTCCACGCCTCGAGAGTAATCCCGATGTTCCAATACCAAAACGAAAGGAGACCTGACTTCCCAGGGACTACACGAGCCAGTTCCCGAGGTCTCTGTCGTAACTCGAGAAGGACCCCAAACTTCCCGCCGCAACTCGAGAAAAACCACAAGATTCTGCACTCAACGTGAGATAAGGAAAATTTCCCTTGCAGAGTCTCAAGAGCAATCCCACATTCCCGCTTGAAACGGGAACGGGAACTTGACACCCTTGATGAGACCAAATACCTTCCCTAACATAGCTGTCCCCACTTGAGAGGAGAACACAATTTATGGACTCAACTTTAGATGAGGCCCTATTCCCATTCAACGCCTCAAGAGAAATCACGATGTTCCCCTAACAAAACGAAGGAGACCGGACTGGCCATGGAATACACAAGTGAGTTCCTGAGGTCACTGTCGCAACTCGAGAATGACCCCATGCTTCCGGCCGAAATTGAGAAAAACCGCAAGATTCTGCACTCAGGGTGAGATGAGGAAATTTTGCCCTGCAGAGTCTCAAGAGAAATCCCACACTCCTGCTTGAAACGAGAACGGGTACTTGACACTCTTGATGCGACACAAGACATTCCCTGACATCGCTGTCCCCACATGAGATGAGAACAGAATTTATGAACTCAAATTTAGTTGAGGCAATATTCCCATTCCACGCCTCAAGAGTAATCCAGATGTTCCCCTACCAAAACGAAAGGAGACCTGACTTCTCAGGGACTACACGAGCGAGTTCCTGAGGTACCTGTCGCAACTCGAGAAAGACCCCAAGCTTCCCGTCCCAACTCGGGAAAAACTACAAGACTCTGCACTGAATGTGAGATAAGGCATCTTTCCCGTGCAGAGTCTAAAGAGATATCCCACATTCCCGCTTTAAATGCGAACTGGTACTTGACACCCTTGAGGTGACTCAACACATTCCCTGACATAGCTGTCCCCAGCTGAGAGGAGAACACAATTTATGGACTTAACTTTAGATGAGGCCCCATTCCCTTTCCACCTGTCGAGAGTAATCCTGATGTTCCCCTACCAAAACGAAAGGAGATCTGACTACCCAGGGACTACACGAGCCAGTTCCCGAGGTCTCTGTCGTAACTCGAGAAGGACCCCAAACTTCCCGCCGCAACTCGAGAAAAACCACAAGATTCTGCACTCAACGTGAGATAAGGAAAATTTCCCTTGCAGAGTCTCAAGAGAAATCCTACATTCCCGCTTGAAACGCGAACGGGAACTTGACACCCTTGATGAGACCCAATACCTTCCCTGACATAGCTGTCCCCACTTGAGAGGAGAACACAATTTATGGACTCAACTTTAGATGAGGCCCTATTCCCATTCAACGCCTC
The DNA here is from genome assembly GCF_049115385.1 of Moschus berezovskii. Classification (NCBI taxonomy): domain Eukaryota; kingdom Metazoa; phylum Chordata; class Mammalia; order Artiodactyla; family Moschidae; genus Moschus; species Moschus berezovskii. The sequence continues at coordinate 111,891,298 of NC_142468.1, read as the reverse complement.
AAGAGAAATCACGATGTTCCCCTAACAAAACGAAGGAGACCGGACTGGCCATGGAATACACAAGTGAGTTCTTGAGGTCACTGTCGCAACTCGAGAATGACCCCAAGCTTCCGGCCGAAATTGAGAAAAACCGCAAGATTCTGCACTCAAGGTGAGATGAGGAAATTTTGCCCTGCAGAGTCTCAAGAGATATCCCACACTCCCGCTTGAAACGAGAACGGGAAATTGACACCCTTTATGCAACTCAAGACCTTCCCTGACACAGCTGTCCCCACTTGAGAGGAGAACACAATTTATGGACTTAACTTTAGATGAGGCCCCTTTCCCTTTCCACCTGTCGAGAGTAATCCCGATGTTCCAATACCAAAACGAAAGGAGACCTGACTTCCCAGGGTCTACACGAGCGAGTTCCTGAGGTTCCTGTTGCAACTTGAGAAGGACACCAAGCTTCCTAAAGCAACTCGAGAAAAAAAACAAGATTCTACACTAAAGGTGAGATGAGGAAATTTGCCCTGCAAAGTCTCAAGAGAAATCCCACATTCCCGATGAAACGCGAACGGGAACTTGACACCCTTGATGAGACCCAAGACATTCCCTGACAAAGCTGTCCCCACTTGAGAGGAGAACACAACTTATGGACTCAACTTTAGATGAGGCCCTATTCCCATTCAACGCCTCAAGAGAAATCACGATGTTCCCTTACCAAAACGAAGGAGACCGGACTCGCCATGGAATACACAAGTGAGTTCCTGAGGTCATTGTCCCAACTCGAGAAAGACACCAAGCTTCCTGTCCCAACTCGGGAAAAATTACAAGACTCTGCACTGAATGTGAGATAAGGAAACTTTCCCGTGCAGAGTCTAAAGAGATATCCCACATTCCCGCTTTAAACGCAAACGGGTACTTGAAACCCTTGAGGTGACTCAACACATTCCCTGACATAGCTGTCCCCAGTTGAGAGGAGAACACAATTTATGGACTGAACTTTAGATGAGGCTCCATTCCCATTCCATGCCCCTAGATTAATCCCAATCTTCCACTACCAAAATAAAAGGAGACCTGACTACCCAGGGTCTACACGAGCGAGTTCCTGAGGTCCCTTCACAACTCGAGAAGGACACCAAGCTTCCCGCCGCAACTCGAGAAAAACCACAAGATTCTGCACTCAAGGTGAGATGAGGAAAATTTCCCCTGCAGAGTCTCAAGAGAAATCCAACATTCCCGCTAGAAAAGCGAATGGGTACTTGAAATCCTTGATGCGACTCAACACATTCCCTGACATAGTTGTCCCCACTTGAGAGGAGAACACAATTATGGACTCAAATTTAGATGATGCCCTGTTCCCATTCCACACCTCGAGAGTAATCCAGATGTTCCCCTACGAAAACGAAAGGAGCCCTGACTTCCCAGGGTCTACATGAACAAGTTCCTGAGGTCCCTTCCCAACTCGACAAGGATGCCAATGTTCCCGCCTCAACTCGAGTAAAACCACAAGATTCTGCACTCAAGGTGAGATGAGGAAAATTTCCCCTGCAGAGTCTCAAGAGAAATCCGACATTCCTGCTTGAAACGCGAACAGGTACTTGACATTCTTGATGGGACGCAGGACATTCCCTGACATAGCTGTCCCCACTTGAGAGGAGAACACAATTTATGGACTCAACTTTAGATGAGGCAATATTACCATTCCACGCCTCGAGAGTAATCCCGATTTTCCACTACCAAAAAGAAAGGAGACCTGACTTCCCAGGGACTACACGAGCGAGTTCCTGAGGTCTCTGTCGCAACTCGAGAAGGACCCCAAACTTCCCGCCGCAACTCGAGAAAAACCACAAGATTCTGCACTCAAGGTGAGATGAGGAAAATTTCCCTTGCAGATTCTCAAGAGAAATCCCACATTCCTGCTTGAAACGCGAACGGGAACATGACACTCTTTATGCAACTCTAGACATTCCCTGACATAGCTGTCCCCACTTGAGAGGAGAACACAATTTATGGACTTAACTTTAGATGCGCCCCATTCCCATTACACGCCTTGAGAGTAATTCCGATGTTGCCCTACCGAAAAGAAAGTTGATCTGATTTCTCAGGAACTCCACGAGCGAATTCCTGAGGTCCCTTCACAACTCGAGAAGGACCCCTAGCTTCCCGCCCCAACTTGAGAAAAACCACAAGATTCTGCACTCAAGGTGAGATGCGAAAACTTTCCCATGCAGAGTCTCAAGAAATATCCCACATTCCTGCTAGAAACGCGAACGGGTTCTTGACACACTTGATGCAACACAACACATTCCCTGATATAGCTGTCCCCATTTGAGAGGAAAACACAAGTTATGGACTCATCTTTAGATGAGGTACCATTACCATTCCATGCCTCGAGAGTAATCCCGATGTTCCCCTACCGAAACGAAAGGAGACCTTACTTCCCAGGGACTTCACGAACGATTTCCTGAGATCCCTACGCAACTCGAGAAGTACCCCAAACTTCACTTGGCACCTCGAGAAAAACCACAAGATTCTGCACTCAAGGTGAGATGAGGAAAATTTCCCCTGCAACGTCTCAAGAGAAATCCCACATTCCGGCTTGAAACGCGAATGGGTAATTGACACCCTTGATGCGACTCAAGACATTCCCTGACATAGCTGTCCCCACTAGAGAGAAGAAAGCAATTTATAGACTCAACTTTGGATGAGGCCCTATTCCCATTCCACCCCTTGAGAGTTAGTCCGATGTTCCCCTACCAAAACGAAAGGAGACCTGAATTCCCAGGGACAACCCGAGCGAGTTTTTTAGGTCCCTGTCGGAACTCGGGAAGGACACCAAGCGTCCTATTGCAACTCGAGAAAAACAACAAGATTCTGCACTCAAGGTGAGATGAGGAAAATCTCCCCTGCAGAGTATCAAAAAAGTCCCACATTCCAGCTTGAAACGCGAACGAATACATGACATTTTGATGCGACTCAACACATTCCCTGACATAGCTGTCCCCACTTGAGAGGAGAACAAAATTTATGGACTCAACTTTAGATGAGGCCCCATTACCATTCCACGCCTCGAGAGTAATCCCGATATTCCCCTACGAAAACGAAAGTAGACCTGATTTCCCAGGGACAACATGAGCGAGTTCCAGAGGACCCTGTTGCACCTCGAAAAGGACCCCAATCTTTCCGCCGAAACTCGAGAAAAACCACAAGATTCTGCACTCAAGGTGAGATGAGGAAAATTTGCCCTGCAGAGTTCAAGAGAAATCCCAATTCCCCCTTGAAACACGAAAGGGTACTTGACACCCTTGATACGACTCAAGAATTTCCCTGACATTGCTCTCCCCACTTGTAGGAGAACACAGTTTATGGACTCAAATTTAGATGAGGCCCTTTTTCCATTCGACGCCTCGAGAGTAATCCCGATGTTCCCCTAACAAAACTAAAGGAGACCTGATTTCCCATGGACTGCATGAGCGAGTTCCTGAGGTCTCTGTCACAACTCAAGAAGGACCCCAAGTTTCCCGCCGAAATCAAGAAAAACCACAAGATTCGGCACTCAAGGTGAGATGAGAAAAATTTTCCCGGCAGAGTCACAAGAGAAATCCCACATTTTAGCTTGAAACGCGAACGGGTATTTGACAACCTTCGTGCGACTCAAGACATTCCCTGACATAGCTGTCCCCACTTGAGAGGAGAACAGAATATATGGACTCAACATTAGATGAGGCCCTATTCCCATTCCACGCTTCGAGAGTACTCCAGATGTTCCCCAACAAAAACGTAAGGAGCCCTGAATTCACCGGGACTACACGAGCGAGTACCAGATGTCCCTGTTGCAACTCGAGAAGGAACCCAAACTTCCCGCCACAACTCACAAAAAACCACAAGATTCTGAACTCAAGGTGAGATGAAGAAAATCTCCCCTGCAGAGTATCAAGAGAAGTCCCACATTCCCACTTGAAACGCGAATGGGTAATTTACACTCTTGATGCGACTAAACACATTCCCTGACATAGCTGTCCCCACTTGAGAGGAGAACACAATTTATGGAATGAACTTTAGATGAGGCCCCATTTCCATTCCACCCCTCGAGAGTAAACCCGATGTTCCCCTAACAAAACGAAAATAGACCTGACATCCCAGGGACTACACCAGCGAGTTCCTGAGGTCCCTTAGCAACTCGAGAAGGACAACAAGCTTCCCGCTCCTACTCGAGAAAAACCACAAGATTCGGCACTCAAGGTGAAATGAGACAATTTTTTCCGGCAGAGTCACAAGAGAAATCCCACTTTTTAGCTTGAAACACGAACGGGTACTTGACAACCTTCATGCGACCCAAGACATTCTCTGACATAGCTGTCCCCACTTGAGAGGAGAACAGAATATATGGAATCAACATTAGATGAGGCCCTATTCCCATTCCACGCTTCGAGAGTACTCCAGATGTTCCCCAACAAAAACATAAGGAGCCCTTAATTCACCGGGACTACACGAGCGAGTACCAGATGTCCCTGTTGCAACTCGAGAAGGAACCCAAACCTCCCGCCACAACTCACGAAAAACCACAAGATTCTGAACTCAAGGTGAGATGAGGAAAATCTCCCCTGCAGAGTATCAAGAGAAGTCCCACATTCCTACTTGAAACGCGAATGTGTACTTGACACACTTGATGCGAGTAAACACATACCCTGACATAGCTGTCCCCACTTGAGAGGAGAACACAATTTAAGGACTCAACTTTAGATGAGGCCCGATTCCCATTCAACGCCTCCAGTGTAATCCCGATGTTCCCCTACCAAAACGAAAGGAGACCTGATTACCCAGGGACTAGACAAGCGAGTTCCTGAGGTCCTTGTTGCAACTCGAGAAGACCCCAAGCTTCCCGCCGCAAATCAAGAAAAATCACAAGATTTTGCACTCAAGGTGAGATTAGGAAATTTTCCCCTGCAGAGTCTCAAGAGATATCCCACATTCCCGCTTGAAACGTGAACTGGTACTTGACACCCTTGATGCGTCTCAACACATTCCCTTACATAGCTGTCCCCACTTGAGAGGAGAACACAATTTATGGACTCAACTTTAGATGAGGCAATATTCCCATTCCACGCCTCGAGAATAAACCCGATGTTCCCCTACCAAAACGAAAGGAGACCTGACATCCCAGGGACTACACCAGCGAGTTCCTGAGGTCCGTTAGCAACTCGAGAAGGACAACAAGCTTCCCGCTCCTACTCCAGAAAAACCACAAGATACTGCACTCAAGGTGAGCTGAGGAATACTTCCCCTGCAGAGTCTCAAGAGAAATCCCACATTCCTGCATGAAACGCAAATGGATACTTGACACCGTTGATACGATTCAAGAATTTCCCTGACATGGCTGTCCCCACTTGAGAGGAGAACACACTTTATGGACTCAAATTTAGATGATGCCCTATTCGCATAACACGCCTCTAGAGTAATCCCGATGTTCTCTTAACAAAACGAAAGGAGAACTGACTTCCCAGGGCCTACACGAGCGAGTTCCTGAGGTCCCTGTCACAACTCGAGAGGACCCCAAGCTTCAGGCCGAAATTGAGAAAAACCAGAAAATTCTGCACTCCAGGTGAGAAGAGGAAAATTTCCCTCAGAGTCTCAAGAGGAATCCCATATTCCCACTTGAAACATAAACGGATACTTGACACACTTGATGCCACATAAGACATTACCTGACATAGCTCTCCCCACTTGAGAGAACAGAATATATGGATTCAACATTAGACGAGGCCCCATTCCCATTACATGCCTCGAGAGTATTTCCGATGCTCCCCTACCAAAACGAGAGGAGACCTGATTTCCCAGGGACTAAAAGAGCAAGTTCCTGAGGTCCCTTTCGCAACTCGATGAGGACCCCAATCTTCCCACCGCAACTTGAGAAAAACCACAAGATTCTGCACTCAAGGTGAGTGGAGGAAAATTTCCCCTGCAGATTATCAAGAGAAATCCCACATTCCAGCTTGATACGCGAACTCGTACTTGGCAAACTTGATGCGACTCAACACATTCCCTGACATAGCTGTCCTCACTTCAGAAGAGAACACAATTTAAGGACTTAACTTTAGATGAGGCCCTATTCCCATTCCAAGCGTCGAGAGTAATCCCGATGTTCCCAAACCAAAACGAAAGGAGACCTGACTTTCCTGGGACTACACAAAGGAGTTCCTGAGGGCCCTGTCGCAACTAGAGAAGGACCCCAAGCTTCCTGCTGCCCCTCGAGAAAAACCACAAGATTCTGCACTCAAGGTGAGATGAGGAAATTTTCCCCTGCAGAGTCTCCAGATATATCCCACTTTCCCGCTTGAAACGCGAACGGGTACTTGACACCCTTCATGCGCCGCAACTTTCCCTGACATAGCTGTCCCCACTGGAGAGGAGAACACAATTTATTGACTCAACTTCAGATGAGGCCCTATTCCCATTACACGCCTCGAGAGTAATCCCAATGTTCTCTCAACAAAACGAAAGGAGACCTGAATTCCCAGGGCCTACATGAGCGAGTTCCTGAGGTCCCTGTCACAACTCGAGATGACCCCAATCTTCCTGCAGCAACTTGAGAAAAACCACAAGATTCTGCACTCAAGGTGAGTTGAGGAAAATTTCCCGTGCAGATTATCAAGAGAAATCCCATATTCCAGCTTGAAACGCGGATGCGTATTTGGCAAACTTGATGCGACTCAACACATTCCCTGACATAGCTGTCCTCACTTCAGAGGAGAACACAATTTAAGGACTCAAATTTAGATGAGGCCCTATTCCCATTCCAAGCGTCGAGAGTAATCCCGATGTTCCCATACCAAAACGAAAGGAGACCGGACTTTCCCGGGACTACTCAAAGGAGTTCCTGAGGGCCCTGTCGAAACTAGAGAAGGACCCAAAGCTTCCCACTGCACCTCGAGATAAACCACAAGATTCTGCACTCAAGGTGAGATGAGGAAATTTTCCCCTGCAGAGTCTCCAGGGATATCCCAGTTTCTCGCTTGAAACGCAAGCGGGTAATTGACACACTTGATGCGCCGCAACTTTCCCTGACATAGTTGTCCCCACTTGAGAGGAGAACACATTTATTGACTCAACTTTAGATGAGGCCCTATTCCCGTTACATGCCTCGAGAGTAATCCCGATGTTCTCTTTACAAAACGAAAGGAGAACTGACTTCCCAGGGCCTAACGAGCGAGTTCCTGAGGTCCCTATCGCAACTCAAGAAAAACCCCAAGCTTCCCATCCCAACAAGGAAAAAACTATAAGACTCTGCACTGAATGTGAGAAAAGGAAACTTTCCCGTGCAGAGTCTAAAGAGATATCCCACATTCCCGATTGAAACGCGAACGGGTATTTGACATCCTTGATGCGACACAGGACATTCCCTGACATAGCTGTCCCCACTTGAGTGGAGAACACCATTTATGGACTCAACTTTAGATGAGGGCCCATTCCCATTCCACGCCTAGAGAGTAATCCTGATGTTCCCCTGCAAAAAGGAAAGGAGACCTCATTTCCCAGGGACTACACGAGCGAGTTCCTGAGGTCTCTGTCACAACTCGAGAAGGACCCCAAACTTCCCACCGCAACTCGAGAAAAACCACAGGATTCTGCACTCAAGGTGAGATGAGGAAAATTTCCCTTGCAGAGTCTCAAGAGAAATCCCACATTCCCGCTTGAAACGCGAACGGGAACTTGACACTCTTGATGAGACCCAAGACATTCCCTCACATAACTGTCCCCACTTGAGAGGAGAACACAATTTATGGACTCAACTTTAGATGAGGCAATATTCCCATTCCACACCTCGAGTGTAATCCCGTTGTTCCCCTACCAAAACGAAAAAAGACCTAACTTCCCAGGGACTACACAAGTGAGTTCCTGAGGTCCCTATCGCAACTCGAGAAAGCCCCAAGCTTCCCGTCCCTACTCGGGAAAAACTACAAGACTCTGCACTGAATGAGAGATAAGGAAACTTTCCCGTGCAGGGTCTAAAGAGATATCCCACATTCCCGCTTAAAACGCGAACGGGTTCTTGACACCCTTGAGACGACTCAACACATTCCCTGACATAGCTGTCCCCACTTGAGAGGAGAACACAATTTATGGGCTGAACTTTAGATGAGGCCCCATTCCCATTCCACGCCTCTAGAGTAATCCCGATCTTCCACTACCAAAACAGAAGGAGACCTGACTACCCAGGGTCTACACGAGCGAGTTCCTGAGGTCCCATCACATCTAGAGAAGGACACCAAGCCTCCCGCCGCAACTCGAGAAAACCACAATATTCTGCAATCAAGGTGAGATGAGGAAAATTTCCCCTGCAGAGTTTCAAGAGAAATACAATATTCCCGCTAGAAAAGCGAATGGGTCCTTGACAACCTTGATGCGACTCAACACATTCCCTGACATAGTTGTCCACACTTGAGAGGAGAACACAATTTATGGACTCAAATTTAGATGATGCCCTGTTCCCATTCCACACTTCGAGTGTAATATCGATGTTCCCTACGAAAACAAAAGGAGACCTGACTTCCCAGGGTCTACATGGACGAGTTCCTGAGGTCCCATCGCAACTCGAGAAGGACGCCAAGGTTCCCGCCCCAACTAGAAAAAAACCGCAAGATTCTGCACTCAGGGTGAGATGAGGAAAATTTCCCTGCAGAGTCTCAAGAGAAATCCCACACTCCCGCTTGAAACCAGAACGGCTAGTTGACACCTTGATGCGACTCAAGATTTTTCCTGATATGGCAGTCCCCTCTTGAGAGGAAAACAGAATTTATGGACTCAACTTTAGATGAGGCAATATTCCCATTCCACGCCTCGAGAGTAATCCAGATGTTCTCCTATGAAAACGAAATGAGACCTGAATTCCCAGGGACTACACGAGAGAGTTCCTGAGGTCCCTGTCGCAACTCGAGAAAAACCCCAAGCTTCCCGTCCCAACAAGGGAAAAACTACAAGACTCTGCACTGAATGTGAGATAAGGAAACTTTCCCGTGCAGAGTCTAAAGAGATATCCCACATTCCCGCTTTAAACGCGAACGGGTACTTGACACCCTTGATGCGACCCAAGAGGATTCCTGACATAGCTGTCCCAACTTGAGAGGAGAACACAATTTATGAACTCAAATTTAGATTAGGCCCTATTCCCTTTCCATGCCTCGAGTATAATCCCGATGTTCCCCTCCCAAAACGAAAGGAGACCTGACTTCCCAGGGAGTATAAGAGCGAGTTCCAGAGGTCCCTTCGCAACTCGAGAAGGACCCCAAGTTTCCCGCCACAACTCGAGAAAAACAAGATTCTTCACTCAAGGTGAGATGAGGAAAATTTGCCCTGCAGAGTCTCAAGAGAAATCCCAGATTCCGCCTTAAACGTGATCGGGTACTTAACAGCCTTTATGCGAATCAAGACATTCCCTAACGTTGCTCATCCTACTTGAGAGGAGAACACAATTTATGAACTCAACTATATATGAGGCCCCTTTCACATTACACGCCTCGAGAGAAATCCCGATGTTCCCCTACCAAAACGAAAGGAGACCTGACTTCCCAGGGACGCCACGAGCGAACTGCTGAAATCCCTTCACAACACGAGAAGAACCCCAAGCCTCCCGCTGCAACTCGAGTAAAATGACAAAATTCTGCACTCAAGATGAGATGAGGAAAATTTCCCCTGCAGAGTCTCAAGAGAAATCCTAAATTCCCACTTGAAATGCAAACTTGACACCCTTGATGCGACTAAACACACTCCCTGACATTGCTGTCCCAACTTGAGAGGAAAACACAATTTATAGATTCAACTTTAGATGAGGCCCTATTCCCATTTTATGCCTCGAGAGTAATCCCGATGTTCCCCTACCAAAATGAAAGGAGACCTGACTTCCCAGGGACTAAACGAGCGAGTTCCTGACGTCCCTTTCCAACTCGAGATGGACCCCAAGCTTCCCGCCACAATTCGAGAAAAACCACAAGATTGTGCACTCAAGGTGAGATGAGGAAAATTTCCCCTGCAGAGTCTCAAGAGAAATCCCACATTCCAGCTTGAAACGAGAACGGGTATTTGACACCCTTGATGCGACTCAAGACATTCCCTGACATTGCTGTCCCCACTTCAGGGGAGAACACAATTTATGGACTCAACATTAGATGAAGACCTATTCCCATTCCAAGCCTCGAGGGTAATCCCAATGTTCCCTTACCAAAATGAAGGGAGATCTGACATCCCAGGGACTACATGAGCGAGAACCTGAGGTCCCTGTTGCAACTCTAGAAGGACCCCAAGCTTCCCCCCGCAACTCGAGAAAAACCACAAGATTCTGCACTCAATGTGAGATGAGGAAAATTTCCCCCGCAGAGTCTCAAGAGAAATCCCACATTCCCAGTAGAAACACGAAAGGGTACTTGACAACCTTGATGGGATTCAAGACATTCCCTGACATTGCTGTCATCACTTGAGAGGAGAACTCAATTTATGGACTCAACTTTAAATGAGGCCCTATTCCCATTCCACCCCTCGAGAGTAATAGCGATGTTCCCCTACCAAAAAGAACGGAGCTCTATCTACCCTGGGACTACACGAGCGAGTTCCTGAGCTACCTGTCACAACTCGAGAAAGACCCCAATCTTCCCACCGCAACTCGAGAAAAACCAGTCAGATTCTGCACTCAAGGTGAGAAGAGGAATATTTCCCCTGCAGAGTCTCAAGAGAAATCCAACAGTCCCGCTAGAAAAGCGAATGCGTACTTGAAACCCTTGATGCGACTCAACACATTCTCTGACATAGTTGTCCCCACTAGAGAGGAGAACACAATTTATGGACTCAAAATTAGATGATGCCCTGTTCCCATTCCACACCACGAGAGTAATCCCGATGTTACCTACGAAAACGAAAGGAGACCTGACTTCCCAGGGTTTAAGTGAACGAGTTCCTAGGTCCCTTCACAACTAGAGAGGACACCAAGGTTCCCGCACCATGTCGAGAAAAACCACAAGATTCTGCACTCAAGGTGAGATGAGGAAATTTCCCCTGCAGAGTCTCAAGAGAAATCCAACATTCCCGATTGAAACCCGAACGGGTATGTGACATCCTTGATGCGACGCAGGACATTCCCTGACTTAGCTGTCCCCACTTCAGAGGAGAACACAATTAATGGACTCAACTTTAGATGAGGCCCCATTCCCATTCCACGCCTAGAGAGTAATCTCAATGTTCCCCTAACAAAAAGAAAGGAGACCTCACTTCCCACGGACTACACGAGCGAGTTCCTGAGGTCTCTGTCGCAACTCGAGAAGGACCCCAAACTTCCCGCCGCAACTCGAGAAAAACCACAGGATTCTGCACTCAAGGTGAGATGAGGAAAATTTCCCTTGCAGACTCTGAAGAGAAATCCCACATTCTCGCTTGAAACGCGAACGGGAAATTGACAACCTTGATGAAACCCAAGACATTCCCTGACATAATTGTCCCCACTTGAGAGGAGAACACAATTTATGGACTCAACTTTAGATGAGGCCCTATTCCCATTCCATGCCTCAAGAGTAATCCCGATGTTCCCCTACCAAAACGAAGGACACCGGACTCCCCAGGGAATACACAAGTGAGTTCCTGAGGTCACTGTCGCAACTCGAGAATGACCCCAAGCTTCACACCGAAACTGAGAAAAACCACAAGATTCTGCACTCAAGGTGAGATGAGGAAATCTTGCCCTGCAGAATTTCAAGAGAAATCCCACATTCCCGCTTGAAACGCGAACGGGTACTTGATACCCTTGATGCGACACAAGACATTCCCTGACATAGCTGTCCCCACTTGAGAGGAGAACAGAATTTATGAACTCAAATTTAGTTGAGGCAATATTCCCATTCCACGCCTCGAGAGTAATCCAGATGTTCCCCTATCAAAACGAAAGGAGACCTGACTTCCCAGGGACTACACGGGCAAGTTCCTGAGGTCCCTGTCGCAACTCAAGAAAGACCCCAAGATTCCCGTCCCAACTTGAGAAAAATTACAAGACTCTGCACTGAATGTGAGATAAGGAAACTTTCCCATGCAGAGTCTAAAGAGATATCCCACATTCCCGCTTAAAACGCGAAAGGGTTCTTAACACCCTTGAGGCGACTCAACACATTCCCTGACATAGTTGTCCCCACTTGAAAGGAGAACACAATTTATGGACTCAAATTTAGATGATTCCCTGTTCCCATTCCACACCTCGAGTGTAATCCCGATGTTCCCTACGAAAACGAAAGGAGACCTGACTTCCCAGGGTCTATATAAACGAGTTCCTGAGATCGCTTCGCAACTCGAGAAGGAAGCCAATGTTCCCGCCCCAACTCGAGAAAAAACGCAAGATTCTGCACTCAAGGTGAGATGAGGAAATTTTCCCCTGCAGAGTCTCAAGATAAATCCCACACTCCCGCTTGAAACGAGAATGGCTAGTTGACCCCTTGATGCGACTCAAGACATTTCCTGATATGGCAGTCCCCTCTTGAAAGGAAAACAGAATTTATGGACTCAACTTTAGATGAGGCAATATTCCCTTTCCACGCCTCGAGAGTAAACCAGATGTTCCCCTAACAAAAGGAAAGGAGACCTGACTTCCCAGGGACTACATGAGCGAGTTCCTGAGGTCCCCGTTGCAACTCGAGAAAAACCCCAAGCTTCCCGCCGCAACTCGGGAAAAACTACAAGACTGCACTGAATGTGAGAAAAGGAAACTTTCCCGTGCAGAGTCTAAAGAGATATCCCACATTCCCAATTGAAACGCGAACGGGTATTTGACATCCTTGATGCGACACAGGACATTCCCTGACATAGCTGTCCCCACTTGAGTGAAGAACACCATTTATGGACTCAACTTTAGATGAGGCCCCATTCCCATTCCACGCCTCCAGAGTAATCCCGATGTTCCCCTAACAAAAAGAAAGGAGACCTCATTTCCCAGGGACTACACGAGCGAGTTCCTGAGGTCTCTGTCACAACTCGAGAAGGACCCCAAACTTCCCACCGCAACTCGAGAAAAACCACAGGATTCTGCACTCAAGGTGAGATGAGGAAAATTTCCCTTGCAGAGTCTCAAGAGAAATCCCACATTCCCGCTTGAAACGCGAACGGGAACATGACACCCTTGAGGAGACCCAAGACCTTCCCTGACATAGCTGTCCCCACTTGAGAGGAGAACATAATTTATGGACTCAACTTTAGATGAGGTCCTATTCCCATTCCACGCCTCAAGAGTAATCCCGATGTTCTCCTACCAAAATGAGGGAGACCGGATTCCCCAGGGAATACACAAGTGAGTTCCTGAGGTCACTGTCTCAACTCGAGAATGACCCCAAGCTTCCCGGCGAAATTGAGAAAAACCACAAGATTCTGCACTCAAGGTGAGATGAGGAAATTTTGCCCTGCAGAGTCTCAAGTAAAATCCCACACTCCCACTTGAAACGAGAACGGGTTCTTGATACCCTTGATGCGACCGAAGACATTCCCTGACATAGCTGTCCCCACTTGAGAGGAGAACAGAATTTATGAACTCAAATTTAGTTGAGGCAATATTCCCATTGCACGCCTCGAGAGTAATCCAGATGCTCCCCTACCAAGACGAAGGAGACCTGACTTCCCAAGGACTACACGAGCGAGTTCCTGAGGTCCCAGTGACAACTCGAGAAAGCTGCAAGCTTCCCGTGCCTACTTGGGAAATACTACAAGACTCTGCACTGAATGTGAGAAAAGAAAACTTTCCCGTGCAGAGTCTAAAGAGATATCCCACATTCCTGCTTTAAACGCAATAGGGTACTTGACACCCTTGAGGCGACTCAACACATTCCCTGACATAGCTGTCCCCACTTGAGAGGAGAACACAATTTATGGACTGAACTTTAGATGAGACCCCATTCCCATTCCACGCCTCTAGAGTAAGCCCGATCTTCCACTACCAAACAAAAGGAGACCTGACTACCCAGGGTCTACACGAGTGAGTTCCTGAGGTCCCTTTGCAACTCGAGAAGGACACCAAAAATCCCGCCGCAACTCTAGAAATACCAAAAGATTCTACACTCAAGGTGAGTTGTGGAAACTATTCCCGGCAGAGTCTCAAGAGAAATCCCACATTCCTGCTTGAAACGCAAATGTGAACTTGACACCCTTGATGCGACCCAAGGCATTCCCTGAAATAGCTATCCCCACTTGAGAGGAGAACACAATTTATGGACTCAACTTTAGATGAGGCCCTATTCCCCATTCCATGCCTCGAGAGTAATCCCGATGTTCCCCTACCAAAACGAAGGAGACCAGACTTCCCAGGGACTACATGAGCAATTTCCTGCCGTCCCTGTCGCAATTCGAGAACGTCCCCAAGCTTCCCACCGCACTCGAGAATAACCACGAGATTCTGCACTCAAGGTGAGTTGTGGAAACTATTTCCAGTGGAGTCTCAAGAGAAATCCCACATTCCCACTTGAAACGCAAATGGGTACTTGACACCTTTGATGCGACCCAAGACATTTCCTGACATAGCTGTCCCCACTTGAGAGGAGAACACAATTTATGGACTCAACTTTAGATTAGGCCCTATTCCCATTCCATGCCTCGAGAATTATCCCGATGTTCCCCTACCAAAACAAAAGAAGACCTGACTTCCCAGGGACTAGACGAGCGAGTTCCTTTGGTACCTGTCGCAACTAGAAAAGGACCTCAAGCTTCCCGCCGCAACTCGAGAAAAACCACCAGATTGTGCACTCAAGGTGAGATGAGGAAAGTTTCCCCTGCAGAGTCTCAAGAGAAATCCCACATTTCCACTTGAAACGTGAACGGGTACTTGACACCCTTGATGCGACTCAACACATTCCCTGACATAGCTGTCCCACTTGAGAGGAGAACACAATTTATGGACTCAACTTCACATGAGCCCCTATTTCCATTCCACGCCTCGAGAGTAATCACGATGTTTCCCTACCAAAACGAAAGGAGACCTGACTTCCCAGAGACTACACGAGTGAGTTCCTTAGGTCCCTGTCGCAACTCGAGAAGTACCCCAAGCTTCCCGTCGAAATCGAGAAAAACGACAAAATTCTGCACTCAAGGTGAGATGAGGAAAATTTTTCCACCAGAGTCTCAAGAGAAATCCCACATTCCCCCTTGAAACGCGAATGGGTACTTGACACCCTTGATCCGACTAAAGACATTCCCTGTCATTGCTGTCCACACTTGAGAGCAGAACACAATTTATGGTCTAAACTTTAAATGAGGCCCCATTCCCTTTCCAAGCCTTTAGAATAGTCCCGAAGTTCTCCTACCAAAACGAAAGGAGACCTGACTTCCCTGGAGCAACACGTGTGAGTTCCTGAGATCCCCATCGCAACCCGAAAGGGAACCCAAGCTTCCAGCAGCAACTCGAGTAAAACCACAAGGTTCTCCCCTCAATGCGAGATGAGTAATATTTCTGTTGCAGAGTATAAATAGAAATCCAACATTCCTGCGTGAAACTCGAATGGGTACTTGAAACCCTTCATGTGACTCAAGAGATTCCCTGACATCACTGTACCCATTTGAGGGGAGAACACAATTTATGGACTTAACTTAAATGAGACCCTGTTCCCATTCCACGCCTCGAGAGTAATCCCGATGCTCCCCTACCAAAACGAAAGGAGACCTGACTTCGCAGCGACTACAACAGCGAGTTCCTGAGATCCCTGTCTCAATCTGAAAGGGACTCCAAGCTTCCAGCCGCAACTCGAGAAAAACCACAAGATTCTCGCCTCATGAGAGATGAGGAACATTTCTGCTGCAGAGTCTCAAGAGAAATCACACATTCCTGCTTGAATCTTGAAAGGGTACTTGAAACCCTTTCTGCGACACACAAAAGTTCCCAGACTAAGTCGTCCCCACTGGAGACTAGCACACAATTAACGGACTCAACAGAAGATGAGGCCAAATTCCCATTCCACGCCTCGACAGGAATCTCTAATTTGGCCTTCCAACACGAAAGGAGACCTGACTTCCCTTGGACAACATGAGCGAGTTCCTGAGGTCCCCGACACAACTCGAGAAGGATGCAAGCTTCCCACCACAAATCGAGGAAAACCACAAATTCTGCACTCAAGTTGAGATGAGGAAAATTTCCCCTGCAGAGTCACAAGAGAAATCCCTCATTCCGCTGGAAAATCAAACCAAGACTTCACACACTATATGTGATCAAGACATACCTTGACATAGCTGTCCCCACTGGAGAGGAGAGCACAATTTATGGACGCAATTTTACAAGAGACCGTATTCCCATTCTATGCCTTGATTGTAATAACGAAGCTCTCCTTGTAACGAGATTGGTGACCTGACATCCCTGAAGTGAAAAGAGCTAGGTTCTGAGGTCACTGTTGCAACTCGAGAGGGACTACAAGCTTCCCGCCGCAACTCAATAAAAACCACGAGATTACACCATCAATGCGAGATGAGGAATTTTCTGCTGCAGAGTCTCAAGGGAAATGCCGCATACCCGCTTGAAATTCGAACGGGTACTTGACACCGTTTCTGCAAACATAAAAGCTCCCTGACTAATCCGTCCCCACTGCAGAGGAGCACACAATTAACGGACTCATCTCTAGATGAGTCCCAATTCACATTCCATGCCTCTAGATAAATTCCAAAGTACCCTTTACAAAAGGAAATGAGACCTAACTTTCCTGGGGCTACACGATCGAGTTCCTGAGATCCCCATCTCAACCCAAAAGGGAACCCAAGCTTTCAGCTGCAACTTGAGAAGAACCACAAGATTCTCCCCTCAATGCGAGATGCGGAATATTTCTGCTGCAGAGTCTAAACAGAAATCACACATTACCGCTTGAAACTCGAACGGGTACTTGACAATCTTTATGCGACTCAAGACATTCCCTGACATAGCTGTCCCCACTGGAGAGGAGAGCAAAATTTATGGACTCAATTTTAGATGAGGCCGTATTCCCATTCTACGCCTGGAGTATAATCCCGAAGCTCTCCAGAAAAGTGACCTGACCTCCTTGAAGTAAAAAGAGCTAGGTTCTGAAGTCACTGTCACGACTCAGGAGGGTCTACAAGTTTCCCGCCACAACTCGATAAAAACCACGAGATTCCCCCAGCAATGAGAGATGAGGAATTTTCTGCTGCCGAGTCTCAAGGGAAAACCCACATTCCCGCTTGAAATTCGAACTGGTAGTTGACACTCTTTCTGCAACCATAAAAGTTCCCTGACTAAGCCGTCCCTAATGTAGAGGAGCACACAATTTAAGGACTCATCTCTAGATGACTTCCAATTGCCATTCCACCCCTCCAGAATAAACCCGGTTTCCCTTCCAACACACAAGGAGACCTGACTTCTCTGGGGCATGACCAGCGAATATCTGAGATCCCCGTCGCAACTCGAGAAGGACCGCAAGCTTCATGCCACACCTCAGAAAAACCACAAGATTCTGCACTTACGATGTGATGAGGAAAATTTCCCCTGCAGAGTCTCAAGAGAAATCCCACATTCCCGCTTAAACTCGAACGGGTACTTGACACCCTTTCTGAGACATAAAAAAGACCCTTACTAAGCGGTTCCCACTGGAGAGGAGCACACAATTACCGGACTCAAGTCCCAATTCACATTCCTTGCCTCGAGAGAAATCCCAAAGTACCCTTTACAACAGGAAAGGAGACCTGATTTCCCTGGGGCAACACGAGCGAGTTCCTGAGATCCCCGTCTCAACCCGAAAGGGACCCCAAGCTTTCAGCCACAACTCGAGAAAAAGAACAAGATTTTCTCCTCAATGCAAGATAAGGAATATTTCTGCTGCAGAGTCTCAAGAGAAATCACACATTCTCGCTTGAAACTCGAAAGGGTATTTGAAACCCTTTCTGCGACACAAAAAGTTCCCAGACTAAGCCATCCCCACTGGAGAGGAGCACACAATTAACGAACTCAACACAAGATGAGACCCAAATCATATTCCACGCTACGAGCGGAATACCCAGGTTCCCCTTCCAATACGATTGGAGACCTGACGTCCCTGAAACAACCCAAGCAAGTTCCTGAAGTCCCCGTCGCAATTGAGAAGGAGCCCAAGCTTCCAGCCACAACTTGAGAAAAATCACAAGTTTCTGCACTCAAGGTGAGATTAGGAAATTTCCCATGCAGAGTCTCAAGAGAATTCCCACTTTCCCGCTTGAAATTCGAATGGGTACTTGACACCCTTTCTGCAACCATTAAAGTTCCCTGACTAAGCCGTCCCTACTGGAGAGGAGCACACAATTTACGGACTCATTTCTAGATGACTTCCATTCCCTTTCCACGCCTCGAAAATAATCTTGAAGTTTCCCTTCCAACAAGAAAGGAGTCCTGATTTTCCTGGGTCAACTCCAGGGAGTTACTGAGGTCACCGTCGCAACTAGAGAAGGACCCCAAGCATCCCACCACAACTCGAGAAAAACCACAAGATTCTGCACTCAAGGTGAGATGAGGAAAATTTCCCCTGCAGAGTCTCAAGAGAAATCCCACATTCCCGCTTGAAACTCGAATGGGTTCATGACAACCTTTATGTGACTCAAGACATTCCTGACATAGCTGTCCCCATTTGAGAGGAGAACACAACATATGGACTGAACTTTAGATGAGGCCCTATTCCCATTCCATGCCTCGAGAGTTATCTCGAAGTTCCCTTACCAAAACGAAAGGAGGCCTGATTTCTCAGGGATTACATGAGCGAGTTCTGAGATCCCCGTTGAACCCGAAAGGGTCCCCAAGCTTCCAGCCACAACTCGAGTAAAACCACAAGATTCTCCCCTCAATGCAAGATGAGGAATATTTCTGCTGCAGAGTCTCAAGAGAAATAACACATTCCTGCTTGAAACTCGAAAGGGTACTTGAAACCCTTTCTGCGACACAAAAAGATCCTTGACTAAGCCGTCCCCACTGGAAAGGAGCACACAATTAACGGACTTAACATAACATGAGAAACAAATCACATTCCATGCCACGAACGGAATCCCGAGGTTCCCCTTCCACACGATTGGTGACCTGACGTCCCTGGGACAACCGAGAAAAACTACAAGATTCTACCCGAAATGTGAGATGAGAAAATTTTCCGCTGCAGAGTCTCAAGAGAAATCCCACATTACCGCTTGAAACTCGTACGGGTACTTGACACCCTTTATGCGACACAAAAAGTTCCAAGAAATAGCTGACTGCACGGAGAGAACACAATTTACAAACTCATTACTCGATGAGGCCCTATTCTTTTTCAACGACTCCAGTTAATCCAGAAACTTTCTTGGAACACGAAAGTAGACCTGACTTCCCTGAAGCAACACGATGAAGTTCCTGAGGTCCCCGAAGTAACTCAAGAGAGACCACATGCTTAGCGCCGCAACTCGAGAAAAATCAAAGGATTCCCCATCAATGCGAGATGAGGAAAATATCTCCTGCAGAGTCTCAAGAAAAACCACACATTCCCGGATAAATTCGAACGGATACTTGACACCCTTTCTGCGACACAAAAAGCTCCCTGATTAAGCCGTCCCCACAGGAGACGAGCACACAATTAACGGACTCATCTCTAGATGAGGCCCAATTCCCATTTCACACCTCGACAGGAATCTCTAAGTTGGCCTTCCAACACGAAAGGAGACCTGACTTTCCAGGGTCAATGGGAGCGAGTTCCTGAGGTCCCCGTCGCAATTCGAGAGGGACCCCAAGGTTCCCACCACAACTCAAGAAAAACCACAACATTCTGCCCTCAAGGCATGATGAGGGACTATTCTGCTGCAGAGTCTCAAGAGAAATCCCACATTTCCGCTTGAAACTCAACGGGTACTTGACACCCGTTATGTGACCCAAAACGTTCCCTGACATAGCTGTCCCCAGTACTGAGGAGCACACAATTTCCGGACTCAAACTTAGGTCATGCCCTATTCCCATTCCATGCCTTGACAGTAATCCCGAAGTTGTCCTTGCAACACGAAAGGAGAACAGATGTCCCTGAAGACCACGAGTGAGTTCCTGAGGTCCCCGTCGAAACTCGAGAGGGACCACAAGCTTCCCGCCACAACTCGAGAGAAACCACAAGATTCAGCCTTCAAGGCGAGATGAGGAACTTTTCCAATGCAGAGTCTCAGAAAAATTCCACATTCCCAATTGAAATTCGAAAGGGTACTTGACACCTTTTATGTGACTCAATACTTCCCCGACATAACCGGCCCCACTGAGGAAGAGCACACAATTTACCCACACAACGCTAGATTCGGCCCTATTCCTCTGCTGCACCACAGGAAGAATATCATGTTTCCGTTCCAACGCGAAAGGAGACCCGACTTCCCAGGGACAACACCAGCAATATCCTGAGATCCCCATCGTAACTTGAGAAAGACAACCAGCTCCCCACCACAACTGGACAAAAACCAAAAGATTTGCCCATCAATGCGAGATGAGGAAATTTTCTGCTGCAAAGTCTCAAGAGAAATCCCACATTCCCGCTTGAAACTCGTAGGAGGACTTGACACCCTTTATGTGACTCAAAATTTCCATGACATAACCGGCCCCGCTGAGGAAGAGCACACAATTTACCTACACAATGCTAGATTCGGCCCTATTGCTCTGCTGCGCCACGGGAAGAATACCGTGGTTCCCCTTCCAACACGAACGGAGACCAGACTTTCCTGGGACAACACGAGAGAGTTCCTGAGGTCCCCGTGGCAACTCCGGAGGAACCCTGAGCTTCCCGCCATAACTCGAAATAAACCACAAGATTCCCCATCAATGGGAGATGAGGAAGTGTTCTGCTGCAGAGTCTCAAGAGAAATCCCACAATGCCGCTTGAAACTCGTAGGGATACCTGACACCCTTTATGAGACTCAAAAAGTTCCCAGACATAGCTGTCCCCACTGAAGAGGAGAAGACAATATACAGACTCATTCTTAGATGAGGCCCTATTCCCATTCCACGCCTGGAGAGTAATCCCGAAGCTCTCCTAGCAACACGAAAGGAGACCTGACTTCCCTGAAGCAACACGAGCGAGTTCCTGAGGTCCTGGTCATAATTCGAGAGAAACTACAAGCTTCCCGCCACAACTCGAGAGAAACCACAAGATTCCCCCATCAATGCGAGATGAGGAAATTTTCTGCTGCAGAGTCACAAGAGAAATCCCACATTCTCGCTTGAAACTCGAACTGCTACTTGACACCCTTTATGCGACTCAAAACTTCCCTGACATAACCGGCCCCACTGAGGAAGAGCACACAATTTACCTACACAATGCTAGATTCGCCCCTATTCCTCTGCTGCACCATGGGAAGAATACTGTGGTTCCCGTTCCAACACGAAAGCAGACCAGACTTCCCTGGGACAACACCAGCAATATCCTGAGATCCCCGTGGCAACTCGAGAGAGACTACAAGCTACCCGCTGCAACTGGACAAAAACCAAAAGATTCGCCCATCAATGCAAGATGAGGAAATTTTCTGCTTCAAAGTCTCAAGAGAAATCCCACATTCCCGCTTGAAACTCGTAGGAGTACTTGACACCCTTTATGCAAGTCAAAACTTCCCTGACATAACCAGCCCCACTGAGGAAGAGCACACAATTTACCTACACAATGCTAGATTCGGCCCTATTCCTCTGCTGCGCCACGGGAAGAATACCGTGGTTCCCATTCCAACACGAAAGGAGACCAGACTTCCCTGGGACAACACTAGCAATATCCTGAGATCCCCGTCACAACTAGAGAGAGACTACAAGCTACCCGCCGCAACTGGAGAAAAACCAAAAGATTCGCCCATCAATGCGAGATGAGGAATTTTTCTGCTGCAAAGTCTCAAGAGAAATCCCACATTCCCGCTTGAAACTCGTTGGGGTACTTGACACCCTTTATGCGACACAAAAATTCCCTGACATAGCAGTCCCCACAGGAGAGGAGAACACAATATACAGACTCATTCTTAGATGAGGCCCTATTCCCATTCCACACCTCGAGGGTAATCCCGAATCTCTCCTTGCAACACGAAAGGAGACCTGACTTCCAAGAAGCAACACGAGCGAGTTGCTGAGGTCCCCGTCATAACTCGAGAGAGACTACAAGCTACCTGCTGCTCTGAGTTCCCCCTCCAAGCGAGGTAGGTCCTGAGGATCTAGCAAAGCTCCAAGGTAAAACCGACTATGACATCACAACAGGACAGGATACCTGACACCCATGATGAGGGTATAGAAAAAGCCCTAATGAATGGCCTGATCATGACACGAGGACAGATTCATCTTTTACAACTCGAAAGGAAAGCAGAATTCCATGTGTCAAATCGAGACGAATCCTGACCCCCCAGTAAAACCTTCATGCTGCTGCTGCTGCTAAGTCACTTCAGTCGTGTCCGACTCTGTGTGACCCCATAGACGGAAGCCCACCAGGCTCCCCCGTCCCTGGGATTCCCCAGGCAAGAACACTGGAGTGGGTTGCCATTTCCTTCTCCAATGTGTGAAAGTGAAAAGTGAAAGTGAAGTCACTCAGCCGTGTCCGGCCCCTAGCGAACCAACAGACTGCAGACTACCAGGCTCCTCCATCCATGGGATTTTCTAGGCAACAGCACTGGAGTGGCTTGCCATTGCCTTCATAGCAACTCTGAAATCCCTGTCGCCACTGGAGAGGAACACACAGTTGACCGACTCAACGCTAGATGCGGCTGTATTCCTCTGCTGTGCCTAGAGAGGAATCCCGAGGTTTCCCTTCCAACATGATAGGAGACCTGGCTTCCATGGGACAACACGAGAGAGTTCCTGAGGTCCCTGTCGCAACTCGAGAAGAACCTCAAGCTTCCAGCCGCAACTCGAGAAAAACCACAAGATTATCCCTTCAATGCCAGATGAGGAAATTTTTCGCTGCAGAGTCTCAAGAGAAATCCCACATTCCCGCTTGAAATTCGAATGGGTACTTGACACCCTTTATGTGACTCAAAAACTACCCGACATAGCTGTCCCCACTGGAAAGGAGTACACATTTTTCAGACTCAACAGCAGAGGAGGCCCTATTCCCATTCCACGTCTCAAGAGTAATCCCAAAGTACCCCTTCCAACATGACAGGAGACCTGAATTCCCTGAAGCAACACGAGCGAATTCCTAGGTTCCCTTCGCAACTGGAGAGAGATACAAAGCTTCCCTCCGCAACTCGAGAGAAACAACAAGATTCTGCCCTAAAGGAGAGATGAGGAGCATTTCCATTGCAGATTCTCAAGGGAAGTCCCACGTTCCCGTTGGAAACTCGAGAAGTTTCTTAACATCCTTTATGTGACTGAAAAATCACACCGACCTACCCCACCCCAATCGAGAAGAACACCGAGTTTCCTGCCACAACTGACAAAGTGCCCTGTTTCCAGTTCTCTTTTCAGGATGACAGTCGATCCCCCTGCTATGTCTGGAATGGAATCCGGACGTTCCCGTAGCACAGTACAAGGAGGCCGGTACCACCTTGAAATTCGGGAGTATCCCCAGGGTTTCAAAACGCAATTGTAAAATGTACCGGTGTCCCCACCCGCTCGAGATATTGTCTGATTCCACTGCACAGAGTCAAATGTATCCTCGAGGATCAACTCACAAGACGAGTGGAGACCTGACTCCCCGAGCATTCTCAATACAATCTCCAGGTACAAATTCAAATCCACTGTGGCCTAACACCCCTTTTACAAATCGAGAAGGAAGCGGAGTTCCATGTCAGAAAACGAGAGGAGGCCTGACTCCCCAGGTGAAATTTGAGAACAATCCTGAGAACTCTGTTGCTACTGGAGAGGAATCCAGAGTTAAACCAATGCGAATCTAGATGCAGACCTGTTTCTTTGCAGTAACTCCAAGGAATCCTAAGTTTCCTCTTGCAAATGGAAAGGAGTTCTGACTTCCCAGAGACAACACGGGAGGTTCCCTGATATTCCAGTCGTTACTTGAGTGGATCACCAAACTTCCCACAGCAACTCGAGCAAAACCTCGAGATTCCCCTTTCAAAGCAAGATGAGGCAATCTGTTTTCCTGAAACACATAGACGGAAGTCCCGAGTTCCTTTTCCAAATTCGATATGAGGCTTGAGTTCCTTGATGCAACTTAAGGGTCACCCAGGGATACCCATCCTGATGAGAGAAGAAAACTGAATTGCCCCACCACAATTTAAGAGAAGGCCCATGATCACATCTCAGCTGAAGATAATGGGGCATTCCACTTTCAAATGAAGAGGAATCCCAACTTCCACTAGCACCACTTGACAAGTCCTGTCACATCTATTGACACTCGAGGACAACCCAATAGATACTGCAGCAAGGTCAAAGGACTCCGAGTTCACACTCAATTAGAGATAAGTCGTGTTTTGTTTGCAGCAGCTCCAGTGGAACACGTAGTATCAACTCCCAACGTGACTGGAGGCATTAATCCCCCTCTGATCCTCTCGGTGGGGGGGGAATCCCAAAATTCCCGCTCAAACAGATAGCAGGCCTGATAATCCTTTTACAACTTGGGGGGAAATCTTAGTTCCCTCCTCAACAAAGACTAGGCCTGACTCCCCAGGGGAACTTTCATAGCAACCCCAAGATCCCTGTGGCCACTGGAGAGGAAAACTGAGTTTACGCTCTCAAGTCTAAATGTGGCCCTCATACCCTGCAACGACTCGAAAGGAATCACGAAGTTCCACTTACAACACGAGAGGAGAACTGACTTCCATGAGGCAAAACTAGCGAGTCACAGTGGTTCCCGTCGTAACTCGAGAAGATCTCCAAGCTTCAACTGCAACTCGAGAAAAACCATGAAATTCTGCGCTCCACGTACAGGTCGCCCCTATCTGCTAATTAGACTTTCTGGATGTTCCCGACGAACAATAGCCAATAAGACTTTCGCTGTGTCCAGTGAAAAGGGACTCGGGTGCAGCCTCCCTTTCAGCACCGATCCCCAGGTTGGGTTGACAGGGTGCTGATCTTCCATCTGTGAGCCGCAGGCCACATTATCCTCGTTTGCCCTTGGCTGTGTGAACAGCTGAAGGGAGTTTAGTATCCGCAGGTGCCCAGCAGGCCTGTGGCTTCAGACCGCCAGGGGTGAGCATCTCAGCAGACAGAAACAACCGTGCCAGAAGTGGAGTGGGATCCACCCTGATGGTGGGCACTGATCGCCAAGAGATGCTCCTGTGGGACTTTGATGGGTCCGGTGCACTCTTCTCCCAGAGAGCGAGAGAGATGTCTAAGGGCTCTGCTAGGCCCTCGGCTCCTTCTTGTGGTCCCGAAGGCTGGTTGTCACCATCCGGAGCACCTAGCTCTGAGATGATGACTACTGCCACCTGCACTGTGTTTCCCTTTGCCAGCGTGTCTATGAGAAGTGTCAGGCCATCTCTGACCTACACGAGACATGTGCATTTCCTCTCATTGGACCTGCATATGTTTCTTCTCTTTCCTTCCCGATCACTGATTTTCTCGAGGATATGGGGGCGAAAAGGATGGTGGGTCTTTCTCTGCCTTTGTGCTCTGAGGAACACGTTTCCCTTTGTTGGTGTGGGTTTATCTTTCCATTTCTCCTGCCTGGTTTATTGTTGTGAGTTTGTTTGTGCCGGCGGAAGAACTCAGCATTTCCCTTGTGCCTGAGGAGTCCCAATTACCACAGCACTGCCTACCTGGAGATTTTGAGCACATTTGCCAAGAGGCTTCGTTTGGCAGATGACATCTTGAAAGGACCTACACTGTCCTTTCAGATACCCAAAGGCTACTTCAAATGACATAGAAACAAGAATTCTAAAGTTTGATCTTCCAATATATGGGGAGTCAGAAAATCCCCTGGAGAAGGGAAAAGCTACCCACTCCAGGATTCTGCTCTAGAGATTTCCACGGACTATAGAATTCATGGGGATGCCAAGATTCTAACAATACTGAGAGACTTCAACTTTCACCTTCAGCCAGAGCAAAATCCAGTTTCCTTTCATTTCAGTGATTGGCATTGATTCTGGCCTCAAAAGGATGGGAAGAAATGCAGAGAAAAGTAGACTCAATGTTGTCAGGAGGGGGAGAGAGGAATGGGGAGCGCTTGCCATGAATACAGGGTTTGCTGGGAAGTGGGGGGAATAGAATGAGGGTGTCTGAATGTAGACAGTGGTAATGCTTACAGAGCATTGTGAAGGCCTCCATATTCCAAGATGGCTTCAAGGAAGGAAACTTTATTGACACACACGAGCAAAATATACATAAAGTCACAAAAGACATAAAAGATGAGAAGAAAGATGCCTAGGAGCCTGATGAAAATCAGCTCAGGGTAAGGGAATTCAATCTCCCCTGGGTGGGGAGGGAGTGGACGGCGTCCACAGGGAATACACAGGGATGGTGGCTGCAGAGCCAACCACACCCTTGGACCAGGTGTTTGCCAAAAGGGCTCTGAGTCTATATCCAGAACTGGGGCCTGTTCTCCCTACAGGGTAGGGACAGAAATGGTGGGCGTCTGAGTCCTTGGCAGGAGCCAGGGTAGGCTGCCACTGCCCAGGTGGTCACTCAGGCCCTTACTCGGGCTCTGCCACCAAAGCCTAAGCAGGTGCAAGTGCACATGGAGGTGGAGGTTCTGGAAGGTGGGGTAGGACATCACGGCCTGGGGCTGGGGGTCCTGCAGGCACAGAGATCCAATGTGCTGAGGGTGCTGGCCAGTACCCGGCTTGCCCCGTGTCATTGGGTGGGGACGTCTCAGGTCTCGGTCTCCCCTCATTGGATCCCTGGGTCCTGCACCTGGAGCTCCCACCTCTGTAGGGACAGATCTTGTTCGTGGAGGCTGGCTGAGTTTGACGGCCAGAGCTAGAGCTGGGGAAAAGAAGAGTTTGCCACAGGCCAGCCTTGCCATGTGCCTAAGTGGGCACGAAAGCTTCCTAGAGATGTGCTAAGAAGGCCCAGCATTTGTGTCCTCTCTGTAGTCTCCAAGATGGGTGGTTTGAGTCCAGCCTTTGGTCCAGGCCCAGCCTCAGCTCTTGGGGACTCCTCCCTGTGTGACTCAGCACCGCCTCCCCACACTCACATGCAGCATCCCCAGCCGCCTCACCTCTGTGCTCTGCTGTGCCGGGTTCCAGGTCCTCCTGCTGCCTCCGAGGCAGGGATTCTCGGCGCTCTGGTCTAGGGCCGGCTGTGCTGAGCTCAGTGACAGCCTGAGACTGGGTACCCGGGTGTGTGCTGGGTGGTGTCTGTGCAGCAGGCCTTGCCCACTTCCTCTTCATCACCACTTCGCCTGAGCCCTCCATGGTCACGTTCACCTGGAGCCTGCACTGGGCCTCCAGGGCAGGGGGTGGTGCTCTGAAACCTCCCTGTGGGAATTTGATGGGGTGTGCACCTCAGGGGCCACCTCGGGTTGGACACTATTCAATGATAGTGACCATCAGTCAGCCCTGTTTCAATATTTCTGAGCTGAGCCTGGCTAGGATGTCTAAAGTTTCTGCCCGTCTGCCCTTCTGCTCCCAGAAAGAACAGATATGGGTGTCTGCTCAGTACTCACCGGGTAGGACGGAGACCCCCCCCATGAGGGTGTGAGGTCAGCCTGGGCACACGGCTCAGCCCAGATGCTCTTCATGCCACCCAGCATGCTCTACCCTGGGGTGTGGACACAAGCGACCCACGGGCTCCTGACCCACATGCGGCTGGGCTTGCTTGAGGCAGACACACCCCAAGAAACCCCCATCCACACACAAGGAAAGGCCTCAGGCTTCCCCATATGGAATGGGAGAGGTGGCCTGACCTGACCTGGGTCTCCCCTGTTACCTTTCTGTTCCTTCAGGCAAAGGACCAAAGGCCTCTCTGGGGGGCCCTGAGCCAGCGTCGACCGCGTTCCCACACACTCTGCCTGTGAGCGAGCCTGAGGCCCTGGCCTCTGGGCAGGGGCAAACAGCAGAACATCTTGAAAGCAAGCGATCTGGCTGGGGACTCCTCTCTGCTGGGGATGCCTGGATACCCGGGTTGCGGTTTCTGTTGGATTGTGTTTCCAGGAAGTGATATCATTTCCTGCTTTCGTGGCCAAGGTCCATTCCACAAAGTTCCCCAAGGAAACCTCTGTGTTTCTGGTTGTTCCCCCATGCCCTTAGGACACGTGCAGGCAAAGTGACATCCACATAGCACAACCCACATCCTTGAGGAGACCAGGATGCAGCCAGGGCCTGAGCTCTGAGGACACAGCTGCTTTCAGCCCAGGCTCCTTCTTCTCAGAAGTGATGTGGCCCTGGGCAAGTCATGTGCCCCGTAGGGTTTCCACAGTCTCTCCATCTGCAGAGTGGGGATCACTCTCCCATTTCCTGCCTTGGTCTGTCAACCCACGAACAGCTCCAGTGCCTGTTCAAACTTTGGGCCGCTCTCACATGGAGCTAGGACACTGAGACTTCCCAATGGACGGATTAAACACAGGGCTGACCTAGCACAGAATGGGGCAGAATCAGTCCTAGACGGGCTCTGGGACTTTCGAAAATGAAGTCCCCTTCCTGCCTATTTCTTGACCGCAGCATTGGGAGGACCAGAAGGTCATATTCAGACATCGCCGCCTCTGATATCAACCTTCCTCGTCCTACTCAAGTGTCGCACTCTGCCTCGAGGGGTAGGGGAGCCTGCCCCAACAGTGGCTCCCCACATACTTGTTTTTGAGTCTCATCATCTTGGGTCATTTTCCCCCTTTCAGGGGGAATCAGCACTGTTATTTTTCCCAAACTCAAGTGAGATTCATGCAAATACTGTGATTGATTCATTTACTCTCTCCATTGTTCAGTCTCTCTCACTCGTTCCCTCTCTTTCTTGGCCTTTCCAAATTCAGTCTGTCTCTTCCTCTCTGTATCTCTCCTCTGGATGCTCACATGCCTGAGAAATGCATGTACGCATGTATATTGTTGACCTAGGGTGAGGCTTTAGGGTTTCATTTCTAGTGAGGTAAAGGTTTCGGGTTGGAGTTCATGTTAGGGGAAAGAATATGTCTGGGGTTTGTTCTGGGAGACTTAGTGGTGTGAGTTCTCAGTCTCTTTTACGAAGGAACCCCTTCTCCGATATTCTGCTTGCAAATATTCTTTTGTGTTCAGATTGTTACCATTTTGATAAGTGAAGGCTTAGCTTTTCTGATGCAAAGCTGTTCAAGTGGATGGAAGCAAGTTGGTGTCCTTTGGTTTCCTGTTTCCTTGACTTGAAGAGATCCAATTGTCCTTCCCTCCCACACACAGGTTGAGAAGTCCCTGACATTAAGGAGCCAATGGCCCTTGTTTATTTCCAGGAGTTTCATCACTTCAGGTTTGTATTGACGTGTTTCACTGAATCTGAAATATTATGAGACCAAAAGCTAATGTGATTGTTCAGATGGAACCATCTCCAATTCCCACGGCCTTTCGTTGCAGAGGCTCTTTTTCCCATTCGTATCGCCTCCCCTCCTTTGGCATTGAGGAATTGACTGTTGAAGCTTGGGTTTTTTCTGGAACCTCAATTCCATTCCATGGATCTGGTTCTGCGTGTTTGACTTCTTCCCAGTACCATGTTGCCTTATGATCCTAGTGTGACAGTCTAATTGGCTATCAGGCAGCCTGCTATGTACATTTCAGGGCTTTGTGGCAGATTGCATTGAGTATTTTGACTCCTTTGTTTTTCCATAGATATTCTGGAATTCTTTGGTTATAATGACCTGAGAACACCCATTGGTATTTTGAGAGGAATAGCGTGGAAACTCTGGATTGCCCCAAGGTGGGGGTTGGGGGGAGGGGGAAGTGACATCATCTTACCAGGAGGAATTCCCCTGATCCGTGAGCACAACTTATTTTCCATTGGATTGGTGGGCTTCACCTTCTTTCATCCATCTCTTGCAGTTCTCTGAGAAGAAGGGCTTCCCTCCTGGGTTAGATGGACTCCAAGCTATTGCCTTTCAGGGAATGTCACTGTCGGTGGGGTTGATAATTGCCTTCTTCTAAGCGTTTGCTGGAAGTGTTAGAAATGCCAAGGATTTCTCTTCCCCTTCCTCACTGTCCATTTCTCTGAGCCTCCAGGTAGAACAGGCCCAGTCCAGGGTCCCACAGTGCTCGGGGAATGCAGCTAGACCGTATTTCTCAGGCCTCAGTGCTGGGCATCATTCGGTGTACTCTCCGTGTCCCTTCCTTCGCCTGGTGTCTCCTTCAGGCCCATTCGTGTTCATGTCATTTTTATATTAAGAGCCAAATCCTGCCTAAGCTCTGTGTATGCAAACAGTTGTCTCCCAGCTTGGGATGTGTCATTTGCGCTTTTCAGACAGTTTTTCCCAGAGTCCAAATCTTGGATTTGACAAAGTTCACTGTGTTCCCTTGTTACTCTTTGTGTAGTGCCTTTCTGTATTGTGTGTGAATACACAGAGCTCATGCTAATCTCTGCTCCATTTCCTTCTGGATTTGTGAACCGTTTTGCATGGAACATATGTCTAGGAATCATTTCAAGTGCATTTGTTGAGAGGTGTCCAGTTTCCATGGACATGCATGTCATCCCCTCTGGTTTCCAAATGTGTTGCTCCTAAACTCTTTTGGATATCTTCTCGGAAAGATGGGTGTTTTTCAGCTTGCATTTCCACAGATGAATGGATTCAGCAGTTCTAGCAGCAGGGACGCTGTGTCCAGTGAAAAGGGAGTTGCGTGAGGCCTCCCTTTCAGCACCAATCCCAAGTTCAGGTTGACAGGGCTCTGAACTTCCATCTGTGATCCAGATTCCACAGGCATCCTTGTGTGCCCTTGGCTGTGTGAGCAGCTGAAGAGAGTTTTGTCTCTGCAGGCACCCAGCAGGCCTGCGGCTTCAGACCGCCAGAGGTGAGCATCTCAGAGGACAGGAGCCTCTGTGCCAGAAGTGGAGTGGGATCCACCCTGAGGTTGGGCACTGATCGTCAAGAGATATTTCTGTGGGACTTTGATGGGTCCGGCACACTCTTCTCCCACATAGCGAGAGAGATGTCTATGGGATCTGCTAGGCCCTCCGCTCCCTCTTGTGGTCCCGAAGGCTGGGTGTCACCATCCTGAGCACCTAGCTCTGAGATGATGGCCACCTCCACCTACAATGTATGTCCCTTTTCCCACATGTCCATGCGAAGTGTCAGGCAGTCTCTGAGCTACACTAGCCATGTGCTTTCCCTGTCATTGGACCTACACATGTTTCTTCTGTTTCCTTCCTGATAACTTATTTTCTCGAGCATGTGGGTGCCACAAGGATGATTTGTCTTTCTCTGGCCTTGTGTTCTGAGGAACACTTCTCCCTTTGTGGGTGTGGGCTTATCTTTCCATTTATCCTGCATGGTTTATTGTTGTGAGTTTGTTTGTGTCAGCGGAAGAATTCAGCCTTTCACTTGTTCCTGATGCGTCCCACGTACAACAGGACGGCCTACCTGGAGATTCTGAGCACATTTGCCGTGACGACTTCATTTGGCAGATGATATCTTGAAAGGACCTACACAATCCTTTCAGATATCCAAAGGCTCCTTCAAATGACACAGAAACCAGAATTTTCCAGTTTGGTCTTCCAATATGTGGGGAGTCAGAACAATCCCCCAGATAAGGGAAAAGCTACCCACTCCAGGATTCTGGCCTAGAAAATTCCATGGACTGTAGAATTCATGGGGATGCCAAGACTCTATCAATACTGAGAGACTATAAATTTCACCTTCAGTCAGAACAAAATTCAGTTTCCTTTTATTTCAGTGATTGGCATTGACTGGGGACCCCGAAAGGATGGGAAGAAATGCAGAGAGAAGTAGACTCAATGTTTTCAGGTGAGGGAGAGAGGAACGGGGAGTGTTTGCCATGAATCCAGGCTTTGCTGGGAAGTGGGAGGGGGATAGAATGAGGGTTTCATAATGTAGACATTGGTGATGCTTACACAGAATTGTGAAGGCCTCCATATTCTCAAATGGCATCAAAGAAGGAAAATTTATTTGCACACACTTGCAAGCAAAATATGCAGAAAGCCATAAAAAACATAAAAGATGAGAAGAAAGATGCCTAGGAGCCTGATGAAAATCAGCTCAGGGTAAGGGAAGTCAATCTCCCCTGGGTGGGGAGGGAGTGGACGGCATCCACGAGGAACACACACGGATGGAGGCTGCAGAGCCAACCACGCCCCTGGAAGATGTGTTTGCTGAAAGGGCTCTGGGTGTCTGTCCAGAGCAGGGGCCTGTTCTCCCTGCAGGGATGGGACAGTCATGGTGGGCGTCTGAGTCTTTGGCAGCAGCGAGGGCAGGCTGCCCTTGTGCAGGTGGTCACTCAGGCCCTGACTCGGGTCCTGCCACCAAAGCCCAAGCAGGTGCATGTACACGTGATGGTGGAGGTTCTGGAAGGAATGGTGAGACATCCGGGCCTGGGGCTGGGAGTCGTGCAGGTACAGAGTTCTGATGTGCTCAAGGGGCTGTCAAGTACCCGGTTCACCCCGTAGCTTTGGGAGGGTTGTCTCAGGTCTCAGTCCCCTCTCATTGGATCCCTGGGTCCTGCACCTGGAGCTCCCACCTCTGTAGGGACTGGTCTTGAACGTGGAGGCTGGCTGCATTTCACGGCCAGAGCTAGAGCTGGGAGAGAAGAAGAGTTTGCCAAATGCCAACCTTGCCATGAGCCTAAGGGGACATGAAGGCTTCCTAGAGATTCGCTAAGAAGGCCCTGCTTTGGAGTCTTCTCTGCAGTCTCCAAGATGGGTGGTGTGAGGCCAGCCTTTGCTCTAGGCCCAGCCTCACTCTGGGGGACTCCTCCCTGTGTGGCTCAGCACCGCCTCCCCACACTCACATGCAGTAGCCCCAGGCGCCTCACCTCTGTGCTCTGCTGTGCTGGGCTCCAGGTTCTCCTGCTGCCTCCGTGGAAGGGCTTCTCGGAGCTCTGGGTCAGAGCCCGGTGTGCTGAGCTCCGTGGCAGGCTGAGACTGGGCCCCGGAGTGTGTGCTTGGTGGTGTCTGTGCAGTAGGCCTGGCCCACTTCCTCTTCTTCGCCAGTTTGGCTGAGCCATCCGTGGCCACGCTCACCTGGAGCCTGCACTGGGCTTCCCAGGCAGGGGGCTGGTGCTCTGAACTCTCCCTCAGGGTGGTGATAGGGGTGTTCCCCTCAGGGGCCACCTCGGGTGGGACGCTCTGCAATGACAGTGACCATCAGCCAGCCCTGCTTTGATATTTCTGAGCTGTGCCTGGCCAGGATGGCTGCTGCCTCTGCCCATCTGCCCTTCTGCTCCCAGAAAGAGCAGAGACAAGTGTCTGCTCAGATACACAATCGGGAGGACAGAGATACCCCTGCGGGAGTGAGGTCAGTCTGGGGAGCCAGCTCTGCCCGGATGCTCCCCATGCCACCAGCCTGCTCTCCCCTGGGGTGTGGACAAAAGCGACCCACAAGCTCCTGACCAATATGTGGCTGGGCTTGCTTAAGGCAGACACACCCCAAGAAACCCCCATCAACACACAAGTAAAGGCCTCAGGCTTCCCCATTTCGGACGGGAGAGGTGGCCGGACCCGGCCTGGGCCTCCCGTGTTACCTTTCTGTTCCTTAGGGCAAAGGGCCAGAGGCCTCTCGGGGGTCCCTGAGCCAGCGTCGACCACTTTCCCACACGCTCTGCCTGTGAGCTCGCCTGAGGCCCCAGCCTCTGGGCAGGGGCAAACAACAGAACATCTTGAAAGCAAGTGATCTGGCTGGGGGCTCCTCTCCGCTGAGGAGGCCTGGATACCAGGGTTGCCGGTTGTGTTGGGTTCTGTTGCCAGGAAGTGACATCATTTCCTGGTTCATGGCCGACGTCCGTTCCAGAAAGCTCCCCAAGGGAACCTCTGGGTTTCTGGCTGTTTCCCCACGCCCTTAGACCACGTGCAGGCACAGTGACACACACAGCCCACCCCACAGCATTTGGGAGACCTGGGTGCAGCCAGGGCCTGAGCTCTGAGGACACAGCTGGTTTCAGCCCAGGCTCCTTCTCAGACGTGAAATGGCCCTGGGCAAGGCATGTGCCCTGCAGGTTTTCCCCAGTCTCTCCATCTGCAGAGTGGGGGTCACTCTCCCATCTCCTGCCTATGTCTCTCAGCTTACGAACAGCTCCAGTGCCTGTTGAAACATTGGGCCGCTATCACATGGAGCTTGGACACTGAGACTTCCCAAAGGATGGATTCCACACAGGGCTGACCTAGCACAGAATGGGGCAGAATCAGGCCTGGATGGGCTTTGGGACCTGGGAAAAGGCAGTCCCCTTTCTGCCTATTTCTTGACCCCTGCATTTGGAGGACAAGAAAGTTATATTCAGACATGGCCCCCTCTGATATCAACTTTCCCCATCCTCCTCAATTGCCCCACTTGGCCTCGAGGGCTGGGGGAGTCTGCCCCAACAGTGGATCCCTGCATCCTTGTCCTTGAGTCTCATCATCTTGGGTCATTTTCCCCCTTGCAGGGGGAATAGGCACAGTCATTGTTTCCAACCACAAGAGAGAGTCATGCAAATTATATGGAATCGATTCATTTCCTCTCTCCATTGTTCAGTCTCTCTCCCTCGTTCCCTTTTCTTTCTTTGCGAATTCAGTCTGTCTCTTCCTCTCTGTGTCTCTCCTCTGGATGCTCGCATGCCTGTGAATGCATGGACACATGTAGGTTGTTGAACTTGTTTGAGGCTTTAGGGTTTCGTGTCGAGTGAGTTAAAGGTTTGGGGTTGAAGTTGGTGTTAGGGGAAGGGCTAGGTCTGGGGTTTGTTCTGGGAGACACGTAGGAACCCCTTCTCCGATATTCTGCTTCTTAATATTCTTTTTTGTTCAGTTTGTTACCATTTTTATTTAGGAATGCTCAGCTTTTCTGATGCAAAGCTGTTCCAGTGGATGGAAGCCCGTGGATGACCTTTGGTTTACTGTTTCCTTGACTTGAAGAGATCCAATTTTCTTTCCCCCCAAACACACATGTTGAGAAGTCCATGACCTGAAGGAGCCTATGGCCCATGCTTATTTCCAGGAGTTTCACCACTTCAGGCTTTCCGTTGATGTGTTTCACTGAATCTGACGTGTTATGAGACCAAAAGCCAATGTGATTGTTCAGATGGAACCATCTCCAATTCCCACGGCCTTTCATTGCAGAGGCTCTTGTTCCCATTCGTATTGCCTCCCCTCCTTTGGCGTCGAGGAATTGACCGTAGAAGCATGGGTTTTTTTCTGGACCCTCAATTCCATTCCATGGATCTAGTTCTGCGTGTTTGATTTCTTCTCAGTACCATGCTGTCCTGATGATCCTAGTGTGATAGTCTAATTGGCTATCAGGCAGCCTGCTATGTTCATTTCAGGGCTTTGTGGCAGATTGCATTGACTCTTTTGACTCCTTTGTGTTTCCATAGACATTTTGGAATTCTTTGGTTATAATGCCCTGAGAACAGCTGTTGGTATTTTTTTTTTATTTTTATTGGGGGCTAATTATTTTACAACATTATATTGGTTGGTTTTGCCATACATTGACATGAATCCGCCTCGGGTGTACATGAGGTCCCTCTCCTGAACCCCCCTCCCACCTCCCTCCTTCCTTTATTTTCCCTCTGGGTCATACCAGCCCTGAACATCCTGTAACATGCCTCGACCATGAACTGGTGATTCGTTTCACATATGATAATATACATGTTTCAATGCCATTCTCCCAAACCATCCCATCCTCACCCTCTCTCACAGAGTCCCTAAGACTGTTTTATACATCTGTTTCTCTTTTGCTGTCTCATATACGGGGTTATCATTTGCATCTTGACGCTTGCTCCTTGGAAGGAAAGTTATGACCAACCTTGATAGTATATTAAAAAGCAGAGACATTACTTTGCCGACCAAGGTCCGTCTAGTCAAGGCAATGGTTTTTCCCGTGGTCATGTATGGATGTGAGAGTTGGACTGTGAAGAAAGCTGATCGCCGAAGAATCGATGCTTTTGAACTGTGGTGTTGGAGAAGACTCTTGAGAGTCCCTTATACTGCAAGTAGATCCAACCAGTCCATTCTAAAGGAGATCAATCCTGGATGTTCATTGGAGGGACTGATGCTAAAGCTGAAACTCCAATACTTTGGCCACCTCATGAGACGAGTTGACTCACTGGAAAAGACTCTGATGCTGGGAAAGGTTGGGGGCGGGAGGAGAAGGGGACGACGGAGAATGAGATGGCTGGATGGCATCACCGACTCTGTGGACATGAGTTTGAGTGTACTCCGGGAGTTGGTGATGGACAGGGAGGCCTGGCGTGCTGTGATTCATGGGGTCGCGGAGAGTCGGACACGACTGAGCGACTGAACTGAATTGAACTGACTGAAATTCCATATATATGTGTTAGTATATTGTATTGGTGTTTTTCTTTCTGGCTTACTTCACTCTGTATAATAGGCTTTAGTTTCATCCACCTCATTAGAACTGATTCAAATGCATTCTTTTTAACGGCTGAGTAATACTCCATTGTGTATATGTACCAAAGCTTTATTATCCAGTCGTCTGCAGATGGACATCTAGGTTGCTTCCATGTCCTGGCTATTGTAAACAGTGCTGCGATGAACATTGGAGTACATGTGTCTCTTTCAATTCTGGTTTACTCGGTGTGTATGCCCAGGAGTGTGATTGCTGGCAGTTCTATTTCCAGTTTTTTGAGGAATCTCCACACTGTTCTCCATAGTGGCTGTACTAGTTTCCATTCCCACCAACAGTGTAAGAAGGTTCCCTTTTTTCCACAACCTCTCTAGCATTTATTGCATGTAGACTTTTGGATAGCAGCCATTCTGACTGGTGTGAAATGGTATCTCATTGTGGTTTTGATTCGCATTTCTCTGATTATGAGGGATGTTGAGCATTTTTTCATGTGTTTATTAGCCATCTTTATGAATTCTTAGAGAAATGTCTGTTTAGTTCTTTGGCCCATTTTTTGATTGGGTCATTTATTTTTCTGGAATTGAGCTGCAGGAGCTGCTTGTATATTTTGAAGATTAATCCTTTATCAGTTGTTTCATTTGCTATTCTTTTCTCCCATTCTGAAGGCTGTCTTTTCACCTTGCTTATAGTTTCCTTTGCTGTGCAGAAGCTTTTGATTTTAATTAGGTCCCATTTGTTTATTTTTGCTTTTACTTCCAATATTCTGGGAGGTGGGTCTTGGAGGGTCCTGCAGTGATTTATGTCAGAGAGTGTTTCGCCTACGTTCTCCTCTAGGAGTTTTATAGTTTCTGGTTTTACGTTTATCTCTCTAATCTATTTTGAGTTTATTTTGGTATACGGTGTTAGGAAGTGTTCTAGTTTCATTCTTTTACAAGTGGCTGACCAGTTTTCCCAGCACCACTTGTTAAAGAGACTGTCTTTTCTCCATTTTATATTCTTGCCTCCTTTGTCAAAGACAAGGTGTCCATAGGTGAGTGGATTTACCTCTGGGCTTTCTATTTTGTTCCATTGATCTATGTTACTGACTTTATGCCAGTACCATACTGTCTTGATCACTGTGGCTTTGTAGTAGAGCCTGAAGTCTGGCAGGTTAATTCCCCCAGTTCCATTTTTCTTCCTCAAGATTGCTTTCGCTATTCGAGGTTTTTTGTATTTGCATACAAATTGTGAGATTATTTTTTCTAGTTCTATGAAAAATATCGTTTGTAGCTGGATAGGGATTGCATTGAATGTGTAAATTACTTTGGATATTATACTCATTTTAACAGTATTTATTCTTCCAATACACGAACATGGTATATTTCTCCATCTATTAGTGCACTCTTTGATTATGTTCACTAGTGTTTTATAGTTTTCTGTGTACAAGTATTTTGTTTCCTTAGATAAATATATTCCTAAGTATTTAAATATTATCGTTGCAACAGTGAATGGAATAGTTCCCTTAATTTCACTTTCTATTTTCTCATTATTAGTGTAAAGGAATGCAAGTGATTTCTGTGCGTTGATTTTATATCGTGCAAATTTACTGTATTCATTGATTAGCTCTAGTAGTTTTTTGGTAGATTCTTTAGGGTTTTCTGTGTAGAGGATCATGTCATCAGCGAACAGTGAAAGTTTTAATTCTTCTTTTCCAATTTGTATTCCTTTTATATCTTTTTCTGCTCTGATTGCTGTAGCCAAAACTTCCAGAACTATGTTGAATAGTAGTGTTGAGAGTGGGCACCCTTGTCTTGTTCCTGACTTTAGGGGAAATGCTTTCAGTTTTTCAATGTTGAGGATAACGTTTGTTGTGGGTTTGTCATATATAGCTTTTATTATGTTGAGATATGTCCCTTATATTCCCATTTTCTGGAGGGTTTTTATCATAAATGGATGTTGTATTTTGTCAAAGGCTTTCTCTGCATCTATTGAGATAATCATATGATTTTTAGTTTTCAGTATGTTAATGTGGTGTATTACGTTGATTGATTTGCTGATATTGAAGAATCCTTGCATTCCTGGGATAAAGCTCACTTGGTCATGATGTATGATCTTCTTAATATGTTGTTGGATTCTGATTGCTAGAATTTTGTTAAGGATTTTTGCATCTATATTCATCAGTGATATTGGCCTGTAGTTTTCTTTTTTTGTGGGATCTTTACCAGGTTTTTGGATTAGGGTGATGGTGGCCTCATAGAATGTGTTTGGAAGTTTTCCTTCCCAGCAATTTTCTGGAAGAGTTTGAGTAGAATAAGTGTTAGCTCTTCTCTAAATTTTTGGTAGAATTCAGCCGTGAAGCCGTCTGGATGGGGGCTTTTCTTTGCTGGAAGATTTTTTATTATAGCCTCTAGTTCCGAGCTTGTGATGGATCTATTCAGATTTTCTATTTCTTCCTGCTTCAGTTTTGTAAAGTTGTACTTTTCTTGGAATTTGTCAATTTCTTCGAGGTTATTCATTTTATTGCCATATAATTGCTGATAGTATTCTCTAATAATCCTTTGTATTTGTGTAGCCTTTGGTATTTTGAGAGGAATAGCGTGCGACCTCTGGACTGCCCCACGTTGGGGGTCGGGGGTAGGGGGAAGTGACATTCTCTTACCAGGAGGAATTCTGATCCTGGACCACAGCTTATATTCCATTGGATTGGTGGGCTTCACCTTCTTTCATCCATCTCTTGCAGTTCTCTGAGCAGAGGGGCTTCCCTCCTGGGTTAGATGGACCCCTAGCTATTTCCTTTCAGGAAATGTCACTGTCGGTGGGGATACTTGCCGTCTCCTTCTAAGCGTTTGCTGTATTAGAAATGCCAAGGATTTCTCTTCCCCTTCCTCACTGTCCATCTCTCTGAGCCTCCAGGTGGAACAGGCCTAGTCCAGGGTCCCACGGGTATCAGGGAGTGCAGCTAGACTGTGTTTCTCAGGCCTTCAGTGTTGGACATCATTCGGTGTACTCTCCATGTCCCTTCCTTGGCCTGGTTTCCCTTCAGACCTTTCCTTCAAGCTTGTGTTCATGCTGTTTGTGTATTAGGAGCCAAATTCTGCCTACGTTCTCTGTATGCAAACAGTTGTCTTCCCGTTTGGGATATGTTGTTTGCGTTTTTCAGACGGTCTTTCCCAGAGCCCAAATCTTGGATTTGACAAAGTTCACTGTGTTCCCTGGTTACTCTTTGTGTAGTGCCTTTCGGTATTGTGTGTGAAAACTCAGAGCTCATGTCTAATGTCTGCTCCATTTCCTTCTGGATATGTGAACCATTTTGCATGGAACGTATGTCTAGGAATCATTTGAAGTGCATTTGTTGAGAGGTGTAAAGTTTCCATGGACATGCATGTCATCCCCTCTGGTTTCCAATGTGTCACTCCTAAACTCTTTTGGAGACCTTCTCGGAAAAATGGGTGTTTTTCAGCTTGCATTTCCACAGTTGAATGGATTCAACAGCTCTAGAAGCAAGGACACTTTTCCAGTGAAAGGGGGAGTCGGGTGCGGCCTCCCTTTCAGCACCGATCCCCAAGTCTGGTTGACAGGGCGCTGATCTTCCATCTTTGAGCCAGAGGCCACAGGCATCCTTGTGTGCCCCTGGACGTGTGAGCAGCTTAAGGGAGTTTCGTCTGCGCACACACCAAGCAGGCCTGCGGCTTTGGTCCACCAGAGGTGAGCATCTCAGAAGACAGGATCAACCGTGCAAGAAGTGGAATGGGATCCACCTTGAGGGTGGGCACTGATCGCCAAGAGATGTTCCAGTGGGACTTTGATGGGTCCAGCACATTCTTCTGTCAGAGAGAGAGATAGATGTCTATGGGTTCTGATAGGCCCTCCATTCCCTCTTGTGGTCGTGAAGGCTGGTTGACACCAACCTGAGCACCTAGCTCTGAGATGATGAGAACCGCCACCTGCACTGTGTTTCCCTTTGCCCGCGTGTCATGCGAAGCATCAGGCCGTCTCTGAGCTACACTAGTCATGTGCATTGCCTCACATTGGACTTGCATATGTTTCTTCTGTTTCTTTCCCAATCACTGATTTTCTCGAGCATGTGGAGGCCACAAGGATGGTGGATCTGGCCTTGTGTTCTGAGGAACACTTCTCCCTTTGTTGGTGTGGGTTTATCATTCCATTTCTCCTGCCTGGTTTATTGTTGTGAGTTTGTTTGTGGCAGCGGAAGAACTCAGCCTTCCCTTGTGCCTGAGGTGTCCCACTTACAACAGCATTGCCTAGCTGGAGATTCTGAGCACATTTGCCTAGAGGGCTTCGTTTGGCAGATAACATCTTGAAAAGATCTACACGGTCCTTTCAGATACCCAAACGCTACTTCAAATGACATAGGGACCAGAATTCTCCAGTTTGGTCTTCCAATATGTGGGGAGTCAGAACAATCCACTGAGAAGGGAAAAGCTACTGACTCCAAGATTCTGACCTAGAGAATTGCATGGACTGTAGAATTCATGGGGATGCCAAGACTCTAACAATGCTCAGAGACTATAACTTTTGCCTTCAGTCAGAGCAAAATCCAGTTTCCTTTTATTTCAGTGATTGGCATTGATTGGGTACCCCGAAAGGATGGGAAAAAATGAAGAGAGAAGTAGAGTCAATGTTGTCAGGCGGGAAGAGAAGAACGGGGAGTGCTTGCCATGAATCCAGGCTTTGCTGGGAAGTGGGGGGGATAAAATAAGGATGTCCAAATGTAGACAGTGGTGATGCTTACACAGCATTGTGAAGGCCTCCATATTTCCAAATGACATCAAAGAAGGAAAATATCTTGACACACACTCGTGAGCAAAATATACAGAAAGCCATAAAAGACATAAAAGATGAGAAGAAAGATGCCTAGGAGCCTGATGAAAATCAGCTCAGGGGAAGGGAAGTCAATCTCCCCTGGGGGGGGAGCGAGTGGATGGCTGCCACGGGGAACACGGAGGGATGGAGCCTGCAGAGCCAACCGCGTCCCTGGACGAGGTTTTTGATGAAAGGTCTCTGGGTCTCTGTCCAGAGCATGGGCCTGTTCTCCCTGCAGGGGTGGGACAGGCATGTTGGGTGTCTGAGTCCTTGGCAAGAGACAGGGCAGGCTGCCCCTCTGCAGGTGGTCACTCAGGCCCTGACTTGGGTTCTGCCGCCAAAGCCTGAGCAGGTGTAAGTTCACGTGGAAGTGGACGTCCTGGAAAACGAGGTGGGACATCGGGGTCTGGAGCTCTGGTTCGTGCAGGCACAGAGTTCGGATGTGCTGAGGGTGCTGGCCAGTACCCGGCTCACCCCATTTATTTGGCAGGGGACGTCTCAGGTCTCGATCTCCCC
Source organism: Moschus berezovskii (assembly GCF_049115385.1). Lineage (NCBI taxonomy): Eukaryota > Metazoa > Chordata > Mammalia > Artiodactyla > Moschidae > Moschus > Moschus berezovskii. The sequence continues at coordinate 111,849,719 of NC_142468.1, read as the reverse complement.
TCAGTGGATCCCTGGGTGCTGCACCTGGAGCTCCAACCTCTGTAGGGACAGGTTTTGGATGTGGAGGCTGGCTGAGTTTGACGGTCAGAGCTAGAGCTGGTGGAGAAGAAGAGTTTGCCACAGGACAGCCTTGCCATGTGCCTAAGTGGGTACAAAAGCTTCCTAGAGATTCTTTAAGAAGGCCTAGCATTGGAGTCTTCTCTGCAGTCTCCAAAATGCGTGGTGTGAGGCCAGCCATTGGTCCCGGACCAGCCCCAGCTCTGGGGGACACCTCCCTGTGTGGCTCAGCACTACCTCCCCACACTCACATGCAGCAGCCCCAAACGCCTCATCTTTTGCTCTGCCCTCCTGGGTTCCAGGTCCTACTGCTATCTCCAAGGCAGGGCTTCTCAGAGCTCTGGGTCAGGGCCGGCTCTGCTGAGTTCCTTGGCAGCCTGAGACTGGGCCCTGGGGTGCGTACTGGGTGGTGTCTGTATAGCAGGACTGGCCTGCTCCGTCATCATCACCAGTTGGGCTGAGCCCTCCATGGCTACGCTCACCTGGAGCCTGCACTGGGCCTCCCGGGCAGGGGGCTGGTGCTCTGAGCCCTCCCTCTGGGAGGTGGATAGGGTGTGCCCCTCAAGGGCCAACTCGGGTGGGACGCTCTGCAATGATAGAGACCATCAGCCAACCCTGCTTTGATATTTGTGAGCTGAGACTGGCCAGTATGGCTGCTGCTTCTGTCCGTCTGCCCTTCTGTTCCCAGAAGGAGCAGCGACAAAGATATGCTGAGATACCCACCCAGGAGGACGGAGACACCCCGAAGGGCGTGAGGTTAGCCTGGTCCACCAGCTCTGACTGGACGCTTCCCATGAAACACAGCCTGCTCTCCGCTGGGGTGTGGACACAAGCAGTCAAAGGGCTCCAGACCCACATGCAGCTGGACTTGCTTGAGTCAGACACACGCCTAGAAAACCCCTTCCACACACAGGGAAAGGCCTCAGGCTTCCCCGGGTGGGACGGGAGAGGTGGCAGGACCCTGTATGCATACACTGAGCTTAGGCAGGATTTGGCTCTTCATACACAAATGACATGAACACAAAGGAGCCTGAAGGAGAGGTCTGAAGGGACACCAGGCGAAGAAAGGGACACGGAGAGTATACCGAATGATGCCCAGAACTGAGGGTCTGATCTACAGATTCTAGCTGCACTCCCCGAGGCCTGTGGGACCCTGGACTAGGCCTGTTCTACCTGGAGGCTCAGAGAGATGGACAGTGAGGAAGGGGAAGAGAAATACTTGGCATTTCTAACACTCACAGCAAACGCTTAGAAGAAGGCAATTATCAACCCCACCGACAGTTACATTCCCAGAAAGGCAATAGCTAGGAGTCCATCTAAACCAGGAGGGAAGTCCCTCTTCTCAGAGAACTGCAAGAGATGGATAAAAGAAGGTGAAGCCCACAAATCCAATGGAAAATAAGCTGTGCTCAAGGATCAGAAGAATTCCTCCTGGTAAGTTGATGTCAATTCCCCCTCCCCCGGACCCCCACCGTGGGGCAATCCAGAGGTTCCACTCTATTTCTCTCAAAATACAAACAGCTTTTCTCAGGGCATTATAACCAAAGAATCCAAAATGTCTATGGAAACACAAAGGAGTCAAAAGAGTCAATGCAATCTGCCATAAAGCTCTGAAATGGACATAGCAGGCTGCCTGATAGCCAATTAGACTATCACACTAGGATCATCAGGACAGCATGGTACTGGGAAGAAATCAAACACGCAGAACCAGATCCATGGAATGGATTTGAGGTTCCAGACATAAACCCAAGATTCTACGGTCAATTCCTCGACGCCAAAGGAGGGAAGGCGATACGAATGGGAACAAGAGCCTCTGCAATGAAAGGCCGTGGGAATTGGAGATTGTTCCATCTGAACAATCACATTGGCTTTTGGTCTCATAACACGTCAGATTCAGTGAAACACATCAACGCAAAGTCTGAAGTGATGAAACTCTTGGAAACAAGCACGGGCCATAGGCACCTTAATGTCAGGGACTTCTCAACATGTGTGTGGGGGTTGAAGAAAATTGGTTCTCTTCAAGTCAAGGAAACAGTAAACCAAAGGACACCCACGGGCTTCCATCCACTTAAACAGCTTTGCAACAGAAAAGCTAAGAATTCACTAATCAAAATGGTAACAAACTGAACAAAAAAGAATATTAATAAGCAGAATATCGGAGAAGGGGTTCCTACGTAAAAGAAACTGAAAACTCACACCACTAAGTCTCCCAGAACAAACCCCAGACCTAGCCCTTCCCCTAACACCAATTCCAACCCCAAACCTTTACCTCACTCGACACGAAACCCTAAAGCCTCACCCTAGGTCAACAGTTTACAAGCTTACATACATTCACATGCATTCAAGCATCCACAGGAGAGACACAGAGAGGAAGACAGACTGAATTTGGAAAGGTCAAGAAAGAAACGGAATGCGGGAGACTGAACCATGGAGAGAGGAAATGAGTCGATTTCGTAGAATGTGCATGAATCTCTCTTGAGGTTGGAAACATTGACAGTGCCTATTCCCCCTGAAAGTGGTAAAATGACCCAAGATGATGAGATTCAAAGACAAGGATGCGGGGAGCCACTGTTTGGGCAGACTCCCCCCACTCTCCGAGGCTGAGTGGGACACTTGAGTAGGACGAGGAAGGTTGATATCAGAGGAGGCGATGTCTGAATATGACCTTCCGGTCCTCCCAATGCGGAGGTCAAGAAATAGGCAGGAAGGGGACTGCCTTTTCCCAGGTCCCAGAGCCCATCCAGGCCTGATTCTGCCCTATTCTGTGCTAGGTCAGCCCTGTGTTGAATCCATCCTTTGGGAAGTCTCAGTGTCCACGCTCCAAGTGATAGCGGCACAAAGTATGAACAGGAACTGGAGTTGTTCGTAGGCTGACAAACCTAGGCAGGAGATGGGAGAGTGTCCCCCACTCTGAAGATCAAGAGACTGGGTTACCCTGCGGAGCACATGGCTTGCCCAGGGCCACATCATTTCTGAGAAGAAGGATCCTGGGCTGAAAGCAGCTGTGTCCTCAGAGCTCAGGCCCTGGCTGCACCCAGGTCTCCCCAATCCTGTGGGGTGGACTGTGTGGTGTCACTGTGCCTGCAAGTGGTCTCAGGATGTGGGGGAACAGCCAGAAACCCAGAAGTTCCCTTGGGGAGCTTTGTGGAAGGGACCTCGGCCACGAACCAGGAAATGATGTCACTTCCTGGCAACAGAACCCAACAGAACCCACAAACCGGGTGTCCAGTCCTCCCCAGCGAAGAGGAGCCCCCAGCCAGATCGTTTGCTGTCAAGATGTTCTGCTGCTTGCCCTTGCCCAGATGCTGGGGCCTCAGGCGAGCTCACAGGCAGAGTGTGTGGGAACGCGGGTGATGCTGGATCAGCCCCCCATCCCCCGAGAGGCCTCTGGCCCTTTGCCTGAAGGAAGAGAAGGGTAACAGGGGAGCCCCAGGCCAGGTCCGGCCACCTCTCCCGTCCCACCCGGGGAAGCCTGAGGCCTTTCGCTGTGTGTGGATGGGGGTTTTTCGGGGTGTGTCTGCCTCAAGCAAGACCAACCACATGTGGGTCAGGAGCCGATGGGTCGCTTGTGTCCACACCCCAGGGTAGAGCATGCTGGGTGGCATGGAGAGTGTCCGGGCAGAGCCGTGTGCCCAGGCTGACCTCACACCCTCAGGGGTGTCTCTGTCCTCCCAGGTGGGTATCTGAGCAGATCTTTGTCTTTGCTCTTTCTGGGAGCAGAAGGGCAGACAGACAGAGGCAGCAGCCGTCCTGGCCAGCCTCAGCTCAGAAATATCTAAGCAGGGCTGGCTGATGGTCACTATCATTGCAGAGCGTCCCACCCGATTTGGCCTCTGAGGGGCACACCCCATCCACTTCCCAGAAGGAGGGCTCAGAGCACCAGCCCCCTGCCCGGGAGGCCCAGTGCAAGCTCCAAGTGAGTGTGGCCAAGGAGAGCTCAGCCCAATTGACAATGAAGACGGAGCGGGCAAGGCCTGCTGCCCAGACACCACCCAGCATGCACCCCGGGGTCCAGTCTCAGGCTGCCACGGAGCTCCACAGAGCCAGCCCTGACCCAGAGCTCTGAGAAGCCCTGTCCCTGAGGTAGCAGGAGGACCTGAAACCCAGCACGGCATAGCACAGATGTAAGGTGGCTGGGACTGCTGCACATGAGTGTAGGGATTCAGTGCTGAGCCACACAGGTAGGAGTCCCCCAGAGCTGGGGCTGGGCCTGGACCAAAGGCTAGCCTCATAACACCCATCTTGGAGACTGCAGAGAAGACTCCGATGCTGGGCCTTCTTAGCGAATCTCTAGGAAACTTTCTGTCCCACTTAGGCACATGGCAAGGCTGGCCTGTGGCAAACTTTTCTTCTCCCCCAGCTCTAGCTCTGGCCGTCAAACTCAGCGAACCTCCACATCCAACACCTGTCCCTACAGAGGTGGGAGCTCCAGGTGCAGGACCCAGGGACCCACTGAGGGGGGTTCGAGACCTGAGACGTCCCCTCCCAAAGATATGTGGCCAGCCGGGTACTGGCAGGCACACTCAGCACATCGGATCTCTGGGCCTGCACGACCCACAGCCCCAGAACCCGATGTCCCACCCCATTTCCAGATCCTTCACCTCAACGTGCACTTACAACTGCTCGGGCGTTAGTGGCAGAACCCGAGTCAGGGTCTGAGTGACCACCTGCACAATGGCAGACTGCCCTGGCTCCTGCCAAGGACTCAGACACGCACCATGACTGTCCCACCCCTGCAGGGAGAAAAGGCCCCTGCTCTGGACAGAGACCCAGAACCCGTTCGGCAAACACCTCGTCCAGGGGCGCGTTTGGCTCTGCAGGCTCCATCCCTGTGTGTTCCCTGTGGACGCCGTCCACTCCCTCCCCACCCAGGGGAGATTGACTTCCTTTCCCCTGAGCTGATTTTCATCAGCTTCCTAGGCATCTTTCTTCTCATCTTTTATGGTTTCTGTATATTTTGCTCTCAAGTGTGTGTCAATAAATTTTCCTTCCTTGATGCCATTTGGGAATATATAGGCCTTCATAATGCTGTGTAAGCATCACCACTGTCTACATTCGGACACCCTCATTCTATCCCCCCACCCACTTCCCAGCAAAGCCTGGATTCATGGCATGCACTCAGCGTTCCTCTCTCCACCACCTGAAAACATTGAGTCTACTTCTCTCTGCATTTCTTCCCATCCTTTTGGGGTCCCCAATCAATGCAATCACTGAAATGAAAGGAAACTGTATTTTGCTCTCACTGAAGGTGAACGTTATAGTCTCTCAGTATTGTTAGTGTCTTGACATGCCCGTGAATTCTACAGTGCATGGAATTCTCTAGGCCAGAATCCTGGAGTGGGTAGCTTTTCCCTTCTCTGGGGGATTGTTCTGAGTCTCCACATATTGGAAGACCAAACTGGAGAATTCTGGTTTCTATGTCATTTGAAGGAGCCTTTGGGTATCTGAAAGGACTGTGTAGGTCCTTTCAAGATGTCATCTGCCCATTGAAGCCCTCTCGATAACTGCTTAGAATCTCCAGGTAGGCAGTGCTGTTGTAAGTGGGACACCTCAGGCACAAGGAAATGCTGAGTTCTTCTCCCGGCTCAAACAAACTCACAACAATAAACCAGGCAGGAGAAATGGAAAGATAAATCCACACCAACAAAGGGACAACTGTTCCTCAGAACACAAGGCCAGAGAAAGACCCACCATCCTTGTGGTCCCCACATGCTCGAGAAAATGTATGATCGGGAAGGAAACAGAAGAAACATATGCAGGTCCAATGAGAGGCAATGGACATGGCTAGTGTAGCTCAGAGACAGTCTGATGCTTTGCGTGGACATGCGGGCAAAAGGAAACAGAGTGCAGGTGTCAGTGGTCATCATCTAGAGCTAGGTGCTCATCATGGTGACAACCAGCCTTCGGGACCACAAGAGGGAGTGGAGGGACTAACGGAGCCCATAGACATCTGTCTCGCTATCTGGGAGAAGAGTGTGCCTGACCCATCTAAGTCCCATAGTAGCATCTCTTGACGATCAGTGCCCACCCTCAGGGTGGATCCCACTCCACTTCTGGCAAAGGGGCTCCTGTCTTCTGAGATGCTTACCTCTGGCGGTCCGAAGCCACAGGCCTTCTGGGCGCCTGCCGAGATGAAACTCCCTTCAGCTGCTCACACAGCCAAAGGCACACAAGGATGCCAGTGGCCTGTGGCTCACAGATGGAAGATCTGCCCCCTGACAATCCGACCTGGGTATTTGTGCTGAAAGGGAGGCTGCACCCGTCTCCCTTCATTGGAGTCAGTGTCCCTTATGCTAGAGCTGCTGAATCCATTCAACTGTGAAAACGCAAGCTGAAAAACACCCATCTTTCCTAGAAATTCTCCTGCAAGGTTTAGGAGCAACGCATTTGGAAACCAGAGGGGATGACATGCCTGTCCATGGAAATTTGACACCCCTCAACAAATGCACTTCAAATGATTCTTAGACATACGTTCCATGCAAAACGGTTCACAAAACCAGAAGGAAATGGAGCAGACATGAGACATGAGCTCTGAGTCTTCACACACAATACAGAAAGACACTACACAAAGAGTAACCAGGGAACACAGTGAACGTTGTCTAACCAAGATTTGGACTCTGGGCAAAACGGCCTGTAAAACGCAAACGACACATCCCAAGCTGGGATGCAACTGTTTTCATACACAGAGCTTAGGCAGATTTAGCTTCTAATACACAAATGACATGAACACAAAGGAGTCTGAGGGAGAGGTCTGAAGGGACACCAGGCGAAGGAAGGGACACGGAGAGTACACCGAATGATGCCCAGCACTGAGCACCTGAGAAACACGATCTAGCTGCACTCCCCGAGCCCCTTGGACCCTGGACTAGGCCTGTTCTACCTGGAGTCTCAGAGAGATGGACAGTGAGGAAGGGGAATAGAAATCCTTGGCATTTCTAACATTCACAGCAAACGCTTAAAAGGAGAAGGCAAGGATCAACCTCACCGACAGTGACATTTCCTGAAAGGCAATAGTTTGGAGTCCATCTAACCCAGGAGGGAAACCCCTCTACTCAGAGAACTGCAAGAGATGGATGAAAGAAGGTGAAGTCCACCAATCCAATGGAAAATAAGCTGTGCTCCCGGATCAGAAGAATTCCTCCTGGTAAGATGATGTCACTTCCCCCTCCCCCCTCCCCCCTCCCCCCACCGTGGGGCAATCCAGAGGTTGCATGCTATTTATCTCAAAATACCAAAGGCTGTTCTCAGGGCATTATAACCAAAGAATTCCAAAATGTCTATGGAAACAGAAAGGAGTCAAAAGAGTCAATGCAATCTGCCATAAAGCTCTGAAATGGACATAGCAGGCTACCTGATAGCCAATTAGACTATCACACTAGGATCATCAGGACAACATGGTACAAACATGCAGAACCAGATCCATGGAATGGAATTGAGGGTCCAGAAATAAACCCAAGTTTCTATGGTCAATTCATTGACGCCAAAGGAATGGAGGCGATATGAATGGGAACAAGAGCCTCTGCAACGAAAAGCCATGGGGATTGGAGATGGTTGCATCTGAATAATCACATTGGCTTTTGGTCTCATAACACCTCAGATTCAGTGAAACACATCAACGCAAAGCTTGAAGTGATGAAACTCCTGGAAATAAGCATGGGCCATAGGCTCCTTAATGTCAGGGACTTCACGGTCTTTGGTTGCACAGACTCTTGTTCCCATTCTTATCGCCTCCCCTCCTTTGGCATCGAGGAATTGACCGTAGAAGCTTGGGTTTATTTCTGGAACCTCAATTCCATTCCATGGATCTGATTCCGCATGTTTGATTTCTTCCCAGTACCATGCTGTCCTGATGATCCTAGTGTGATAGTCTAATTGGCTATCAGCAGCCTGTTATCTCCATTTCAGGTTTTTGCGGCCGATTGCATTGACTCTTTTGACCCCGTAGTGTTTCCATAGACATTTTGGAATTCTTTGGTTTTTATGCCTTGAGTGCAGCCGTTTTGTTTTTTTTTTTTTTTTTGAGAGGAATAGCGTGGAACCTCTGAATTGCCCCACGGTGTGGATCTGGGGGAGGGGAAGTAACATCATCTTATCATGAGGAATTCTGATCCTTGAGCACAGCTTATTTTCCATTGGATTGGTGAGCTTCACCTTCTATTATCCATCTCTTGCTGTTGTCTGAGAAGAGGGGCACCCCTCCTGGGTTAGATGGATTCTTAGTTATTGCCTTTCAGGGAATTCACTGTCGGTGGGGTTGATACTTGCCTTCTCCTTCTAAGCGTTTGCTGTGATGTTAGAAATGCCAAGGATTTCTCTTCCCCTTCCTCACTGTCCATCTCTCTGAGCCTCCATGTGGAAGAGGCCTAGTCCAGGGTCCCACGGGGTTCGGGGAGTGCAGCGAGACCGTGTTTCTCAGGACCTCAGTGCTGGGCATCATTCGGTATACTCTCCGTGTCCCTTCTTTCGCTTGGTGTCCCTTCAGACCTCTCCTTCAGGCTCGTTTGTGTTCATGTCATTTGCATATTAGGAGCCAAATCCTGCCTAAACTCTGTGTATGAAAGTTGTCTCCCAGCTTGGGAGGTGTCTTATGCGTATTTCAGATGGTCTTTCCCAGAGTCCTAATCTTGGATTTGACAAAGTTCACTGTGTTCTCTGGTTACTCTTTGTGTAGTGCCTTTCTGTATTGTGTGTAAAGACTCAGAGCTAATGTCTAATGTATGCTCCATTTACTTCTGGATTTATGAACCGTTTTGCATGGTGCATATGTCTAGGAATCACTTAAAGTGCATTTGTTGAGAGGTGTCAGTTTTCATGGACATGCATGTCATCTCCTCTGGTTTCCAAATGCGTTGCTCGTAAACCCTTTTAGAGACCTTGTCGGAAAGATGGGTGTTTTTCAGCATGCATTTCCACAGTTGAATGGATTCAGCAGCTCTAGCATCAGGGACGCTGTGTCCAGTGAAAGGGGAGTCGGGTGCAGCCTCCCTTTCAACACCGGTCCCCAGTTCGGGTTGACAGGGCACTGATCTTCCATCTGTGAGCCAGAGGCAACAGGCATCCTTGTGTGCCCTTGTCTGTGTGAGCAGCTGAAGTGAGGTTCGATTCTGCAGGCGCCCAGCAGGCCTGCGGCTTTGGACCGCTACAGGTGAGCATCTAAGAGGACAGGAGCAACCGTGCCAGAAGTAAGTGGAATTCACCTTGAGGGTTGGCGTTGATCATTAAGTGATGCTCCTGATGCGTCCGGCAATCTCTTCTGCCAGAGAGCGAGACAGATGTCTATGGGCTCTGCTAGGCCCTCCGCTCCCTCTTTGGGTCCTGAAGCCTGGTTGTCACCATCCTGTACACCTAGCTGTGAGATGATGACCACCGCCACCTGCACTGTGTTTCCCTTTGCCCATGTGTCCTTTCGAAGAGTCAGACCATCTCTGAGCTACACTAGCCATGTGCATTGCCTCTCATTGGATCTGCACATGTTTCTTCTGTTTCCTTCCTGATCACTGATTCTCTTGAGCATGTGGGGGCCACAAGGATGGTGGGTCTTTTTCTGGCCTTGTGTTCTGAGGAACACTTGTTCCCTTGTTAGTGTGGGTATATCTTTCCATTTCTCCTGCCTGGTTTATTCTTGTGAGTTTGTCTGTGCTGGCAGAAGAACACAGACTTTCCCTTGTGCCTGAGGTGTCCCACTTACAACAGCACTGCCTACCTGGAGATTCTGAGCACATTAGCCGAGAGGGCTTCATTTGGAAGATGACATTTTAAAAGGACCTACACAGTTCTTTCAGATCCCCAAATGCTACTTCAAATGACGTAGAAACCAGAACTCTCCACTTTCGTCTTCTAATATGTGGGGAGTCAGAACAATCCTCTGGAGAAGGGAAAAGCTACCCACCCAAGATTCTGGCCTAGAGAATTCCATGGACTGTAGAATTCATGGGGATGCCAAGAGTCTGACAATACTTAAAGACTATAACTTTCGCCTTCAATAAGAGCAAAATCCAGTTTCCTATCATTTCAGGGAATAGCGTTGATTGGGAACCCCAAAAGGATGGGAAGAAATGCAGAGAGAAGTAGACTCAATGTTGAGAGGCGGGGGAGAGAGGAACGGGGAATGCTTGCCATGAATCCAGGCTTTGCTGCGAAGTGGGCGGGGAGGGGGGGATAGAATGAGGGTGTCTGAATGTAGACAGTGGTGATGCTTACGCATTGTAAAGGCCTCCATATTCCCAAATGGGATCACGGAAGGAAAATTTATTGACACACACTTGCAAGCAAAATATACAGAAAGCCATAAAAGACATAAAATATGAGAAGAAAGATGCCTAGAAGCCTGATGAAAATGAGCTCTGGGGAAGGAAAGTCAATCTCCCCTGGGTGTGGAGGGAGTAGACGGCATCCACGGGGAACACACAGGGATGGAGGCGCAGAGCCAACTGCGCCCCTGGATGATGTGGTTGCCGAAAGGTTCTGGGCTTCTGTCCAGAGCAGGGTCCTGTTCTCCCTTCAAGGGTTCGACAGTCATGGTGGGCGTCTGAGTCCTTGTTAGGAGCAGGGCAGGCTGAGGCTCCAAAGGTGGTCACTCAGGCCCTGACTCGCGTTCTGCTGCCAAAGCCCGAGCAGGTACAAGTGCACATGAAGGTGGAGTTTCTCGAAGGCGGGGTGGGACATCTTGGCCTGGCGCAGAGTGTTGTGTAGGCACAGAGATCCGATGTGCTGAGGGTGGTGGCCAATACCCGGCTGGCCCCGTGTCATTGCGAGGGGACGTCTCAGGTCTCGATCTCCCCTCAGTGGATCCGTGAGTCCTGCACCAGGAGCTCCGATCTCCGTAGGGACGGGTCTTAGACATGGAGGCTGGCTGAGTTTGACTGCCAGAGCTAGAGCTGTGGGAGAAGAAAAGTTTGCCACATGCCAGCCTTGCCATGTGCCTAAGGGGGACAGAAAGCTTCCTAGAGATTCGCTAAGAAGGCCCAGCATTGGAGTCTTCTCTGCAGTCTCCAAGATGGGTGGTGTGAGGCTAGCCTTCGTTCCAGGCCCAGCCCCAGCTCTGGGGGACACCTCCCTTCGTGTCTCAGCACCGCCTCCCCACGCTCACAGGCAGTAACCCCAGCCAACTCACCTCTGTGCTCTTCCGTGCTGGGCTCAAGGTCTTCCTGCTGCCTCCGAGGCAGGGCTTCTCGGAGTTCTGCATCAGAGCCGGCAGTGCTGAGCTCCGTGGCAGCCTGAGACTGGGCCCCGGGGTGTGTGTTGGGTGGAGTCTGGACAGCAGTCCTTGCCCACTTCCTCTTCATCACCAGTTGGGCTGAGCCCTCCATGGCCACCCTCATCTGGAGTCTGCACTGGGCCTCCCGGGCAGGGGGCTGGTGCTCTGAGCCCTCCCTCTGGGAGGTGGATGGGGTGTGCCACTCAGAGGCCACCTCGGGTGGGACGGTCTGCAATGTCAGTGACCATCAGCCAGCTCTGCTTTGATATTTCTGAGCTTAGCCTGGCCAGGATGTCTGCTGCTTCTGCCTGCCTGCCCTTCTGCTCCAAAAAAGACCGGAGACACGAGTGTCGGCTCAGATACCCACCCGGGAGGATGGAGAACCCCCTGAGGGCATGAGGTCAGCCTGGGCATCTGGCTCTGCCCGGACACTCCCCATGCCACACAGCCTGCTCTCCCCTGGGGTGTGGACACAAGCAGCACACGGGCTCCTGACTGAAATGCGGCTGGGCTTGCTTGAGACAGACACACCCCGAGAAACCCCCATCCACACACAGAGAAAGGCCTCAGGCTTCTCCGTGTGGGATGGGAGAGGTGGCCGGACCCGGTCTCTGGCTTCCCTGTTACCTTTCTTTTCCTTCAGCAAAGGGCCAGAGACCTCTCGGTGGTGGTGGTGGGGGGGGGGAGCCTGAGCCAGCGTCGACCACATTCCCATGCATTCTGCCTGTTAGCTAGCCTGAGACCCCGGCCTCTGGGCAGGGGCAAACAGCAGAACATCTTCACTGATAGCCATCTGGCCAGGGTCTCCTCTCCGCTGGCCAGGCCTGGATACCCGGGTTTTGGGTTCTGTTGGGTTCTGTTGCCAGGAAGTGACATCATTTCTTGGATCATGGCCGAGGTCCCTTCCACAAAGTTCCCCAACGGAACCTCTGGGTTTCGGGCTGTTCCCTCACGCCCTTAGGCCACGTGCAGGCACAGTGACAGCCACACAGCCCACCCCACAGCCTTGGGGAGACCTGGGTGCAGCCAGGGCCTGAGCTCTGAGGACACAACTGCTTTCAGAACAGGCTCCTTCTTCTCAGAAGTGTTGGGGCTCTGGGCAAGCCATGTGCCCCACAGGGTTTCCCGTCTCTCCATCTGCAGAGTGGGTCACACTCTCCCGTCTCCTGCCTAGGTCTGTCAGCCTACGAAGAGCTCCAGTGCCTGTTCAAACTTTGGGCCGCTTTCACATGGAGCTTGGACACAGACTTCCCAAAGGATGGATTCCACACAGGGCTGACCTAGCACAGAATGGGCAGAATCAGGCCTGGATTTGCTCTGAGACCTGGGAAAAGGCAGTCCCCTTCCTGCCTATTTCTTGACCCCCGCATTGGGAGGACCGGAAGGTCATATTTACGCATCACCCCCTCTGATATCAACCTTCCTTGTCCTATTCAAGTGTCCCACTCAGCCTCAAGGGTTGGGGGAGTCTGCCCCAACAGTGGCTCCCCGCATCCTTGTCTTTGAGTCTCATCATCGTGAGTCATTTTCCCCCTTGCACGGGAATATTCACTGTCACTGTTTCCAACCTCAAAGGAGATTCATGCAAATTCTGTGAAATCGACTCTTCTCCTCTCTGCATTGTTCAGTCTCTCTCCCTTGTTTCCTCTCTTTCTTTACCTTTCCAAATTCAGTCTGTCTCTTCCACTCTGTGTCTCTCCTGTGGATGCTCGCATGTCTGTGAATACACGTACGCATGTATATTTTTGAGCAAGGGTGAGGCTTTAGTGTTTCGTTTTTAGTGAGGTAAAGGTTTGGGGCTGGTGTTGGTGTTAGGGGAAGGGATACATCTGGGATTTGTTCTGGGAGACTTACTGGTGTGAATTCTCAGTCTCTTTCACATAGGAACCCCTTCTTTGATATTCTGCTTGTAAATATTCTTGTGTGTTCAGTTTGATAGCATTTTGATTTGTGAATGCTTAGCTTTTCTGTTCCAAGCTTTTCAAGTGATGGAAACTCGTGGACGTCCTCTGGTTTCCCATTTCCTTGAATTGAAGAGACTCAATTTTGCTCCCCCCCCCCACACACACACATGTTGAGAAGTCCATGACCTGAAGGAGCCTATGGCCCCTGCTTATTTCCAGGAGTTTCATCACTTCAGGTTTTGCGTTGATGTGTTTCACTGAATCTGACGTGTTCTGAGACCAAAAGCCAATGTGATTGTTCAGATGGAACCAGATCCATTTCCCACGTCCTTTCATTGCAGAGGCTCTTGTTCCCATTCATATCGCCTCCCCTCCTTTGGCGTCAATGAATTGACCATAGAAGCTTGGGTTTATTTCTGGACCCTCAATTCCATTCCATGGATCTGGTTCTGCGTGTTTGATTTCTTCCCAGTACCATGCTGTCCTGTTATCCTGGTGTGATAATCAAATTGGCTATCAGGCAGCCTGCTATGTCCATTTCAGGGCTTTGTGGCAGATTGCATTGACCCTTTTGACTTCTTTGTGTTTCCATAGACATTTTGGATTTCTTTGGTTATAATGCCCTGAGAGCAGCAGTTGGTATTTTGAGAGGGATAGCGTGGAACCTCTGGATTGCCCCATGGTGGGGATAAGTGGGATTGGGAACTGACATCATCTTACCAGGAGGAATTCTTCTGATCTGTGAGCACAGCTTATTTTCCATTGGATTGGTGGCCTTCACCTTCTTTCGTCCATCTCTTGCAGTTCTCTGAGAATAGGGATTTCCCTCCTGGGTTAGATGGACTCCTAGCTATTGCCTTTCTGGGAATGTCACTGTTGGTGGGGTTTTTCAGTGACTTCTCCTTCAAAGCATTTGCTGTGAGTGTTAGAAATGCCAAGTATTTCTCTTCCCCTTCCTCACTGTCCATCTCTCTGAGCCTCCAGGTAGAAGAGGCCTAGTACAGGGACCCACGGGGCTCGGGGAGTGCAGCTAGACCGTGTTTCTCAGGACCTCAGTGCTGGGCATCATTCGGTGTACTCTCCGTGTCCTTACCTTCGCCTGGTGTCCCTTCAGACCTCTCCTTCAGGCTCGTTTGTGTTCATGTCATTTGTGTATCAGGAGCCAAATCCTGCCAAAGCTCTGTGTCTGTAAACAGTTGTCTCCCAGATTGGGATGTGTCGTTTGCATTTTTCAGAAGGTCTTTCCCAGAGTCCAAATCTTGGATTTTATTTTTTTTTAATTTATTTTATTGTAGGCAAATTACCTTACATTAATATATTGGTTGGTTTCGCCATACATTGACACGAATCCGCTCCAGGTGTACATGTGTTCCCTTTCTTGAAAGCCCCTCCCACTTCCCTCTTCCCCGTATCCTCCCTCCAGGTCATCCCCATGGACCAGCCCCAAGCATCCTGTATCATGCGTCGAATCTGGACTGGTGACTCATTTCACATATGATAATATACATGCTGCAATGTCGTTCTCCCCAATCATCCCACCTCGCCCTCTCCCATAGAGTCCCAAAGACTGTTCTATATACCTAGGTCTCTTTTGCAGTGTCATATACAGGGTTAATGTTATCATCTCTCTAAATTCCATATATATGTGTTAATATACTGTATCGGTGTTTTTCTTTCTGGCTTACTTCACTCTGATTAATAGGCTCCAATTTCATCCACCTCATTAAAACTGATTCAAATGCATTCTTTTTGATGGCTGAAAAATATTCCATTGTGTATATGTACCAAAGTTTTCTTATCCATTTATCTGCAGATGGACATCTAGGTTGCTTCCATGTCCTGGCAATTATAAACAGTGCAGCGATGAACATTGGAGTACATGTGTTTCTTTCAATTCTGGTTTCTTCTGTGTGTATGCCCAGGAGTGCGATTGCTGGATCATATGGCAGTTCTATTTCCAGTTTTTTGAGGAATCTCCACAGTGTTCTCGATAGTGGCTGTACTAGTTTGCATTCCCACCACAGTGTAAGAGGGTTCCCTTTTCTCCAGGCCCTCTCCAGCATTTATTGCATGTAGACTTTTGGATAGCAGCCATTCTGACTAGTGTGAAATGGTATCTCATTGTGGTTTTGATTTGCGTTTCTCTGATTATGAGGGATGTTGAGCATTTTTTCATGTGTTTGTTAGCCAACTTTATATCTTTGAACAAATATTAAAAGCAGCAAGGGAAAAACAACAAATAACACACAAGTTGATCCCCATAAGGATAACCACTGATCTCTCAGCAGAAACTCTTCAGGCCAGGAGGGAATGGCAAGACATACTTAAAGTGATGAAAGAAAATAACCTACAGCCCAGATTACTGTACCCAGCAAGGATCTCATTCAAATATGAAGGAGAAATCAAAAGCTTTACAGACAAGCAAAAGCTGAGAGAATTCAGCATCACCAAACCAACTCTCCAACAAATACTAAAGGATCTTCTCTAGACAGGAAACACAGAAAGGGTATATGAACTAGAATCCAAAACAATAAAGAAAATGGCAAGGGGATCATACTTATCAATAATCACCTTAAACATAAATGGGTTGAATGCCCCAACCAAAAGACAAAGGCTGGCTGAATGGACACAAAAACAAGACCCCCATATATGTTGTCTACAAGAGACCCACCTCAAGAAGAGGGACACATACAGACTGAAAGTGAAGGGCTGGAAGAAGATATTCCACTCAAATAGAGACCAAAAGAAAGCAGGAGTTGCAATACTCATATCAGATAAAATAGACTTAAAAAAAAAAGGCTGTGAAAAGAGACAAAGAAGGAAACTACATAATGATCAAAGGATCAATCCAAGAAGAAGATATAACAATTATAAATATTTATGCACCCAACATAGGAGCACCGCAATATGTAAGATAATTACTAACAAGCATGAAAGGGGAAATTAACAATAGCACAATAATAGTGGGAGACTTTAATACCTCACTTACATTTATGGATAGATCAACTAAACAGAAAATTAACAAGGAAACTCAAACTTTAAATGATACAATAGACCAGTTAGACCTAATAGTTCTCTATAGGACATTTCACCCAAAAACAATGAATTTCAACTTTTTCTCAAGCACGCACGGAACCTTTTCCAGGATAGATCATATCCTGGGCCATAAATCTAGCCTTGGTAAATTCAAAAAAACTGAAATCATTCCAAGCATCTTTTCTGACCACAAAGCAGTAAGATTAGATTTCAATTATGGGAGAAAAACTATTAAATATGCCAAAATATGGAGGCTGAACAACACGCTGCTGAATAATGAACAAATAATAGAAGAAATCAAAAGGGAAATCAAAATATGCATAGAAATGAATGAAAATGAAAATACAACAACTCCAAACCTCTGGGACATTGTAAAAGCAGTGCTAAGGGGGATGTTCACAGTAATAGAGGCACACTTCAAGAAATAAGAAAAAAGTCAACTAAATAACCTAACTCTACATCTAAAGCAAACTAGAAAAGGAAGAAATGAAGAACCCCATGGTTAGTAGAAGAAAAGAAATCGTAAAAATTAGGGCAGAGATAAATGCAAAAGAAACAAAAGAGACCATAGCAAAAATCAACAAAGACAAAAGCTGGTTCTTTGAGAAGGTAAATAAAATTGACAAATCACTAGCCAGACTCGTCAAGAAACAAAAGAGGAAGAACCAAATCAATAAAATTAGAAATGAAAATGAAGAGATCACAACCGACAACACAGAAATACAAAGGATTATTAGAGAATACTATCAGCAATTATATGGCAATAAAATGAATAACCTGGGAGAAATTGACAAATTCCTAGAAAAGTACACCGTTCCAAAACTGAACCTGAAAGAAATAGCAAATCTGAACAGACCCATCACAAGCACGTATCTAGAGGAAGTAATCAGAAATCTTCCAGCAAACAAAAGCCCAGGTCCAGACGGATTCACAGCTGAATTCTACAAAAAATTTAGAGAAGAGCTAACACCTATTCTACTCAAACTCTTCCAGAAAATTGCTGAGGATGGGAAAATTCCAAACTCATTCTATGAGGCCACCATCACCCTAATCCCAAAACCTGGTAAAGATCCCACAAAAACAGAAAACTACAGGCCAATATCACTGATGAACATAGATGCAAAAATCCTTAACAAAATTTAGCAATCAGAATCCAACAACACATTAAGAAGATCATACATCATGACCAAGTGCGCTTTATCCCAGGAATGCAAGGATTCTTCAATATCTGCAAATCAATCAATGTAATACACCACATTAACAAGCTGAAAACTAAAAATCATATGATTATCTCAATAGATGCAGAGAAAGCCTTTGACAAAATACAACATCCATTTATGATAAAAACTCTCCAGAAAGTGGGAATAGAAGGGACATATCTCAACATAATAAAAGCTATATATGACAAACCCACAGCAAACATTATCCTCAATGGTGAAAAACAGAAAGCATTTCCCCTAAAGTCAGGAACAAGACAAGGGTGCCCACTCTCACCACTACTATTCAGCATAGTTCTGGATGTTTTGGCTACAGCAATCAGAGCAGAAAAAGACATAAAAGGTATACAAATTGGAAAAGAAGAATTAAAACTTTCACTGTTCGCTGGTGACATGATCTTCTACACAGAGAAACCTAAAGATTCTACCAGAAAACTACTAGAGCTAATCAATGAATACAGTACAGTTGCAGGATATAAAATCAACACACAGAAATCCCTTGCATTCCTATACACTAATAATGAGAAAATAGAAAGAGAATTTAAGGAAACTATCCCATTCACTGTTGCAACGAAAAGAATTAAATACTTAGGAATATATCTACCTAAGGAAACAAAAGACTTGTACGTAGAAAATTATAAAACACTAGTGAAAGTAATCAAAGAGGACACTAATAGATGGAGAAATATACCGTGTTCGTGGATTGGAAGAATAAATATTGTGAAAATGAGTATACTACCCAAAGTAATTTATACATTCAATGCAATCCCTGTCAAGCTATCAGTGATGTTTATCACAGAACTAGAACAAATAATCTCACACTTTGTATGGAAATACAAAAAACCTCGCATAGCCAAAGCAACCTTGAAGAAGAACAATGGAACTGGAGGAATTAACCTGCCGGACTTCAGGCTCTACTACAAAGCCACAGTAATCAAGACAGTATGGTACTGGCATAAAGACAGAAACATAGATCAATGGAATAAAATAGAAAGTCCAGAGATAAATCCATGCACCTATGGACACCTTATCTTTGACAAAGGAGGCAAGAATATAAAATGGAGAAAAGACAGTCTCTTTAACAAGTGGTGCTGGGAAAACTGGTCAGCCACTTGTAAAAGAATGAAACTAGAACACTTCCTAACACCACACACCAAAATAAACTCAAAATGGATTAGAGAGCTAAATGTAAGACCAGATTCTATAAAACTCTTAGAGGAGAACATAGGCAAAACACTCTCCGACATAAATCACAGCAGGATCCTCCATGACCCACCTCCCAGAATATTGGAAATAAAAGCAAAAATAAACAAATGGGACTTAAATAAAAAGCTTCTGTACAGCAAAGGAAACTATAAGCAAGGTGAAAAGACAGCATTCAAAATGGGAGAAAATAATAGCAAATGAAGCAACTGATAAAGGATTAATCTCCAAAATATACAAGCATCTCCTGCAGCTCAATTCCAGAAAAATAAGTGACCCAATCAAAAAATGGGCCAAATCTTGGATTTTAAAAATTTCACTGTGTTCCCTGGTTACTCTTTGTGTAGTGCCTTTCTGTATTGTGTGTGAAAACTAAGAGCTCATGTCTAATGTCTGCTCCATTTCCTTCTGGATTTGTGTACCATTTGGAATGGAACATATGTCTAGGAATCATTTGAGTGCAATCGTTGAGAGGTGTCAAGTTTCCATGGACATGCATGTCATCTCTTCTGGTTTCCAAATGCATTGTTCCTAAACTCTTTTGGAAACCTTCTCGGAAAGATGGGTGTTTTTCAGCTTGCATTTCCACAGATGATTTGATTCAGCAAGTCTAGCAGCAGGGACGCTGTGTCCAGTGAAAGCGGAGTCTGGTGCGGCCTCCCTTTCAGCACCGATCCCCATTTCTGCTTGACAGGGCGCTGATCTTCCATCCGTGAGCCAGAGGCCACAGGCATCCTTGTGTGCCCTTGTCTGTGTGAGCAGCTGAAGGGAGTTTCATCTCCACAGGCTCCCAGCTTGACTGCTGCTTCGGACCACCAGAGGTGAGCATCTCAAAGAAGAGGAACAACCGTGCCATAAGTGAAGTGGGATCCACACTGAGGTTTGGCACTGATCGTCAAGAGATGCTTCTGTGGGAGTTTGATGGGTCCGGCACACTCTTCTGCCAGTGAGAGGGATGTCTGTGGGCTCTGCTAGGCCCTCTGCTCCCTCTTTGGGTCCCAAAGGCTGGCTATCCCCAACCTGAGCACTTAGATCTGAGATGATGACCACCGCCACCTGCACTGTGTTTCCCTTGGCCCGCGTATACATGTGAAGCGTCAGGCTGTCTCTGAGCTACACTAGCCATGTGCATTGCCTCTCATTGGACTTGCGCATGTTTCTTCTGTTTCCTTCCCAATTACTGATTTTCTTGAGCATCTGGGGGCCACAAGGATGTTGGGTCTTTCTCTGGCCTTGTTTTCTGAGGAACACTTGTCCCTTTGTTGGTGTGGGTTTATCTTTCCATTTCTCCTGCCTGGTTTATTGCTGTGAGTTTGTTTGTGCCGGCGGAAGAACTCAGGGTTTCTCTTGTGCCTGAGGTGTCCCACTTACAACAGCAATGCCTACCTGGAGATTCTGAACACATTTGCTGAGAGGGCTTCGTTTGGCCGATGACATTTTGAAAGGACCTACACGGTCCTTTCGGGTACCCAAAGTATCCTTCAAATGACATAGAAACCAGAATTTTCCAGTTTGATCTTCCAATATGTGGGGAGTCAGCACAATCCCCTGGAGGAGGGAAAAGCTACCAACTCACGGATTCTGGCCTAGAGAATTCCATGGACTGTAGAATTCATGGGGATGCCAAGACTAAAAATACTGAGAGACTATAACGTTCACCTTCAGTCAGAGCAAAATACAGTTTCCTCTCATTTTAGTGATTGGCATTGATTGGGGAACCCCCAAAAATGGGAAGAAATGCAGAGAGAAGAAGACTCAATGTTGTCAGGCGGGGGAGAGTGGAACGGGGACTTCTTGCAATGAATCCAGGCTTTGCTGGAAGTGGGGGGGGATAGAATGAGGGTGTCCCAATGTAGACAGTGTTGATGCTTACACAGCATTGTGAAGGCTTCCATATTCCCAACTGGCATCAAGGAAGAAAATTTATTGACATATACTTACAAGCAAAATATGCAGAAAGATATAAAAAACCTAAAAGATGAGGAGAAAAATGCCTAGGACCCTGATGAAAATCAGCTCAGGGTAAGGAATGTCAATCTCCCCTGGGTGGGGAGGGAGTGGACAGTGTCCATGTGGAACACACAGGGATGGAGCCTGCAGAGCCAAACACACCCCTGGATGATGTGGTTGCCGAAGGACTCTGGGCTTCTGTCCAGAGCAGGGGCCTGTTCTGCCTGCAACGGTGGGACAGTCATGGTGGGCACCTCAGTCCTTGGTAGGAGGCAGGGCAGGCTGCCGCTGAGAAAAT
Organism: Moschus berezovskii; assembly: GCF_049115385.1. NCBI lineage: Eukaryota > Metazoa > Chordata > Mammalia > Artiodactyla > Moschidae > Moschus > Moschus berezovskii. The sequence goes on along the minus strand of NC_142468.1, from coordinate 111,828,857 downwards.
ATTCACTCAGGCCCTGACTCGGGTTCTGCCACCAAAGCCCGAGCAGGTGCAAGTGCACATAGAGGTGGAGTTTCTGGAAGGCGGGGTGGGATATCGGGGCCTGGGGTTGGCGGTCGTGCAGGCACAGAGTTCGGACGTGCTGAGGGTGCTGGCCAGTACCCGGCTGGCCCCGTGTCATTGGGAGGGGATGTCTCAGGTCTAGATCTCCCCTCAATGGATCCCTGGGTCCTGCACCTTGAACTCCCACCTCCGTAGGGACAGGTCTTGGACGTGGAGGCTGGCTGAGTTTGATGGCCAGAGCTAGAGCTGGGGGAGAAGAAAAGTTTGCCACAGGCCAGCCTTGCCATGTGCCTAAGTGGGCACGAAAGCTTCCTAGAGATTCGCTAAGAAGGCCCACCATCAGAGTCTGCTCTGCAGTCTCCAAGATGGGTGGTGTGAGGCCAGCCTTTGGTCCAGGCCCAGCCCCAGCTCTGTGGGAATACTCCCTGTGTGGCTCAGCACCGCCTCCCCATGCTCACAGGCAGTAGCCCCAGCCAACTCACCTCCGTGCTCTGCCGTACTGAGTTCCAGGTCTTCCTGCTGCATCCGAGGAAAGGCTTCTTGGAGCTCTGGGTCAGAGACGGCTGTGCTGAGCTCCATGGCAGCCTGAGACTGGGCCCCGGGGTGTGTGCTGGGTGGCATCTGGGCAGCAAGCCTTGCCCGCCTCCTCCTAATCGCCAGGTGGGCTGAGCCCTCTGTGATCACGCTCACCTGGAGCCTGTACTGGGCCTCCCGGGCAGGGGCCTGGTGCTCTGAGCCCTCCCTCTGGTAAGTGGATGTGGTGTGCCCCTCAGGGGCACCTCAGCTGGGACGATCTGCAATTACATTAACCATCAGCCAGCCCTGCTTCGATATTTCTGAGCTGAGCCTGGCCAGGATGGCTGCTGCTTTTGCCTGCCTGCCCTTCTGCACCCAGAAATACCAGAGAGACGAGTGTCTGCTCAGATACCCACCCGGGAAGTCGGAGACCCCCCTGAGGGCATGAGGTCAGACTGGGCAACCAGCTCTGCCCAGACTCTGCCCATGCCACCCAGCCTGCTCTCCCCTGGGGTGTGGACACAAGCGACCCACGGGCTCCTGACCCACATGCAGCTGGGCATGCTTGAGGCAGACACACCCCAAGAAACCGCCATCCACACACAGGGAAAGGCCTCAGGCTTCCCCGGGTGGGACGGGAGAGGTGGCCGGACCCGGCCTGGGCCTCCCCTGTTACCTTTCTGTCCCTTTGGGCAAAGGGCCAGAGGCCTCTCTGGTGGTCCCTGAGCCAGGGTCGACTGCATTCCCACACACTCTGCCTGTGAGCTCGCCTGAGGCCCCGGCCTCTGGTCAGGGGCAAACAGCAAAACATCTTGACAGCAAGCGATCTGGCCAGGGGCTCCTCTCCACTGGAAAGGCCTGGATACACGGGTTGTGGGTTCTGTTGGGTTCTGTTGCCAGGAAGTGACATCATTTCCTGGTTCTTGGCTGAAGTCCCTTCCACAAAGCTTCCCAAGGGAACCTCTGGGTTTCTGGCTGTTCCCCCACGTCCTTAGGCCACGTGCAGGCACAGTGACACCCACACAGCTCTCCCCACAGGCTGGGGGAGACCTGAGTGCAGCCAGGGCCTGAACTCTGAGGACACAGCTGCTTTCAGCCCAGGCTCCTTCTTTTCAGAAGTGATGTGGCCCTGGGCAAGCCATGTGCTCTGCAGGATTTCCCCAATCTCTCCATCTGCAGAGTGGGGCTCACGCTCCCGTCTCCTGCCTAGGTCTGTCAGCCTACGAAGAGCTCCAGTGCCTGTTCAAACTTTGGGCCGCTTTCACATGGAGCTTGGACACTGAGACTTCCCAAAGGATGGATTCAACACAGAGCTGACCTAGCACGGAATAGGGCAGAATCAGGCCTGGATGGGCTATGGTACCTGGGAAAAGGCAGTCCCCTTCCTGCCTATTTCTTGACCCCCGCATTGGGAGGACCGGAAGGTCATATTCAGACATCGCCCCCTCTGATATCAACCTTCCTCATCCTACTCAAGTGTCCCACTCAGCCTTGAGGGGAGGGGAGGCCTCCCTAACAGTAGCTCCCCACATTCTTATCTTTGAGTCCCATCATCGTGGGTCATTTTACCCCTTGCAAGGGAATAGGCACTGTCAATGTTTCCAAACTCAAGAGAGATTCATTCAAATTGTGTGAAATTGACTCATTTCCTCTCTGCATTGTTCAGTCTCTCTCCCTCGTTTCCTCTCTTTCTTGACCTTTCCAAATTCAGTCTGTCTCTTCCACTCTGTGTCTCTCCTGTGGATGCTCGCATGCCTGTGAATGCATGTACGCATGTATATTTTTTACCTAGGCTGAGGCTTTAGGGTTTCGTTTTGAGTGAGGTAAAGGTTTGGGGTTGGAGTTGGTGTTAGGGGAAGGGTTAGGTCTGGGGTTTGTTCTGGGAGACTAAGTGGTGTGAGTTCTCATTCTCTTACATAATAACCCCTACTACTTTATTCTGCTTGCAAATATGCTTGTGTGTTCACTTTTTTACCATTTTGATTTGTGAATGCTTAGTTTTTCTGTTGCAAAACTGTTCAAGTGGATGGAAGCTGGTGGGTGTCTTTTGGTTTTATGTTTCCTTGAATTGAAGAGACCCAATTTTGCTTCCCCTACACACACACATGTTGAGAAATCCCTGACAAGGAGGACCCTATGGCCCCTGCTTATTTCCAGGAGTTTCATCACTTCAGGCTTTGCGTTGATGTGTTTCACTGAATCTGACGTGTTCTGAGACCAAAAGCCAATGTGATTGTTTAGATGGAACCATTTCCAATTCCCACGGCCTTTCGTTGCAGAGGCTCTTGTTCCCATTCATATCGCCTCCCCTCCTTTGGCATCAATGAATTGACCATAGAAGCTTGGGTTTATTTCTGGACCCTCAATTCCATTCCATGTATCTGGTTCTGCGTGTTTGATTTCTTCCCAGTACCATGCTGTCCTGTTATCCTGGTGTGATAATCAAATTGGCTATCAGGCAGCCTGCTATGTCCATTTCAGGGCTTTGTGGCAGATTGCATTGACTCTTTTGACTCCTTTCTGTTTCCATAGACATTTTGGATTCTTTTGTTATAATGCCCTGAGAAAAGCCGTTTGTATTTTGAGAGAAGTAAAGTGGAACCTCTGGATTGCCCCACGGTGGGGGTCCGGGGGAGGGGGAATTGACATCATCTTACCAGGAGGAATTCTTCTGATCCGGGAGCACAGCTTATTTTCCATTGGATTTGTGGCCTTCATCTTCTTTCATGCATCTCTTGCAGTTCTCTGAGAAGAAGGACTTCCCTCCTGGGTTATATGGACTCCTAGCTATTGCCTTTCAGGGAATGTCACTGTCAGTGGTGTTGATCCTTTCCTTGTCCTTCTAAGCATTTGCTGTGAGTGTTAGAAATGCCAAGGATTTCTCTTCCCCATCCTCACTGTCCATCTCTTTGAGCTTCCAGGTAGAACAGGCCAAGTCCAGGGTCCCAAGAGTCTCGGGGAGTGCAGCTAGACTGTGTTTCTCAGGCCCTCAATGCTGGGAATCACTCGGTGTACTCTCTGTGTCCCTGCCTTCGCCTGGTGTCCCTTCAGTCCTCTCCTTCAGGATCGTTTGTGTTCATGTCATTTCTGTATTAGGAGCCAAATCCTGCCTAAGCTCTGTGTCTGTAAACAGTTGTCTCCCAGCTTGGGAGGTGTCGTTTGTGTTTTACAGACCGTCTTTCCCAGAGTCCAAATCTTGGTTAGACAACGTTCACTGTGTTCCCTGGTTACTCTTTGTGTAGTGCCTTTCTGTATTGTGTGTGGAGACTAAGAGCTCATTTCTAATGTCTGCTCCATTTCCTTCTGGATTTGTGAACTGTTTTGCATGGAACGTATGTCTAGGAATCATTTGAAGTTCATTTGTTGAGAGGTGTCAAGTTTCCATGAACATGCATGTCATCCCCTCTGGTTTCCTAATGCATTGCTCCTAAACTCTTTTGTAGACCTTCTAGGAAAGATGGGTGTTTTTCAGCTTGCATTTCCACAGATGAAGGGATTCAGCAGCTCTAGCAGCAGGGACGCTTTGTCCAGTGAAAATGAAATCGGGTGCAGCCTCTCTTTCAGCACTGATCCCCAGGTCGGGTTGACATGGCGCTGATGTTCCGTCTTTGAGCCAGAGGCCACAGGCATCCTTGAGTGTCCTTGTCTGTGTGAGCGGCTGAAGTGAGTTTCGACTCCGCAGGCGACCAGCAGGCCTGCAGTTTTGGGCCGCCAGAGCTGAGCATTTCAGAGGACAGGAACAACCGTGCCAGAATTGGAGTGGGATCCACCCTGAGGGTGGGCACTTATCGTCAAGAGATGCTCCTGTGGGACTTTGATGGGTCTGTCACACTCTTCTGCCAGAGAGCGAGAGAAATGTCTATGGGCTCTGCTAGGCCCTCCGCTCCCTCTTGTGGTCCTGAAGCCTGGTTGTCACCATCCTGAGCACCTAGCTGTGAGATGATGACCACCGCCACCTGCACTGTGTTCCCTTTGCCCACGTGTCCATGCGAAGCTCAGCCTGTCTCTGAGCTACACTATCCATGTGCATTGCCTCTCATTGGACCTGCACATGTTTCTTCTGTTTCCTTCCCAATCACTGATTTTCTCCAGCGTGTGGGGGCCACAAGAATGGTAGGTCTTTCTCTGGCCTTGTGTTCTGAGGAACACTTGTCCTTTTGTTGGTGTGGGTTTATCTTTCTATTTCTCCTGCCTGGTTTATTGCTGTGAGTTTGTTTGTGTCAGCGGAAGAACTCAGCCTTTCTCTTGTGCCTGAGGTGTCCTACTTGCAACTGCAATGCTACCTGGAGATTCTGAACGCATTTGCCGAGAGGGCTTCGTTTGGCAGATGACATCTTGAAAGGACCTACCCAGTCCTATCAGACACCCAAAGGATCCTTCAAATGAGATAGAAACCAGAATTCTCCAGTTTGGTCTTCCAACATGTGAGGAGTCAGCACAATCCCCTGGAGAAAGGAAAAGCTGACTCCAGGATTCTGGCCTAGAGAATTCCATGGACTGTAGAATTCATGGGGATGCCAAGACTAACAATACTGAGAGACTATAACGTTCACCTTCAGTCAGAGCAAAATCCAGTTTCCTCTCATTTTAGTGATTGGCATTGACTGGGGACCCCGAAAAGATGGGAAGAAATGCAGAGAGAAGACGACTCAATGTTGCCAGGCGGGGGAGAGTGGAATGGGGACTGCCTGCCATGAATCGAGGCTTTTTTTTTTTTGAAGTGAGGGTGGATATAATGAGGGTGTCCCAATGCAGACAGTGGTGATGCTTACGCAGCATTGTGTGGGCCTCCATATTCCCAATTGGCATCAACGAAGGAAGCTTTATTGACACACACTTACGAGCAAACTATACGGAAAACCATAAAAGACATAAAAGATGAGGAGAAAATGCCTAGGACCCTGATGAAAATCAGCTTTGGTTAAGGAAAGTCAGTCTCCCCTGGGTGGGGAGGGAGTGGACAGCATCCTTGGAGAACACACAGGCATGGAGTATGCAAAGCCAACCGCGCCCCTGGATGATGTGGTTGCCGAAGGGCTCTGGGTCTCTGTCCAGAGCAGGGGCTTGTTCTCACTGTAGTGGTGGGACAGTCATGATGGGCTTCTGAGTCCTTTGCAGGAGCCAGGGCAGGCTGCCCATGCACATGTGGTCACTCAGGCCTTGACTGGGGTTCTGCCGCCAAAGCCTGAGTAGGTGCAAGTGCACGTGTAGGTGGAGTTTCTGGAAGGCCAGGTGGGACATCGGGGCCTGGGGCTGGGGGTCATCCTGGCACAGAAATCCGATGTTCTGAGGGTGCTGGCCAGTACCCGGCTGGCCCCGTGTCATTGGGAGGGGACGTCTCAGGTCTCGGCCTCCCCTCACTGGATCCCTGGGTCCTGAAGTTGGACCTCGCTCCTCCTCCTTAGTGACAGGTCTTGGACTTGGAGGCTGGCTGAGTTTGACGGCCAGAACTAGAGCTGGGGGAGAAGAAGAGTTTGCCACAGGCCAGTCTTGCCATGTGCCTAAGTGGGACAGAAAGCTTCCTAGAGATTCGCTAAGAAGGCCCACCATTGGAGTCTTCTCTGCAGTCTCCAAAATGGGTGGTGTAAGGCCAGCCTTTGGTCCAGGCCCAGCCCCAGCTCTGGGAGACTCTTCTCTCTGTGGCTCAGCACCGCCTCCCCACACTCACATGTAGCAACCCCAGCCGCCTCACTTCTGTGCTCTGCTGTGCTGGGCTCCAGGTCCTCCAGCTGCCTCCGAGGCAGGGTTTCTCAGAGCTCTGGGTCAGAGCCAGCTGTACTGAGCTCCATGGTAGACTGAGACTGGGCCCCGGGATGTGTGCTGGGTGGTGTCTGAGCAGCAGGCCTTGCCCGCTTCCACTTCAACGCCATTTGGGCTGAGCCCTCCGTGGCCACTCTCACCTGTAGCCTGTACTTAGCCTCCAGGGCAGGGGGCTGGTGCGCTGAGCCTTCCCTCTGGGAAGTGGATAGGGTGTGCCCCTCAGGGGCACCTCAGTTGGGACGATTTGTAATGATAGTGACCATCAGCCAGCCCTGCTTCGATATTTCTGAGCTGTGCCTGGCCAGGATGGCTGCTGCTTCTGCTTGACTGCCATTCTGCTCCAAGAAAGAAGAGAGACACGAGTATCTGCTCAGATACCCACCCGGGAGGACGGAGAGCCTCATGAGGGTGTGCGGTCAGCATGGGCAGCTGGCACTGCCCGGACTCTCCTCATGCCACCCAGCCTGCTCTCCCCTGGGGTGTGGCCACAAGCAGCCCATGGGCTCCTGACCCTCATGTGGCTGGGCTTGCTTGAGTTCGACACACCCGGAGAAACCCCCATCCACACACAGGGAAAGGCCTCAGGCTTCCCCACGTGTGACGCGAGATGTGGCTGGACCCGGTCTGGGGCTCCCCTGGTACCTTTCTGTTCCTTCGGGCAAAGGGCCAGAGGCCTCTCCATGTGGGGGGTGCCTTAGCCAACGTTGACCGCATTCCCACACACTCTGCCTGTGAGCTCTCCTGAGGCCCCGGCCTCTTAGCAGGGGCAAGCAACAGAACATCTTGACATCAAGTGATCTGGCTTGGGGCTCCTTTCCGCTGGGGAGGCCTGGATACATGGGTTGTGGGTTCTTTTGGGTTCTGTTGCCAGGAAGTGACATCATTTCCTGGGTTCGTGGCTGAGGTCCCTTCCACAAGCTCCCAAAGGGAACCTCTGGTTTCTGGCTGTTCCCCAACGCCCTTAGTCCACGTGCAGGCAAAGTGACACCTACACACCCCATCCTACAGCCTTGGGGAGAACTTGGTGCAGCCAGAGACTGAGCACTGAGGACAGAGCTGCTTTCAGCCCAGGCTCCTTCTTCTCACAAGTGATGTGGCCCTGGGCAAGACATGCGCCCCGCAGGGTTTTCCCAGTCTCTCTATGTGCAGAGTGGGGGTCCCTTTCCCATCTCCTGTCTAGGTCTGTCAGCCTACAAAGAGCTCCAGTGCCTGTTCAAACTTTGGGCCGCTATCACATGGAGCTTGGACACAGACTTCTCAAAGGACGGATTCCACACAGGGCTGACCTAGCACAGAATGGGGCAGAATCAGGCCTGGATGGGCTCTGGGACCTGGGAAAAGGCAGTCCCCTTCCTGCCTATTTCTTGACCCCCGCATTGGGAGGACAGGAAGGTCATATTCAGACATCGCCCCCTCTGATATCAACCTTCCTCGTCCTACTCAAGTGTCCCACTCAGCCTCGAGGGGTGGGGGAGGCTACTCCAACAGTGGCTCCCCGCATACTTGTCTTTGAGTCTAATCATCAAGGGACAATAGGTACTGTCATTGGTTCCATCCTCAAGAGAGATTCATTCAAATTCTATGAAATCGACTCATTTCCTCTCTCCATTGTTCAGTCTCTGTCCCTCTTTCTGTCTCTTTTATGACCTGTCCAAATTCAGAATTCAGTCTGTCTCTTCTTCTCTGTGTCTCTTCTGTGGATGCTCACAACCTGTGAATGCATGTACACATGTATATTGTTGACCTAGAGTGAAGCTATAGGGTTTCCTTTCGAGTGAGGTAATGATTTGGGGCTGGAGTTTGTGTGAGGGGAAGGGATTCGTCTGTGGTTAATTCTGGGAGACTTAGTGGTGGGATTTCTCACTCTCTTTTACGAAGGAACCCCTTCTCCGATATTCTGCTTGCAAATATTCTTTTGTGTTCAGTTTGTTACCATTTTGATTTGTGAATGCTTAGCTTTTTTGTTGCATAGCTGTTCAAGTGGATGCAAGCCCATTGGTGTCCTTTGGTTTCCTGTTTCCTTGACTTGAAGACACCCAATTTTGCTTCACCCCCAACACATGTTGAGAAGTCCCTGACATTAAGGAGCCAATGTCCCTTGTTTATTTCCAGGACTTTCATCTCTTCAGTTTTGCGTTGATGTGTTTCACTGAATCTGAGGTGTTATGAGACCAAAAGCCATTGTGATTTTTCAGATGGAACCATCTCCGATTCCCATTGTCTTTTGTTGCAGAGGCTCTTGTTCCCATTCGTATTGTGTCCCCTCCTTTGGCATAGAGGAATTGACCATAGAAGCTTGAGTTTATTTCTGGACCCTCAATTCCATTCCATTGATCTGGTTCTGCGTTTTTTATTTCTTCCCAGTACCATGCTGTCCTCATGATCCTAGTGTGATAGTCTAACTGGCTATCAGGCAGCCTGTGATCTCCATTTAACGGCTTTGTGGAAGATTGCATTGACTCCTTTGACTCCTAGTATTTCCATAGACATTTTGGAATTCTTTGGTTTTATTACCCTGATAACAGCTATTGGTATTTTGAGAGGAATAGCATGGAAACTCTGGATTGCCCCACGGTGGGGGTCGGGGGGAGGGAGAACTGACATCATCTTACCAGGAGGAATTCTTCTGATCCGGGAGCACAGCTTATTTTCCATTGGATTGGTGGGCTTCACCTTCTTTCATTCATCTCTTGCAGTTCTCTGAGAACAGGGGCTTCCCTCCTGGGTTAGATGGACTCTTAGCTATTGCCTTTCAGGGAATGTCACAGTCGGTGGGGTTGATACTTGCCTTCTCCTTCTAAGTGTTTGCTGTGAGTGATAGAAATGCCAAGGATTATTCTTCCCCATCCTCACTGTCCATCTCTCTGAGCCTCCAGGTAGAACAAGCCAAGTCCAGGGTCCCACGCATCTCGGGAATTTCAGCTAGACCGTATTTCTCAGGCCCTCAGTGCTGACCATCATCCGGTGTACTCTCCGTGTCCCTTCCTTCGCCTGGTGTCCCTTCAGACCCCTCCTTCAGGCTCGTTTGTGATCATGTCTTTTGTGTCTTAAGAGCCAAATCCTGCCTAAGCTATGTGTGTGCAAACAGTTGTCTCCCAACTTGGGATGTGTCGTTTGCGTTTTTCATAAGGTCTTTCCCAGATTCCAAATCTTGGATTTCACAAAGTTCACTGTTCCCTGGTTACTCTTTGTGTAGTGTCATTCTGTATTGTGTATGAAGACTCAGAGCTCATGTCTAATGTCTGCTCCATTTCCTTCTGGATTTGTGATCCATTTTGCATGGAATGTATGTCTAGGAATCATTTGTAGTGCATTTGTTGAGAGGTTTCAAGTTTCCATGGACATGCATGTCATCAACTCTGGTTTGCAAACGCGTTGCTCCTAAACCCATTTGGAGAATTTCTCGGAAAAATGCTGGGTTTTTTAGCCTTCATTTCCACAGTTGAATGGATGCAGCAGCTCTAGCAGCAGGGATAGGCTAATTGCTTAACATCTTAAGAGAAATCCCACATTCCCTCTTCAAACTCAAAAGGATGCTCGGCACCCTATATGCAACTCAAAAAGTTCCCCAAGATACCCGACCAACCTCGAGAGGAGCAGCGAGGTTCCTGCCACAACTTAAGAAGAGACCAGTTTTCCACTCGTCATGTCGAGGTGAGGATCGATTCCCCTTCTTCGTCTGGAAATTAATCCCGATGTTCCCGTTGAATGTGAAGAGGAGGTCTATGTCCCCTTGAAACTCGAGAGGACCCTGGGGAGTCATGCCACAATTCAAAAAGACACCGATTATTCCATCCGCTCGACATAAGGACTGATTCCACTGTACTGATTCAAAGAGAACTCCCGGAATCAAGTAACACCAATAAGGGAGGCCTGACTTCGCAGGTGCATCATGGAGAAAAAGCCCCAGGACAGAAATTGAACTCAACAGGAGGCCTCCCACCCCTTGGACAACTCGAAAAGATGGCGGAGTTTCAAGCCTCAACAAGAGATGTGGCATGACTCCCCTGTTGAAACTTCATAGGAAGACTGAAACCCATGTCAGAACTGGAGAGACACCCTGAGGTTAGCGCCTCAACTCCAGATCAGACCCTATTCCCCTGCACTGACTCAAAAGACATCCCAAAGGCTTCTCACAGCTCAAAAGGATTCCGGACATCTCAGAGACAACTTGAGATGCTCCGTGAGGCCTCTTTTGCAACTCGAGGGATCCGAAAGTTTCCTGCCCCCAAACTAGAAACACCCTGGCATTACCCCTTTCAATGTGAATTGAAGCCCGATTCCTCTGCATTGACTCTAGAGAAATCACGACCTTCCCCTTACAAATTGACTGCCCTGAGGCAACACTAGTGTCTCCCTGAGTTCCTGGCGTAACTCGAAAGGAAATCCAAACTTCCCTTTGCAACTCGCCAAAAACCAAGAGAAGCCCCAGGCAACTTCACATGAGGCCTTTTTTTCCTGCAGCACCTGGAGAGCAATCCCGAGTTGACTATCAAGGTAACATAGGAGGCTTGAATCCCTATTTACAATTCAAGTGGCTCACAGAATACCCATCTTCAACCGAGTGAAACCCTGAGTTTCCATCCACTGTTCAAGAAGAGCTCTGTATTCCCCACCTCCTCACGATATGATCGTTAAAACCTGGTTTCAAATTTAAAGGAATCCTTTCTTCCTCTCCCACCACAAGTAAAGGCCTCTGTCTCCTAGTGAAACTCAAGGGCACTCCCGAGAGTCCTGATGCAAGGATAAAGGACTCTGTGTTCCACCTCCAATCAAAGTAGGTCCTGATGATCTAGCAAAGCTCCAATGGAAAACCGACGATCCCCTCACAACGTGATGGGAATCCTGACACCCATGCTGAGTCTATAAATAAAGCCCTAATGAACAGCCTGATCACGAAAAGAGTACTGGTTCCCCTTTTACAACTCGAAAGGAAAGCAGAATTCCATACCTCAAATCGAGATGAAACCTGACTTCCCAGTAGAACCTTCATAGCAACCCCGAGATCCCTGTCGCCACTGGAGCAGAAAACACAGTTGACTGACTCAACACAAGATGCGGCCCTATTGCTCTACTGCGCCTCGAGGGAAATCCCGACGTTTCTCTTTCAACACGAGAGGAATCCTGACTTCCCTGGGGCAACACGAGCGAGTTCATAAGGTCCCTGTCACAACTCGAGAAGAATACCAAACTTCCCGCCCCAACTCGAGAAAAGCAACCTGATTCTCCCTGCAATGCGTAATGAGGAATATTTCCACTGCAGAGTCTCAAGAGAAATCCCAAATTCCCGCTTGAAATTTGAATGGGTACTTGACACCCTTTAAACAACTCAAAACTTCCCCGACATAGTCGTCCCCACCGAAGAGGAGCACACAGTTTATGTACACAATGCTAGATGTGGCCCTATTCCTCTGCCGCACCTCGAGAGGAATCCCAAGGTTCCCCTTCCAACACAAAATGAGACCTGACTTCCCTGGGACAACACGAGCGAGTTCCTGAGTTCCCCGTCGCAACTCAAGAGGAATTGAAAGCTTCCCGCCCCAACTCGAGAAAAATGAAAACGTTCCCCCATCAATGCGAGATGAGGAATATTTCTGCTGCAGAGTCTCAAGAGAAATCCCACATTCCTGCTTGAAACTCGAATGGGTACTTTACACCCTTTATGCGACTCAAAAAGTTCCCTGACATAGCCATCCCCACTGGAGAGGAGCACACAATTTAGGGAGTCAACTCTAGATGAGCCCTTATTCCAAATCCACGCCTCCAGAGGAATCCTGAAGTTCCCCTTCCAACACGAAAGGAGACCTGTCTTCCCTGAAGCAACATGAGCGAGTTCCTGAGGTCATCGTTGCAATGTGAGAGAGACCCGTAGCTTCCCACCGCAACTCAAAAAAAAATCACAAGATTCTGCCCTCAAAGCAAGATGTCAAACTTTGCCGTTGCAGACTCTAAAGAGAAATCCCACATTCCCGCTTAAAACTCGACAGGTTACTTAACATCCTTTAGGCGACTCAAAAATGACACTGACATAACCAGTCCATAAAATTAGAGATATCAAGGGAAGATTTCATTCAAAGATGGGCTCGATAAAGGACATAAATGGTATGGACCTAACAGAAGCAGAAGATATTAAGAAGAGGTGGCAAGAATACACAGAGGAACTGTACAAAAATTATCTTCACGACGAAGATAATCACAATGGCGTGATCACTCACCTGGAGCCAGACATCTTGGAATGTGAAGTCAAGTGGGCCTTAGAAAGCATCACTACAAACAAAGCTAGTGGAGGTGATGGAATTCCAATTGAGCTAATTCAAATCCTGAAAGATGATGCTGTGAAAGTGCTTCACTCAATATGCCAGAAAATTTGGAAAACTCAGCAGTGGCCACAGGACTGGAAAAGGTCAGTCTTCATTCCAATCCCAAAGAAAGGCATTGTCAAAGAATGCTCAAACTACTGCACAATCGCACTCATCTCACACGCTACTAAAGTCATGCTCAAAATTCTCAAAGCTAGGCTTCAGCAATATGTGAACAGTGAACTTCCAGATGTTCAAGCAGGTTTTAGAAAAGGCAGAGGCACCAGAGATCAAATTGCCAACATCCGCTGGATCATGGAGAAAGCAAGAGAGTTCCAGAAAAACATCGATTTCTGCTTCATTGACTATGCCAAAGCCTTTGACTCTGTGGATCACAATAAACTGTGGAACATTCTGAAAGAGATGGGAATACCAGACCACCTGACCTGCCTCTTGAGAAACCTGTATGCAGGTCAGGAAGCAACAGTTAGAACTGGATATGGAACAACAGTCTGGTTTCAAATAGGAAAAGGAGTACGTCAAGGTTGTATATTGTCACCCTGCTTATTTAATTTATATGCAGAGGACCTCATGAGGAACGCTGGGCTGGAAGAAGAACAAGCTGGAATCAAGATTGCTGGGAGAAATATCAATAACCTCAGATATGCAGATGACACCACCCATATGGCAGAAAGTAAAGAGGAATTCAAAGGCCTCTTGATGAAAGTGAAAGAGGAGAGTGGAAATTGGGCTTGAAGCTCAACATTCAGATAACGAAGCTCATGGCATCTGGTCCAATCACTTCATGGGAAATAGATGGGGAAACTGTGGAAACAGAGTCAGACTTTCATTTTTGGGGGGCTCCAAAAAACTTCAGATGCTGATTGCAGCCAGGAAATTTAAAGACACTTACTCCTTGGAAGGAAATTTATGACCAACCTAGATAGCATATTAAAAAACAGAGACATTACTTTGCCAACCAAGTTCCGTCTAGTCAAGGCTATGGTTTTTCCCGTGGTCATGTATGGATGTGAGAGTAGGACTGTGAAGAAAGGTGATCACCGAAGAATTGATGCTTTTGAACTGTGGTGCTGGAGAAGACTCTTGAGAGTCCCTTGGACTGCAAGGAGATCCAACCAGTCCATTCTAAAGGAAATCAATCCTGGGTGTTCATTAGAAGGACTGATGCTAAAGGTGAAACTCCAATACTTTGGCCATCTCATGTGACGAGTTGACTCACTGGAAAAGAGTCTGATGCTGGGAGGGATTGGGGGTGGGAGGAGACATAGACGACGGAGAATGAGATGGCTGGATGGCATCACCGACTCAATGGACATGAGATTGAGTGAACTGCGGGAGAGGGTGATGGACAGGGAGGACTGGCATGCTGTGAGTCATGGGGTCACAAAAAGTGGGAGAGGACTGAGCGACTGAACTGAACTGAACTGAGAGGAACACCGAATTTCCTGCCACAACTGACAAAGTGTCCCGTTTTCCAGTCCTCTTTTCAGGATGAAACTCGATTCCCCTGCTTTGTCTGGAATGGAATCCAGATGTTCCCGTTGCACAGTACGAGGAGACCGGTAACACCTCGAAACTCGGGAGAATTCTGGGTTTCAAAACACAATTGGAAAAGGTACCAATGTCCCCACCCACTCGAGATATTGTCTGATTCCACTGCACAGATTCAAATATGTCCTCGAATATCAACTCACAAGACGAGTGGAAACCTGTGTCCTGAGGATTTTCAACAAAATCTCCAGGTAAAATTTAACTCGACTGTGGCCTAACACTCCTTTTACAACTCGAGAAGACATCAGAGTACCATGTCTGAACACGAGACGAGGCCTGACTCCCCAAGAGAATTTTGAGAGCAAACCTGTGAACTCTTTCGCTACTGGAGAGGAATCCTGAGTTAAATGGACTCAAATCTAGATGCAGATCTACTTCTCTGCAGCGACTCCAAAGGAATCCTGAGGTTCCCCTTGCAAACGGAAAGGCGTTCTGACTTCCCAGAAACAACAAGGGAGGCTCCCTGATATATCCATTGTCACTCGAGAGGATCACCACATTTCCCACAGCAACTCGAGAATAACCTCAAGATTCCTCTTTCAAAGCAAGATGATGCCCTTTTTTTTTTCCTACAGCACGTAGACAAAAGTCCCAAGTTCCTTCTCCAAATTCGATTAGGCTTGAGTTCCTTGATGCAACTTAAGGGTCTCCCAGAGCTACCAGTCCCAATGAGAGAAGCAAACCGATTTTCCCCGCCACAATTTAAGAAAAGGCCCGTGATCACACCTCAGCTGAAGATAATGAGCGTTCCACGTTCAGCTGAAGAGGAATCCCAATTTCACCTCGTACCACAGGACAAGTCCTGTCACATCTATTTATACTTGAGGGCAAAACTGTAGATACTGCAGCATGTTCAAAGGACTCCGAGTTCACACTCAACTAGAGATGAGTCGTGTTGTGTTTGCAGCAGCTCCAGTGGAACACAGAGTATCAACTCGCAATATGATCGGAGGCATGAATTCCCTGCTGAGACATTTGAAAAAGCGCAAATTTCCCACTAAAACAGAAAGCAGACCTAGCAGTCCTTTTACAACTCGAGGGTAAAGCAGAGCTTCCTCCTCAACAAAGACTAGGCCTGACTCCCCAGTGCAACCATCAGAGCAACACCAAGATCCATGTGTTCACTTGAAAGGAATACTGAGTTTACCCACTCAAGTCTAAATGTGGCTCTCATGCCCTGCAGCGACTCCAATGGAATTGTGAAGTTCCACTTTCAACAGGAAAGGAGACCTGACTTCCCTGAGGCAAAACTAGCAAGTCCCAGTGGTTCCCGTCATAATGCGAGAAGACCTCCAAGTTTCAAGCCGCAACTCCAGATAAACCATGAAATTCTCCACTCCACGTGACAGGACGCCCTTTTCTGTTGCAGCGTCTTAAGAGAAGTCCCACATTCCCTCTTCAAACTCGAAAGGATACTCGGCACCCTATATGCAACTGAAGAGTTTCCCTGAGATACCCGGCTAAACTCAAGAGGAGCAGCGAGGTTCCTGCCACAGCTCAAGAAGAGACCCGTTTTCCACTCGTCATCTTGAGGTGAGGATCGATTGCCCTGCTTCGTCTGGAAATTAATCCTATGTTTCTGTCGAATCTGAAGAGGAGGCCTATGTCCCCTTAAAACTCGAGAGGACCCCGGGCAGTCGTGCCACAATTCAAAAAGACACCAATTTACCCATCGGCTCGATATAAGGACTGATTCCACCTTATAGATTCAAAGGGAACTCCCAGAATCAAGTAACACCACTCAGGGAGGCCTGATTTCCCAGATGCATCATGGAGAAAAAGCCCCAGGACAGAAAATCAACTCAACAGGAGTCTGACCACCCCTTTTACAACTCGAAAAGTTAGCGGAGTTCCATGCCTCAACAAGAGACTTGGCATGACTCCCCTTTTGAATTTTCATAGGAACACTGATCCATGTAAGAACTGGAGAGGCACACTGAGGTTAGCGCCTCAACTCCAGATCAGACCCTATTCCCCTGCACTGTCTCGAAAGGCATCCCAAAGGCTCTCCACACTACAAAGAGTTTCCGGACTTCCCAGAGACAACTTGAGAAGATCCGTGAGGCCCCTTTTGCAACTCGAGGGATCCGAAAGATTCCTGCCCAAACTCGAGAAACACTTTGGGATTACCCCCTTTCAATGTGACTTGAAGCCTGATTCCTCTGCATTGACTCGAGGGCAATCACGACCTTCCCCTTGCAACTTTTCTTCCCTGAGGCAATATGAGTGTCTCCCTGAGTTCCCTGGCGTAATTTGAAAGGAAAGCCAAACTTCCTTTTGCAATCACCATATACCACGAGAAGCCCCAGGCAACGTCACTTGAGGCCCTTTTTCCTACAGCACCTGTAGAGCAATCCCGAGTTCTCTCTCAAGATACCACAGGAGGCTTGAATCCTTATTTACAATTGAAGGGGCTCCCAGAATATCCATCTTCAATCGAGAGAAAAGCCCAATTTCCGTGCACAGCTCTATAAGAGCTCTGTATTCACCACGTCCTCACAATATGAGCGTTCAAACCCTCCTTCAACTCTAGATGTATCCTTTCTTCTTCTCCCACCACAAGAGGAGGCCTCTGTCTCCTATTGAAACTCAATTGCCCTCCCGCAGAAGCTGCTTCAAGGATAAAGGACTCTGAGTTCCACCTCCAATCGAGGTAAGTCCTGATGATCTAGCAAAGCTCCAATGGAACACTGACTATACCCTCACAACATGATGAGAAACCTGACACCCATGCTCAGCAGAGAGAAAAAAGCCCTAATGAACCTCCTGATCAAGACACGAAGAATGATTCCCCTTTTACAACTAGAAAGGAAAGCAAAATTCCATGCTTCAAATCAAGACGAAGCCTGACTCCCCAGTAGAACCTTCATAGCAACCCCAAGATCCCTGTTGCCACTGGAAAAGAACACAGAGTTGACAGACTCAACGCTAGATGCGGCCCTATTCCTCTGCTGCGCCTCAAAAGAAAACCCGAGGTTCCCCTTTCAACACGAGAGGAGACCTGACTTCCCTGGGGCAACACGAGCGATTTCATATGGTCCCCGTCACAACTCGAGAAGAACCCCAAGCTTCCCACTGCAACTAGAGAAAAACCATCAGATTTTCCCCTCAGTGAGAGATGAGAAAATTTTCCGTTGCAGGGTCTCAAGAGAAATCCTACATTCCGGCTTGAAATTCGAACAAGTACTTGACACCCTTTATGCGAATCAAAACTTCCCCGACAGAACTGTCCCCACAGAAGAGGAGCACACAGTTTAGGTACACAACACTAGATGCGGCCCTATTTCTCTGCCGCACCTCGAGGGGAATCCCGAGGTTCCCTTCAACACGAAAGGAGAGCTGACTTCCCTGAAGCAACACCATCGAGTTCCAGAGGTCCCTGTCGCAAATCGAGAGGGAGCCCAAGCTTCTTGCCGCAACTAGAGAATAACCATAAAAATCTGCCTTCAAGGAGAGATGAGGAATATTTCCGCTGCAGAGTCTCAAGAGAAATCCCACATTCCTGCTTGAAATTCGAACGGGTAGTTGATACCCTTTATGCTACCCAAAAACTTCCCGGACATAACCATCCACATTGAACTGGAGCACACAGTTTACGTACACAACACTAGATGTGGCCCTTTTCCTCCCACGCGCCTCGAGAGGAATACTGAGGTTCCCCTTCCAACAGCAAATGAGCACTAACTTCCCTGGGACAACGCGAACGAGTTCCTGAGTTCCCCATCGCAACTTACAAGGAACCCCTAGCTTTCCGCCGCAACTCAAGAAAAATGACAACGTTCCCCCATCAATGTGAGATTGTTTTTTTCTGCTGCAGAATATCAGGAGAAATCCCAAATTCCCGCTTGAAATTCGAAAGGGTACTTGACACAATTTATGGAACTCAAAAAGTTCCCTAACATAGCCGTCGCCACTGGAGAGGAGTACACAATTAATGGACTCAACACGAGATGAGGGCCTATTCCCATTTAACGGTTCAAGAGTAACCCCGAAGTTCCCCTTCCAACCCAAAAGGGGACAAGACTTCCCTGAAGCAACATGAGCGAGTTTCTGAGGTGCACGGCACAACTCGAGAGGGAACCCAATCTTCCGCCTCAACTGGAGAAAAACCAAGATTCTTCCCTCAAGGCAAGATGAGGAATATTTCCGTAGCAGAGTCACCAAAGAAATCCACATTCCCATTTGAAACTCGACAGGTTACTTAACATCCTTTATGCGACTCAAAAATTAAACCGACATACACAGCCCCAATCCAGAGGAACACCGAGTTTTGTGCCACATTGACAAATTGTCCCGTTTTCCAATCCTCTTTTCCAGATGAGAGTAGATTCCTCTGCTTTCTCTGGAATGGAATACGGACCTTCCGGTCGCACTGTACGAGGAGGATGGTACCGCCTTGAAACTCAGGAGGATCCCCAGGTTTTCAAAACACAAATGGAAAAGGTATGGATGTCACCACCCACTCGAGATATTGTCTGATTCTACTGCACAGATTCAAATGTATCCTCGAGTATCAACTCATAAGACGAGTGGAGACCTGACTCCCCGAGCATACTCGATACAATCTCCAGGTACAAATTCAACTCTAATGTGGCCTAACACCTGTTTTACAACTCGAGAAGAAAGCGCAGTTCGATGTCTGAACAAGAGACGAGGCCTGACTCCCCAGGTGAATTTTGAGAGCAACTCCGAGATACTTGTTACCACTGGCAAGGAACACACAGTTGACCGAATCAACACTAAATGCGGCCCTATTCCTCTGCTGAGCCTCGAGAGGAATCCGGAGGTACATCTTCCAACACGATAGGAAAACTGACTTCCCTGGGCAACACGAGCGATTTCCTGAGGTCCCCGTTGCAACTCGAGAAGAACCCAATGGTTCCCACCGCAACTCGTGAAACACCACAAAATTATGCCCTCAATGCGTGATGAGGACATTTTCTGCTGCAGAGTCTCAAGAGAAATCCCACAGTCCCGCTTGAAATTCGAACGGGTACTTGAAACCCTTTATGCGACTCAAAAACTTCCCCAACATAGCCGTCCACATTGATGTGGAGCACACAATTTTCCTGCAAAACACTAGATGTGACCCTATTCCTCTCCCGTGCCTCTAGATGAATCCTGAGGGTCCCCTTCCAACAGCAAAGGGACCTAACTTCCCTGGGACAATGCGAGCGAGTTCCTGAGGTTCCCGTCGCAACTCGAGAGGAACCCCAAGCTTTCCGCTGCAACTCGTGAAAAACGACAAAGTTCCCCCATCTATGCGAGATGAGGAAAATTTCTGCGGCAGAATCTCAAGAGAAATCCCACATTTCCAGTTGAAACTCGAAGAGGTATTTGACACCCTTTATGCGACTCAAAAATTTCCCTTACATAGCCGTCCCCACTGGAGAGGAGCACACAGTTTACGGACTCAACTCAAGATGAGGCCTTAAGCCCATTTAATGGCTCGAGAGTAATCCCAAAGTTCCCCTTCCAACACAAAAGGGGACCATACTTCCCTGAAGAAATACAAGCGTGTTCCTGAGGTCCCCAGTGCAACTCTAGAGGGACCCCAAGCTTCCTGCCGCATATCGAGAAAAACCACAAGATTCTGCCCTCAAGGCGAGATGAGGAACATTTCTGTTGCAGCTTCGCAAGAGAAATTCCACATTCCCACTTGAAACTCGACAGGTTACTGAACATCATTTATGTGACTCAAAAATTAAACCGACATACACAGCCCCAATCCAGAGGAATACCGAGTTTCCTGCCAGAGTGAAATATTGCCACATTTTCCAGTCCTCTTTTCCAGATGAAAGAGTCGATTCCTCTGCTTTCTCTGGAATGGAGTCCAGATGTTCTGGTCACACAGTACGAGGAGGTGGGTACCAATTTGAAACTCGGGAGGATCCCCAGGTTTTCAACACACAAATGGAAAAGGTACGGATGTCACCACCCACTGGAAATATTGTCTGTTTCTACTGCACAGATTCAAATGTATCCTCAAGTATCAACTCAGAAGACGAGTGGAGACCTGACTCCTTGAGCCAACTCGATACAATCTTCAGGTACTAAATCAACTCTCATGGGGCCTAACACCCGTTTTACAAGTCAAGAAGAAAGCGCAGTTCGATGTCTGAACAAGAGACGAGGCCTGAATGCCCTGGAGAATTTTGAGAACAACCGCGTTTAGGAGCCTGACAGTGACCACGAGAGAGAATGGTTAAGGAAGCAGAGATGTGCCTGCAAACAAGACTCTCTGCTTGGGCAGAGCATGCTTGCAAACACAATGTTCTGCCAGGAAGCCTGCACACAATATCCAAGGTTAATGTTCCACTCGCATATGAGGGAACATGCCCTCCTTAAAATAAAGGAAGAGGCTGGAGTTCTGGGCAGGCTTTGTAGTAAACATGATGTGGTCACTTCCTCCCCTTGTTCCTCCCGTCCTTGAAATGTGCTTAGTTTTTTGTCCTTATTTGGTAGAAGAATGCATTGCTTAGATTTTGGTATGTGTCCAGATACCGGGGTATAAAATTAAACCGCAAGGGGGCTTGTGTAGAATTTTTCCTCCAGCCGGAGTTGTGTCTTTGTCTGTCTTTTGTGTGTCTTGTCTTTGTGTCATTTAGCCCACAACATCTGGCTCCCAACGTGAGGCCCAAGCGAAACCGAAAGGGTGAGTACCCCTTGGGGATTGTAGGTCCAAGGCAGGGGAACTTTCGGGAAAATTATCGGGAATTCCCCATCAGCAAAGGCTAAATACATGGAGCTAGTCAAAGGACTTCTCCACTCCATCGGGGTAAAGGCATCTAGTCGTCGTTTATCAGAATTATTTCACCTTATGGAGCAGAATTGTTATTGGTTTAAGTGCCAACCTAAAGTACAATTAAACTTAAAGGAATGGAAATTAATACAGAAAGAATTACAGCAACAGCATCAGAAGGGTAACATAATTCCTTTGAAATTGTGGACTCTATGTAGTGCTATCACTCAAGCACTTGCATTGCTTTTCACTGATAGTGAAACTAAATCTACAAAATCTGAGGTAATTTATGAGGAAGTCCTATTGAGAAACAAACAAACAAAAAAAATCAAATGTTGCCACTTTAAATGACGCTTCCGTGGCCGCTGCTTTGCATTCCAGGGATGGGGAATAAGACACCAAAACTGATAGTGCTAGTGATTCCTCCTCATCGTCCAAAGGGAATGACGATGTTGATAAACTGACCTGAAATTTTCAACAATGGTGGAAAACACAGAATGAAGGAACAAAGAGGGTTCCTACGACTACAGCCCCTCCCTATGCTTCTCTTTTTCCGGTATCGCATAGTTCTCCAGATGTAGGCCAAGAGGGGCCCTCTTTCTCATTTCCCGTGTCCATGTTTTATGATGATGATATCCCTGTGCCCTCTGGTGGTTTTACAGATCCTCCGCAGTTATTTCCAATTCAATGGCAAACAGCTCCCAACAATATGATTAATGTTCAATATTCGCCTTTTAAATATAAATTTTTCAAGGATCTTAAAGCTGCTGTTGCTCATATGGTCCCCAATCCCCTTTTGTATTAGCTATGTTAGATTCTGTAGAGAAGACAAAATTGATTCTTTCCTTCGATTTGGAGTCCATAGCACAGGCTACGCTTAAAGGATCCCAATAGTTGCAATTAAAGAGTTGGTGAGAAGAAAAAGCCCAAAAACAGGCTCAAATTAATGAGAGACAGAACCCACCTGGTCCTTCAGAAGATAAATTGATGGGAGAAAGACAATTTCGAGCCTTAAGAGATCAGGCTCAGTATTCTGACCAGGATTTACAACAGGGGCGCCAAGTATTTCTTAGGGCTTGGGGCCATATTGTACCTACTGGCCACGTTCAGCCTTCTTTCACAAAAACTTTACAAGGACCCAATGAACCTTATACTGACTTTCTTGCTAGATTGTGGGTGGCTGTTGAGGGGCTGTTGGACGTGATGAAATTTCAGAGATACTTTTACAAACACTTGCTTTCGAAAGTGCAAACCCGGAATGTAAACGTGTTTTAGGTCCTTTAAGGGGACAGGGGGCTTCTGTAGCTAAATATATTAGAGCTTGTTCGGGAGTGGGAGGAACTGAACATAATGCTACTGTTTTGCTACTGCCTAGGCTCAAGCTATGAAGCCCTCTAAGGGCAAAAATTGTTACCATTGTGGGAAACCTGGACAGATGAAAAAGGATTGCAAAAAATTAAAGGCAAAACAAAGATATAGAAAACAAAATAAACCCCCTGGGCTTTGCCGCCAATGTGGTAAAGGGCTTCATTGGACCAATGAATACCTCTCTAAAACTAATAAATATGGCAATCCTATTGGTAACCCACATTGGGAAAACTACTTAGAGGGCCTCAGTCCCCGGGTCCCAGGAACAACGCCGGGGATTCAATTAACCACGCCTCCCACTCCTCAAGTAACTCCTTTGTTTCCCAACAACCCTTAGAGATGACCACTACAACAGGAATAACCAAACCTCTAATGGTGTCAGATTTACTCTCTGCAACTTCAAGAAGAGCTGCTGCTGATTTGCCTCTCGCTGAAAATATTCTTTTGTCTCCGGGCGGTGGCATTTATAAATTAAGAACAAACGTATTTGGCCCATTGTCTAAAGGCACTTTTGACTTAATATTGGGCCACAACAGTGCTGCTCTAAGAGGCCTAACCATAATTCCTGGAGTAACAGACTCTGATTTTGTTGGAGAAATTTTTATTTTGGTCTCTACTTCTGTTACATTTTCACTATTGGCTGGAGAACGTATAGCACAAATACTTCTTTTATCTTATCTTCCATTTTCTGCTCTTCCTAATGAAAGGTCAGGAGGTTTTAGAAGTACTGGGCAACATATATTTTGGGAGATGCTCATCAAGGATTCTCGTCCTGTCCTTTCCTTGACCATACAAGGAAAGAACTTTGAAGGGCTAATAGACACCGGGGCAGATGTTTCAGTCATATCCTCCCAACAATGGCCCCAAGACTGGAGTAAAGAAAAGAGTCCTCTAATGTTGACCGGATTAGGCTCCACTGCAGATGTTTGAAAAAGTATTCGTCCTTTACAATGCCAGTTCCATAATGGAAAAACAGTTTTTGTCACTTTTTATATTGCTAGTATACCTATTAATATATGGGGAAGAGATCTTCTCTCTCCCATGGGAACCTCTGTAATCATTCCTTCAGGAAACTAACAGCCACTGCTCAAACTCCTCGAGCACTCCCATTAAAATGGATAATTAATACTCCTAAATGCATTGAGCAGTGTCCATTACCAAAAATGAAGCTCGAGGCCTTAGAGTAATTAATAACAAACAACTTCAACTTGGCCATACAGAGCCTTCTACTTCCCCTTGGAATTCTCTTGTATTTGTTATAAAAAAAGAAATCTGAAAAATGGAAAATGTTGACTGATTAAAGAGAAGTAAATAAATGTATTGAACCTATGGGAGCCTTACAGTTGGGCCTTCCTTCTCCTGCTCTTTTTCCACAAAATTGGTCTTTAATGGTATTAGATCTTAAAGATTGTTTGTTTGTTTGTTTGTTTTACTATTCCCTTACAATTACAAGATAGAGATAAATTTGCTTTCACAGTTCCTGTTCTTAATCACGCTCAGCCCGTTAAGCACTACCATTGGACAGTCTTGCCACAGGGAATGATAAGTAGTCCTACCTTATATCAAGAGTTTGTAGCTCGTTCCTTACAATCTATCCATCAAGAATATCCTAATTATATTCTCTATCATCATATGCATGATCTCTTATAGGCAGATCCCTGTATCGCTGAACGTGATAAATTCTTCTTAAAAGTACAGGAGGCTTTGAAATAATATAACTTGCTTATAGCGCCAGAGAAAATTCATAAGGATTTTCCCATTTCTTATTTAAGGACCATATTAGAACAACACCAAATTCAGCCTCAAAAATTGCAAATTAAAAGATATCATTTAAAAACTTTAAATGACTTCCAGAAATTATTAGGAGATATTAATTGGTTTCGCTTGGTACTTGGGATTCCTACTTATCAATTACGACACTTATTTTCTACTTTAAAAGGAGACACAGCTTTAGATAGTCCCCGAATCTTAACACCCTTGGCTTTGCAAGAGCTTCAATTTGTTGAACAAAGATTAAATGATGGTTTTTTAACATATATTTCTGCGTCTCAACCTATTGCATTCATAATATTTCATACCCCTCATTCTCCATCTGGTGCGATTGCTCAAGGAAAATGATTAATAAAATGTTTTTTTTACCTAATAGTTTCTCTAAAAAATTAACTATATATATGGATAAATTAGCCTTTCTTATACAAAAGGATCACAATCGTATTTTACAATTATCAGAAAAAAAACACACCAAATTGTTACTCAATTAACAAATGCTCAGATATCTTTATGTTTACAATTTAATAAAACTTGGCAAATCTCCCTTGCTTCATTTCCTGGTTCATTTTCGAATCATTATCCGTCATCTAAATTGATTGATTTTCTTCGAGCCAAGGACATGAAATCTCTGATTTCAGATGTTCCAGTTAAAAGACCCACTGTTTTTACTGATGAAAATAAAAACACCGCTGGACATTGGACTTTTGAACTTTCTAAAGTTCTTCCCCATTCATTCTCCTCCGTACAGCCTGCTGAGTTGTGGGCTATTTATTTAGTTTTGCAAGATTTTCCTCAACTTCCTGTTAACATTGTTTCAAATTCTCGATATGCTGTTCTCTCTTGTCTTCAACTTCCTCAAGTTTCTCTGCCTATAACTCTTAAGACAGATATTGATAAATTGTTTTATCAGATGCAGCAATTGCTTCTACGGCATTCAAAATCAATTTTCTTTACTCATATCCATGCTCATTCCGCCCTTCCTGGACCCTTGTCCTTCGGAAATGCTGCAATTCATGCATTACTTTATCCTATAAAAGCAGCAAAACAAGAGCATCATCTGCAACATACTAACTCTAAAGGATTAAAAATATCTTATGCTATTACTCAAAAACAAGCTCAAAATATTGTTCGCTCATCTCCCATATGTGCGCCTTTTACTTTACCATTTACCCTACCAGGTGTCAACATAAGAAGACTACAAGTAAATCAGATATGGCAAATGGACGTAATTTTTATTTCAGCTTTTGGGCAACAAAAATGCGTCCATCATACTATAGATACATGCACATATTTCCAATGGGCTACTGCATTACATTCTGAAAAAGATGACGTTGTTATTACTCATTTATTATCTTGTTTTGCAATTATGGGAATACCAACTGAATTAAAAACTGATAACGCACCTGCTTACCAATTGGCTAAATTAGCTCATTTATTATCCCAATATCATATAACTCATACTTTTGACATCCCTTATAATAGTCAAGGACAAGCTACCATTGAAAGTGCTAATCGTACTTTACGTAAATATATTGAAAAAATAAAAAAGGGGGAACAGGAGAGATTTATGAAACCAAAAGTTATCTTGAATAAAACCTTATTACTTTAAATTTTTTGAATATTTGGCGCAAAGAAAATCTATCAGCAGCAGAATTGCATTTTCGAAGAAAAGAAGAGGATAAGAAGATCTTGAATACACTCATTTGGTATAAAGATAAAGAAAAAGGTTGGGTTCCAGCATCACTGATATATTTAGGACGAGGTTATACTTTCATATCTGTTGATAATTTTAGGTTTTGGACACCAACTCGGTTGATCAAGATTCATCATGGATGACTGCTTTGTGCGAAAATTTGAAGAGCTTTCTGCACAGCGGAGCTTTACTTTCCCTACCTGATCTGCGTCCCTTCCAACATGGGGACAACTGAATAAGCTTACACAGGAGGCTGAAAAAATCCTCGTTAATGCTGGTCAACCTCTAAATCCTACTAATTTGCTGTTGGCTATGATGGCTGTGGTTACCTGTCAGGTAATGTATGCGCAAGCGATAGAATATACTTATTGGGCTTATGTTCCTAATCCTCCTCTTGTGAGAGCTGTCTCTTGGGGTGAACCTGAAGTACAGGTATGCACCAATGAAACTGCATTCTTCCCACCACCCGCGTGTGGAGGAATTGAGCAATTGTATCATAATAATCAATATAACATAAATAATGTTACTGTTGCAGTGGAGGGCCTCCCCTTGTGCATTAGAGGACATCCCTTTTGCCTTTCTACAAAAAAGCACAATCATCACTCTTATAATACCTGGGGGCTACAATATAATAATTATCATCCTGCTGTCTTTACTGTGCTTGTTTCCACCAGGGGATTCAACACCTCTAAGACACCAATGAGTCATCATTCTGATACCTTTATACCATTATGCCCTTCTAAATTTTTTATTTCTTCTCTAGAATCTTTGGAATGGGAAAGTTGCCGAGTTCATTGGCCTTTTAAGGTCAAGAACTATTCTGGATTTGTTATTGTAGATAAGAGCCCTGATCATAGCCAAATTTTGGAAAAATGGTCTAACAAAACTTTCAAATGACATCGAATTTCTGGTACTTTAATGGGTAACGGTAATGAAACCGTAAAATGGCAGCAGTTTGCACTCATTCCCCCTCAGTTGCAATTGTTAGGGTATCCCCACTTCCAAG
This sequence comes from Moschus berezovskii, assembly GCF_049115385.1. Classification (NCBI taxonomy): domain Eukaryota; kingdom Metazoa; phylum Chordata; class Mammalia; order Artiodactyla; family Moschidae; genus Moschus; species Moschus berezovskii. The sequence continues at coordinate 111,802,071 of NC_142468.1, read as the reverse complement.
GGAATATTGGGAAATTGTGGGCAGTTTCTGGGAATCTCACTATATGGTCGGAAAATTATACTTTGGATATGAGTGACAGTTCAGGTCCCTTACATGTTAACGTGCATATTAATAAATCCTCTTCTGCTACATCTTGTTTAAAATACCCCTTTGCATTGTTGTATGGGAATTGGACTTGAAATGCAACTGAGGGATCTATATCGTGTAGTCATTGTAATTTAACACAATATGTAAATCAGTCATGGTGGAAAAATTTTGAAATACAAACTCGCAATTCTAAGTTTTCTATGGTGTTTGTTAAAACTCGAACCGAAGTATGGCTACCTGTAAGTTTGACAAGACCTTGGTCGTACTCTTTTACTGTATTTCATTTGGTGACCACTGTACAGACTTTGCTTCATCGATCCCGACGCATGCTTGGAGTAATCAAAGCTTCAGTTCTTGCAGTGGCTTCAGTTACTACAACTGCTGCCGTGGCTGGACTTGCTTTGCATCAAAGAATCCAAATAGCAGACTTTGTGCGGGAATGGCATAAAGACTTTCATTTATTATGGCAACAACAACGAGATTTGGATACCCAACTTGCAACTGATGTGCACAATCTTCAACATACTGTTTCTTGGCTTGGGGATCAATTAAATGTCTTATCCACAAGAAGTGTGTTGAAATGTGATTGGAACTCCTCTCAATTATGTATAACACCTGTTCCTTTAAACATGAGTGAGGGTTGGGAAAAGGTGAAACGGTCTTTAATAGGGCATCAAAACCTAACCATGGAAATTATGGAATTAGAGCAACAAATTTTGTATACATTTAGCAAAACACTACCTGACAATACTGGGTCCAATCTGTTAAAGGATTTGCAGGAAGGGATGAAAAATTTGAATCCTTTTCAGCATGTATCTACTCTAATTGGAACTACTTTTGGGAATACTTTGTTCATAATACTATTATGCTGTGTTATTATTCTAGTCTTCCGGTGCTAGTGGAGAAGGCAACAACTAAAAAAGGACAGACAACACATTATTGCCTCCTTACAGCTTGCTCCTGCTTCTCAGAAAGAAGGGGGAAATGTAGGAGCCCGACAGTGACCACGAGAAAGAATGGTTAAGGAAGCAGAGATGTGCCTGCAAACAAGACTCTCTGCTTGGGCAGAGCATGCTTGCAAACAGGATGTTCTGCCAGGAAGCGTGCACACAATATCCAAGGTTAATGGTCCGCTTGCATACGAGGGAACATGAGCTCCTTAAAAATAAGGAAGAGGCTGGAGTTCTGGGCAGGCTTCGTAATAAACATGATGTTGTCACTTCCTCCCTTTCTTCCTCCCATCCTTGAAATGTGCTTGGATTTTTGTCCTTATTTGGTAGAAGAATGCATTGCTTAGATTTTGGTATGTGTCCAGCTACCGGGGTATAAAAATAAACCGCAAGGGGGCTTGAGCAGAATTTTTCCTCCGGCCGGAGTTGTGTCTTTGTCTGTCTTTTGTGTGTCTTGTCTTTGTGTCATTTTGCCCGCAACAACAGCAAGATCCCTGTCTCAACTGGAGAATAACAAACAGTTGACCGACTCAACTCTAGATGGGGCCCTATTCCTCTGCTGCTCCTTATAGAGGAATCCCGAGGTCCCCCTTCCAACACGATAGGGGACCTGACTTCCCTAGTAAAACATGAGCGAATTCCTGAGGTCCCCGTCGCAACTGGAGAAGAACCCTAAGATTCCCTCTGCAACTCGAGAAACACCACAAAATTATCCCTTCAATGTGAGATGAGGAATATTCCCACTACAGAGTCTCAAGAGAAATCCCACATTCCCGTTTGAAACTCGAACGGCTACTTGACACCCATTATGTGACCCAAAAACTTCCCCAACCTAGCCGTCCATATTGAAGAGGAGCACACAATTTACGTACACAACACTAGATGCGGCCCTATTCCTCTAAGGTGACTCGAGAAGAATCCCGAGGTTGCCCTTCCAACACGAAAGGAGACCTAACTTCCCTGGCACAACGCAAACGAGTTTCTGAGATCCCCGACGCAACTCGAGAGGAACCCCAAGCTTTCTGCCGCAATTCAAGAGAAATGACAACGTTCCCCCATCAATGAGAGATGAGGAACAATAATGCTTTAGAATCTCAAGAGAAATCCCACATTCCCGCTTCAAACTCGAACAGGTAATTGACACCATTTATGCACCTCTAAAAGTTCACTAACATAGCCGTCCTCACTGGAGAGGAGCACACAATTTATGGATTCAACTCGAGATGAGGTCCTATTCCCATTTAACGGCTCAAGAGAGTAATCCAGAAGTTTCCCTTACAACATAAAGGGGATCTGACTTCCCTGAAGCAACACGAGCGAGTTCCTGACGTCCCCGGCTCGACTCGAGAGGGAGCCCAAGCTTCTCGAGGCATCTCAAGAAAAACCACAGCATTCTGCCCTCAAGGCGAGATGAGGAACATTTCCGTTGAGATTCGCAAGAGAAATTTCACATTAATGCTTGAATCTCAACAGGTTACTTAACATCCTTTATGCGACTCAGAAATTAAACTGATATACACAGTACCGATTGAGAGGAACCCCGAGTTTCCTGCCACACTGACAAATTGCCCCGTTTTCCAGTCCTCTTTTCCAGATGAGAGTCGATTCCTCTGCTTTCTGTGGAATGGAATCCGAACAATCCAGTCACAAAGTACGAGGAAACGTGTACCACGCTGAAACTCGGGAGGATCCCCAGGTTTTCAAAACACAAATGACAAAGGTACGGATGTCACCAGCCACTCGAGATATTGTCTGATTCTCCTGAATAGATTCACATGTATCCTCGAGTATCAACTCACAAGACGAGTGGAGACCTGACACGCCGAGCATACTCGATACAATTTCCAGGTACACATTCAACTCTAATGTGGCCTAACACCCGTTTTACAACTCTAGAAAAAGCGCAGTCACATGTCTGAACAAAAGACGAGGCCTGACTCCCCAGGTGAATTTTGAAAGCAACAGCGAGATCCCTGTCACTTCTGTCAAGGAACACACAGTTGTCCGACCTAAAGCTAGATGCGGCCCTATTCCTCTGCTGCGCCTCGAGAGGAAAACCAAGGTTCCCCTTCCAACATGACAGGAGACCTGACTTACCTGGGGCAACACGAGCGAGTTCCTGAGGTCCCCGTCGCAACTCGAGGGGATCCCCTAACTTTCTGCTGCAACTCTAGAAAAATGAAAACGTTCCCCCATCAATGAGAGATGAGGAACATTTCTTCTGCAGAATCTCAAGGGAAATCCCACATTACTGCTTGAAACTCGAAAGGGTACATGACACCGTTTATGTGACTCAAAAATTCCCTAACATAGCCGTCCCGACTGGAGAGGAGCACAAAATTTAGGGACTCAACCCGAAATGAGGCCCTATTCCCATTTAATGGCTCGAGAGTACTCCCGAAGTTCCCCTTCCAACGCGATAGGAGACCTGACTTCCCTGGGGCAACACGAGCGAGTTCCTGAGATCCCCTTCGCAACTTGAGAAGAACCCCAAGCTTCCCGCCGCAACTCAAGAAACACGACAAAATTATCTCCTCAATGCGAGATGAGGAATTTTCCACTGCAGAGTCTCAAGAGAAATCCCACATTCCGGCTTGAAACTGGACAGGTTACTACTTAACATCCTTTATGCGACTCAAAAATTAAACCGACATGCACAGCCCAATCGAGAGGAACACCGAGTTACCTGCCACACTGACAAATTGTCCCGTTTTACAGTCCTCATTTCCAGATGAAAGTCGATTTCTCTGCTTTCTCTGGAATGGAATCCGGATGTTCCAATCACACAGTACGAGGAGGTGGGTACCACGCTGAAACCCTGGAGGATCCCCAGGTTTTCAAAACACAAATGGAAAAGTTACGTATGTCACCACCCACTCGAGATATTGTCTGATTCTACTGCACAGATACAAATGTATCCTCGAGTATCAACTCACAAGCTGATTGGAGAAAAGACTCCCCGAGCATACTCGACCCAATCTTGAGGTAGTAATTCAACTCTAATGTTGCCTAACACCCGTTTTACAACTCGAGAAGAAAGTGCACTTCCATGTTTGAACAATAGAGGAATCCTGACTCCCCAGGTGAATTTTGAGAGCAACTCCGAGATCTTTGTAGCCACTGGCAAGGAACACACAGTTGACAGACTCAACGCTAGATTCGGCCCTATTCCTCTGCTGCTACTTATAGAGGAATCCCGAGGTTCACCTTCCAACACGATAGGAGACCTGACTTCTCTGGAGCAACAGGAGCGAGCTCCTGAGGTTCCCGTCGCCACTCACGAAGAACCCCAAGCTTCCCACCACAATTCAAGAACCACGAGAAAATTATCCCATCAATGAAGATGAGGAAATTTTCTGCTGCAGATTCTCAAGAGAAATCCCACATTCCCGCTTTAAACTCGATCGGGTAATTGACACCCTTATGCGAACCAAAAACTTCACCGACATACCCGTCCATGGTGAGCGGAGCACACCATTTACGTACACAACACTAGATGAGGCCCTGTTACTCTCCCGTGCATGGAGAAGAATCCTGAGGTTCCCCTTCCAAAATCAAAGGAGACCTACCTTGCCTAGGACAACGTGAGAAGCTTCCTGGGGTCCCCGAAGCATCTCAAGAGGGAACCCAAGCTTCCCGCCACAACACGAGAAAAAAACACAAGATTCTGCCCTCAAGGAGAGATGAGGAACATTTCCTTGGAAGATTCTCAATAGAAATTCCACATTCCCTCTAGAAACTCGACAGGTTACTTAACATCCTATATGCGACTCAAAAATTAAATGGACATACACAGCCCCAATCGAGAGGAACACAGAGTTTCCTGCCACACTGACAAATTGCCCAGTTTTCCAGTCCTCTTTTCCAGATGAGAGTAGATTTCTCAGCTTTCTCTAGATTGGAATCCGGACGTTCAGGTAGCAGAGTACAAGGACGAAGGTACCACATGGAAACTCGGGAGGATCCCCAGGTTCTCAAAACACAAATGGCAAGGTATGGATGTCACCAACCACTCGAGATATTGTCTGATACTACTGCACAGATTCAGATGTATTCTCGAGTATCAACTCACAAGACGAGTGGAGACCTGACTCCCTGAGCATACTCAATACAATCTCCAGGTACAAATTCAAGTCTAATGTGGCCTAACATCCGTTTTACAACTCGAGAAGAAAGCGCAGTTCCATGTCTGAACAAGAGACAAGGTCTGAATCCCCTGGAGAATTTTGAGAGCAACCGCGAAGTACCTGATCGACTCAGGAAGAACAAACTGTTGACCGACTCAACACTAGATGCGGCCCTATTCCTCTGCTGCTCCTTATAGAGGAATCCCGAGGTTCCCCTTCCAACATGATACGAGAACTGACTTCCGTGGAGCAACACGAGCGAGTTCCTGAAGTCCACATCACAACTCGAGAAGAACTACAAGCTTCCCACCGCAACTCGAGAAACACCACAAAATTATCCCCTCAATGCGAGAAGAGGAATATTTCCGCTGCAGAGTCTCAAGAGAAATCCCAAATTCCCGCTTGAAACTCGATCGGGTACCTAACACCCTTTATGCGACCCAAAAACTTCCCCAACATAGCCGTCCAGATTGAAGAGGAACACACCATTTCCATACTCAACACTATTTGGGGCCCAATTGCTCTACCTTGCTTCGAGAGGAATCTCGTGGTTCCACTTCCAACACGAAAGGAGACCTAACTTGCCTGGGACAATGCCGAGCGAGTTCCTGAGGTCCCCATCGCAACTAGAGGGGAACCCCTAGCTTTCTGCTGAAACTCGAGAGAAACGACAACATTTCCCCATGAATGCGAGATGAGGACATTTTCTGCTGCAGAATCTCAAGAGAAATCCCACCTTCCCGCTTGAAACTCGAAAGGGTACTTGACACCCTTTGTGCACCTCAAAATGGTCCCTAACATAGCCGTCCCCACTGGAGAGGAGCACACAGCTTACAGACTCAACACGAGATAAGGCCCTATTCCCATTTAACGGCTAGAGGTAAACCCGAAGTTCCCCTTCCAACACAAAAGGGGACCTGACTACCTTGAAGCAACAAGATCGAGTTCCTGAGGTACCCGTCACAAGTCGAGGGGAAGCCAAACTTACTGCTGCATCTCGTGAAGAACTACAAGATTCTGCCCTCAAGGCGAAGTGAGGAACATTGCCATTGCAGATTCGAAAGAGAAATTCCACATTCCCGCCTGAAACTCGACAGGTTACTTATCATCCTTTATGCGAGTCAAAAATTAAACCGATATACACAGCCCCAATCAAGAGGAACACCTAGTTTCCTGCCCCACTGACAAACTGCCCCTTTTTCCAGTCCTCTTTTCCAGATGAGAGTCGATTCCTCTGCTTTCTTTGGAATGGAATGCAGACGTTCTGGTCGCACAGTATGAGGAGGCGGGTACCAGGCTGAAACTCGGCAGGATACCCAGATTCTCAAAACACAAATGGAAAAGATATTCATGTCATCACCCACTCGAGATATTTTCTGATTCTGATTTCTGATTCTGATTCTGATTCTATCCTCGAGTATCAACTCACAAGACGAGTGGAGACCTTACTCGCCAAGCATACTCGATACAATCACCAGGTACATATTCAAATCTAATGTGGTGTAACACCCGTTTAACAACTTGAGAAGAAAGCGGAGTTCCATGACTGAACAAGAGACGAGCCTGACTCCCCAGGTGAATTTTGATATCAACCCCGAGATCCCTGTCGCCCATGGCAAGTAACACAGAGTAGACTGACTCAATGCTATGTGCGGCCCTATGCCTCTGCTGGGCCTCGAGAGGAATCCTGAGATTCCCCTTCCAAACGATAGGAGACCTGACTTCCCTGGGGCAACACAAGCGAGTTCCTGAGGTCTCTGTCCAACTCAAGAAGCCCAGTCTTCCAGCCACAACTCGAGAAACACGACAAAATTATCCCCTCAATGCGAGATGAGGAATTGTCTGCTGCAGAGCTGCAAGAGAAATCCCAAATTCCAGCTTGAAACTCGAAGGGGTACTTCACACCCTTTATGCAAACCAAAATCTTCCCTGACATATCCATCCACATTGAAGCGGAGCACACAATTTACATACAAAACACTAGATGAGGCCCTATTCCTCTCCCGTGCATGGAGAGGCATATTGAGGTTCCCCTTCCAACAGCAAAGGAGACCTAACTTGCCTAGGTAAACTCGAGCGAGTTCCTGAGGTCCCTGTGGTAACACGAGAGGGAGCTGACGATTTCAGCTGCAACTTGAGAAAAACAAAAACGTTTCCCCATCAAAGGGAGATGAGAAAATTTTCTGCTGCAGAGTCTCAAGAGAAATCCCACATTCCCACTTGAAAGTCTAACGGGTACTTAACACCCTTTATGGGACTCACAACTTTCCCTAACATAGCCGTCCCCACTGGAGAGGAGCACACAATTTATGGACTCAACTCGACATGAGGCCCTATTCCCATTTAACGGCTCGAGAGTAATCCCGAAGTTCCACTTCCAACACAAAAAGGGAAATAACTTCCCTGAAGCCGAATAAAGAGACTGCAGAGAAATCCCACATTCCCGCTTGAAACTCGAACGGGTACTTGACACCCTTATGCGACCCAAAATCATCCCCAACATAGCCGTCCACATTAAAGCGGAGCACACACTTTATGTACACAACACTAGATGCGGGCCTATTCCTCTTCCGAGCCTGGAGCGGAATTCAGAGGTTCCCCTTCCAAAAGCAAAGGAGACCTAACTTCCCTGGGACAACGTGAGCGAGTTCCTGAGGTCCCCGTTGCAGCTTGAGAGGAATCCCAATCTTTCCTCTGCAACTCGAGAAAAACGACAACATTCCCCCATCAATGCGAGATGAGGAAAATTTCTGCTGCAGAATCTCAAGAAAAATCAATCTCACATTCCCACTTAAAACTCGAACGGGTACTTGACACCCTTTATTCGGCTCAAAAAGTTACCTAACATATCCGTCCTCACTGGAGTGGAGCACACAATTAATGGACTCAACGCGAGATGAGGCCCTATTCCCATTTAACTGCTCGAGATAAATCCCGAAGTTCCCCTTCCAAAATAAAAGAGGAAATGACTTCCCTGAAGCAACCCAAGCGAGCCTGAGGTCCCCGGTGCAACTCCAGAGGGAGCTCAAGCTTCCCGCCGCCACTCGAGAAAAGCAAAAAATTCTGCCATCAATGCTAGGTGAGGAACAATTCCGTTGTAGATTCGCAAAAGAAATTCCACATTCCCGCTTGAAACTAGACAGGTTACTTAAGATCCTTTATGCGACTCAAGCATTAAACCGAAATACTCAGCCTCAATTGAGAGCAACACCGAGTAATCTGCCACACTGGCAAATTGCCCCGTTTTCTAGTCCTCTTTTCCAGATGAGAATGGATTCCTCTGCTTTCTCCGGAATGGAATCCGGACGTTCCTTTCGCACAGTATGAGGAGGCAGGTACCACGTTAAAACTCGGGAGGATCCCCAGGTTTTCAAAACACAAATGGAAAAGGTACGGATATCACCACCCACTCGAGATATTTTGTGATTCTACTGCACAGATTCAAACGTATCCTCGAGTATCAACTCACAAGACGAATGGAGACCTGACTCCCAGAGCATACTCGATACAATCTCCAGGTAGAAATTCAAATCTAATGTGGCCTAACACCTGTTTTACAACTCGAGAAGAAAGCGCAGCTCCATGTCTGGACAAAAGAAGAGGCCTGAATACCCTGGAGAATTTTTAGAGCAACCGTGAGATCCCTGTCTAAACTGGAGAAGAACAAAGAGTTGACTTACTCAAGGATATATGTGGTCCTATTCCTCTGCTGCTCCTTATAGAGGAATCCCGACGTTTCCCTTCCAACAGGATAGGGGACCTGACTTCCCTGGTGCAATACAAACGATTTCCTGAGGTCCATGTCACAACTCGAGATGAACCCCAAATTTTCTGCCACAACTCGAGAAACACCACAAAATTATCCCCTCAATGCGAGATGAGAAACTTATTCAATGCAGAGTCTCAAGAGAAATCCCACATTCCCAATTGAACCTTCAACGTGTACTTGAAACGCTTTATACCATCCCAAAACGTCCCTGACATAGCTGTCCACATTGAAAAGGATCACACCATTTATGTACTGAACATTAGATGGGGCCCTATTCCTCTACCGTGCCTTGAGAGGAATTCCGAGGTTCCCCTTCCAACACGAAAGGAGATCTAACTTCCCTAGGACAAAGCAAGCGAGTTACTGAAGTCTCCGTCGCAACTCTAGAGGGAGCCGAAGTTTTCTGCTGCAACTCTATAAAAACGACTTTTCCCCATCAATGCGAGATGAGGAAGATTTCTGCTGCAGAATCTCATGAGAAATCCCACATTCCCACTTGAAATTCTAAAGGGTACTTGACACCCTTTATGGAACTCAAGAAGTTCCCTAACATAGCCGTCCCACTGGAGAGGAGCACACAATTTACGGACTCAACTCGAGATGAGGCCCTATTCCCATTTAACGGCTAGAGAGTAATCCTGAAGTTCCCCTTCCAACACAAAAGGGGAAAAGACTTCCCTGAAGCAACATGAACGAGTTCCAGAGGTCCCCATCGCAACTCGAGAGGGAGCTCAAGCTTTCCGTGGCAACTCGAGAAAAACTACAAGATTCTGCTCTCAAGGCGAGATGAGGAACATTTCTGTTGCAGATTCTCAAAAGAAATTCCACATTACCACTTGAAACTCAACAGGTTACTTAAGATCCTTTATGCGACTCAAACGTTAAACCGACAAACACAGCCTCAATCGAGAGGAACACCGAGTAATCTGCCACACTGACAAATTGTACCGTTTTCCAGTCCTCTTTTCCACAAGAGAGTCGATTCCTCTGCTTCTCTGGAATGGAATCTGGACGTTTCGGTCGCACAGTACAAGGAGGCGGGTACCACCTTGAAACTCGGGAGGATCCCCAGGTTTTAAAAACACAAATGGAAAAGGTACGGATGTCAGCACCCACTAGAGATATTGTCTGATTCTACTGCACAGATTCAAATGTATCCTCGAGTATCAACTCACAAGACGAGTGGAGTAATGACTCCCCGAGAATACTCGATACAATCTCCAGGGACTAATTCAACTCTAATGTGGCTTAACCCCCGTTTTGCAACTCCAGAAAAAGCGCAGGTCCATGTCTGAACAAAAGACGAGGCCTGACTCCCCAGGTGAATTTTGAGAGCAACCCTGAGATCTCTGTCGCCTCTGGCAAGGAACACAGAGTTGACCGAATCAAAGCTAGATGTAGCCCTATTCCTCTACTGCGCCTCGAGAGGAATCCCGACCTTCCCCTTCCAACACGATAGGAGACCTGACTTCACTGGGGCAACACGAACGAGTTCCAGAGGTCCCGTCGCAGCTCAAGAAGAAACCCAAGCTTCCCACCGCAACTCGAGAAACATCACAAAATTATCCCCTCAATGAGAGATGAGGAACTTTTCCGCTGCAGAGTCTCAAATTAAATCCAAAATTCCTGCCTGAAACTCGAACAGGTACTTGACACCCTTATGCGACTGAAAAAATTCCCCGACGTAGACGTCCAGTTTGAAGAGGAGCACACAATTTACTTACAAAACACTACATGCGGCCCTATTCCTCTCCCAAGCCTGGAGAGGACTCCTGATGTTCACCTTTCAAAATCAAAGGAGACCTAACTTCCCTGGGTCAATGCAAGCGAGTTCCTGAGGTCCCCGTCACAAATCGAGAGGAAGCCCAAGCTTTCTGCCCCAACTCGAGAAAAACGACAACATTCCCCCATCAATGCGAGATGAGGAACATTTCTGCTGCAGAATCTCAAGAGAAATCCCACATTCCCGCATGAAAGTCGAACGAGTACTTGACACCCTTTATGTGACTCAAAATGTTCCCTAACATAGCCGTCCCCACTGGAGAGAAGCACACAGTTTATGGACTCAACTCGAGATGAGGTCCTATTCCAATTTAATGGCTAGCGAGTAATCCTGAAATTCCTCTTCCAACACAAAAGGGGAATGACTTCCCTGAAGCAACCCAAGGGAGTTCCAGAGGTCCCCAGGGAAATTCCAGAGGGATCCGAAGCTTCCCCTCCCTACTCGATAAAAAACAAAGATTCTGCCCTCAAGGCATGATGAGGAATACTTCTGTTGCAGATTCCAAGAGAAATTCCACATTCCCCCTTGAAACGCGATAGGATACTTAACATCCTTTAAGCGACTCAAAAATTAAACCGACATACACAGCCACCATCGAGAGGAACACCGAGATACCTCCCACAGTGACAAATTGCCCCGATTTCCAGTCCTCTTTTCCAGATGAGAGTCGATTCCTCTGAAATGGAATCCGGACGTTCTGGTCGCACAATACGAGGAGGCGGGTAAAACTTTGAAACTCGGGAGGATCTCCAGGTTTTCAAAACACAAATGGAAAAGGTACGGATGTCACCACCCACTCGAGATATTGTCTGATTCTACTGCACATATTCAAATGTATCCTCAAGTATCAACTCACAAGATGAGTGGAGAACTGATTCTCTGAGCATACTCGATAAATCTTCAGGTACAAATTCAACTCTAATGTATCCTAACACTCGTTTTACAACTCGAGAACAAAGCGCAGTTCCAGGTCTGAACAAGAGACGAGTCCTCAATCCCCAAGTGAATTTTGAGAACAACCCCGAGCTCCCTGTCTCCCCTGGCGGGGAACACGCAGTTGACCAACTCAATGCTAGATGGGGCCTTATTTCTCTACTGCACCTCGAGAGGAATCCCGAGGTTCCCCTTTCAACAGGATAGGAGACCTGACTTCCCTGGGGCAACATGAGCGAGTTCCTGAGGTCCCCAATGCAAATGGAGAAGAACACCAAGCTTCCTGTCGCAACTCAAGAAACACTACAAAATTATCCCCTCAATGCGAGATGAGGAACTTTTCTGCTGCAGAATCTCAAGAGAAATCCCACATTCCGGCTTGAAATTCAAACAAGTAGTTGACATCCTTTATGCTACCCAAAATCTTCCCCAACATAGCCGTCCACATTGAAGTGGAGCACACAATCTACATACTGAACACTACATGCGTCCCTATTCCTCCTCCGCTCCTCGAGAGGAATCCAGATGTTCCCCTTCAAACACGACAGGAGACCTAGCTTTCCTGGGACTATGCGAGCGAGTTCCTGAGGTCCCGGTCGAAACTCGAGAGGGAGCCGAAGCTGTCCTCTGCAAATCGAGAAAAACGAAAACGTTTCCCCATCAATGCGAGATGAGGAAATTTTCTCTGCAGAATCTCAAAAGAAATCCCACATCCCAACTTGAAACTTGAACGGGTATTTGACAACCTTATGTGACCCAAAAACTGCCCCAACATAATTGTCCACATTGAAGCGGACCACACAATTTACTTACAAAACACTAAATGCGGCCCTATATTTTTCCCGAGCCTGGAGAGGAATCCGAAGGTTCACCTTCCAAAATCAAAGGACACCTAATTTCCCTGGGACAACGCGAGAGAGTTCCTGAGGTCCCCGTCGCAACTCGAGAGGAACCCCAAGCTCTACCACCAACTCGAGAAAAACGACAACATTCCCCCATCAATGCGAGATGAGGAACACTTCTGCTGCAGAATCTCAAGAGAAATTCCACATTCTCGCATGAAACTCGACAGGTTACTTAACACCCTTTATGTGACTCAAAAATTAAACCGACATACACAGTCCCAAACGAGAGGATCACTGAGTTATCTGCAACACTGACAAATTCCCCCGATTTCTAATCCTCTTTTCCAGATGAGAGTCGATTCCTCTGCTTAATCTGGAATGGAATCCCTACGTTCTGGTCGCACAGAACTAGGAGGCGGGTACCAGCTTAAAACTCGGGAGAATCCCCAGGTTTTCAAAACACAAATGAAAAAGGTCTGGATGTCACCACCCCCTCGAGATATTGTGTGATTCTACCTCACAGATTCAAATGTATCCTCGAGTATCAAATCACAAGACGAGTGGAGACCTGACTCCCCGAGCATACTCGACAAATCTCTAGGTACAAATTCAACTCTAATTTGGCTTAACACCCATTTCACAACTCGAGAAGAAAGCGCAGTTCCATGTCTGAACAAGAGACGAGGCCTGACTCCCCAGGTGAATTTTGAGAACAACCCCAAGATCCCTGTGGCTCCTGGCAAGGAACACAGAGTTGACCAATTCTACACTAGATGCGGCCCTATTCCTCAGCTGCGCCTCAAGTGGAATACCGAGGTATCCTTTCCAACAGGATAGAAAACCTGACTTCCCTGGGGCAACACGAGTGAGTTCCTGAGGTCCGGGTCGAAACTCGAGAAAAACCCCAGGCTTCATGTAGCAACTCGAGAAACACCACATATTTACCCCTCAATGTGAATTGAGGAACATTTTCGCTGCAGAGTCTCAAGAGAAATCCCACATTCCGGCTTGAAATACGAACAGGTACTTGAAACCCTTTATGAGACCCAGAAACTTCCCCGACATAGCCGTCCACATTGACGCGGAGCATACAATTTACGTACACAGCACTACATGCAGTTCTATTACACAACACTACATGCGGTCCTATTCCTCGACCGTGCCTCGAAAGGAATCTCGAGGTTCCCATTCCAACACGAAAGGAGACCTAACTTCCCTGGGACAAGGAGAGCGAGTTCCTGAGGTCCCCGTGGCAAATCGAGAGGTAGCCCAAGCTTTCTGCCAAAACTCGAGAAAAACGACAACATCCCCCCATCAATATGAGATGAGGAACATTTCTGCTGCAGAATCTCAAGAGAAATCCCACATTCGAACTTGAAACTCGAACGGGTATTTGATACCCTTTATGCGACTCACAAAGTACCCTAATGTAGCTGTCCCACCTTGACAGGAGCACAAAATTTATGGACTCAACTCGAGAGGAGGCCCTATTCCCACTTAAGTGGTCGAGAGTAATCCGGAAGTTCCTCTTCCAACATAAAAGGGTAAAGACCTCCCTGAAGCAACACGAGCGAGTTCCTGAGGTACAAGGGGAAACTCCAGAGGGAGCCCAAGGTTCCCGCCGCCACTCGAGAAAAACCAAAGATTCTGCCCTCAAATTGAGATGAGGAACACTTCCATTGCAGATTCGCAAGAGAAATTCCACATTCCTGCTTGAACCTTGAAAGGTTACTTAACATCCTTTATGAGACTCAGAAATTAAACCGACATACACAGCCACATTCGAGAGGAACACCAAGATATCTGCCACACTGACAAATTGCCCCAATTTCAAGTCCTCTTTTCCAGATGAGAGTCGATTCCTCTGCTTTCCCTGGAGTGGAATCTGGACGTTCTGGTCGCACAGTCCGAGGAGACAGGAACCACCTTGAAACTCGGGAGGATCCCCAGGTTTTCAAAACACAAATGGAAAAGGTATGGATGTCACCACCCACTGGAGATATTTATTGTCTGATTCTCCTGCACAGATTCAAATGTATCTTCGAGTATCAACTCACAAGATGAGTGGAAACCTGATTCCCCGACCATACTCGATAAATCTCCAGGTAAAAATTCAACTCTAATGTGGCCTAACACCCGTTTTACAACTCGAGAATTAAGCGCAGTTCCAGGTATGAACAAGAGACGAGGGCTGACTCCCCAGGTGAAGTTTGAGAACAACCACAAGATCCCTGTCACCCCAGGCAAGGAACACATATTTGACCGACTCAATGCTAGATGCGGCCCTATTCTTCTGCTGTGCCTCGAGTGGAATCCCGAGGTTCCTTTTCCAACAGGATAGGAGACCTGACTTCCCTGGGGCAACACGTGCGACTTCCTGTAATACCCGTTGCAACTCGAGAAGAACGCCAAGCTTCAGGACGCAACTCAAGAAACACCACCTAATTACTCTCAATTCGAGATGAGGAACATTTCCGCTGCAGAGTCTCAAGAGAAATCCCACATTCCCGCTTGAAACTCGAACGGGTATTGACACCGTTTATGTGAACCAGAAACTTCCCCTACATATCCGTCCACATTGAAATGGAGCCCACAATTTACGGACACAGCACTACATGTGGCCCTATTCCTCCTCAGCGCCTCGAGAGGAATCCGGATGTTTCCCTTCCAAAACGACAGGAGACCTAACTTCCCTGGGACAACGCGAGCGAGTTCCTGAGTTCCCCGTCGCAAATCGAGAGGGAGCAGAAGCTGTCCACTGCAACTCGAGAAAAACGAAAATGTTTCCCCATCAATTAGAGATGAGGAAATTTTCTGCTGAAGAATCTCAAGAGAAAACCCACATTCAAACTTGAAACTCGAACGGTTATTTGACACCCTTTATGAGACTCACAAAGTTCCCTAACATAGCTGTCCTACCTGGAGAGGAGTACACAATTTATGGTCTCAACTCTAGATGAGGCCGTATTCCCATTTAATGGGTCGAGAGTAATCCCGACGTTTCCCTTCGGGAACTCGAGGGCTGACTCCCCAGGTGAAGTTTGAGAACAACCACGAGATCCCTGTCGCCCCTGGTAAGGAACACACAGTTGACCAGCTCAACGCTAGATGAGGCCCTATTCCTCTGCTGCGCATCGAGGGGAAGGCCGAGGTTCCCTTTCTAACACGATAGCAGACCTGACTTCCGCGGGGCAACAGGAGCGAGTTCCTGAGGTCCCCGTCGCAACTCGAAAAGAACCCCAAGCTTCCCGCTGCAACTCGAGAAACACCGAGCCTGGAGAGGAATCCTGAGGTTCACCTTCCAATATCAAGGGATACATAACTTCCCTGGGACAACGTGAGTGAGTTCCTGAGGTCCCCGTGGCAAGTCTAGAGGAAGCCCAAGCTTTCCGCCAAAACTCGAGAAAAATGACAACATTCCCCCATCAATGCGAGATGAGGAATATTTCTGCTGCAGAATCTCAAGAGAAATCCCACATTCATGCATGAAAGACGAACAGGTACTTGACACACTTTATGTGACTCAAAAAGTTACTTAACATAGCCGTCCCCATTGGAAAGGAGCACACAATTTATAGACTCAAATCAAAATGAGGCCCTATTCCCATTTAACCACTGGAGAGTAATTCCAAAGTTCGCATTCCAACATGAAAGGGGAAATGACTTCGCTGAAGCAACAGGATAGAATTCTGGAGGTACCAGGGAAAACTCCAAAGGGAGCACAAGTTCCCACCACCAATCCAGTAAAACCAAAGATTTTGCCCTCAAGGCGAGATGAGGATCACTTCCCTTGCAGCTTCGAAAGAGAAATTCCACATTCCCACTTGAAACAAGACAGGTTATTTAACATCCTTTATGTGACTCAGAAAATAAACCGACTTACACAGCCCCATTTGAAAGGAACACCAAGTTATCTGCCACACTGACAAATTGCCCCAAATTTCAGTCCTCTTTTCCGGATGAGAGTCGATTCCTCTACTTTCTCTGGAATGGAATCCGGACCTTTTGGTCGCACAGTACGAGGAGGCGGGAATCACCTTGAACCTCGGGAGGATCCCCAGGTTTTCAAAACACAAATGGAAAAGGTATGGATATCACCACCAACTCGAGATATTTTGTGATTCTACCTCACAGATTCAAATGTATCCTCGAGTATCAACTCACAAGGCGAGTGGAGACCTGATTCCCCGAGCATACTCGATACAATCTCCAGGTACAAATTCAACTCTAATGTGGCCTAACACCCGTTTTACAACTCGAGAAGAAAGTGCAGTTCCATGTCTGAACAAGAGACGAGGGCTGACTCCCCAGGTGAATTTTGATAGTAACCCCGAGATCCCTGTCGCCCCTGTCAAGGAATGCACAGGTGACCGACTCAATGCTAGATGCTGCCCTATTCTTCTGCTGCACCTCGAGTGGAATCCCGAGGTTCCCTTTCCAACACTAGAGGAGACCTGACTTCCCTGGGGCAACACGAGCGACTTCCTGGAAGTACCCGTTGCAACTCGAGAAGAACACCAAGCTTCAGGCCGCAACTCACGAAACACCACGTAATTAACCCTCAATGGGAGATGAGGAAATTTCCACTGCAGAGTCTCAAGAGAAATCTCAAATTCCCACTTGAAACTCGAATGGGTACTTGACACCCTTTATGCGACTCAGAAACTTCCCCTACATAGCTGTCCACATTGAAGCGGAGCCAACAATTTAGATACACAACACTAGATGAGGCCCTATTCCTCTCCCGATCCTGGAGAGTAATCCTGAGGTTCCCCTTCCAAAAGCAAAGGAGAGCTAACTTCCCTGGGACAACGCGAGTGAGTCCCTGAGGTCCCTGTCGCAACTTGAGAGGAACACCAAACTTTCCGCCGTAACATGACACAAACGACAACACTCCCCCATCAATGCGAGATGAGGAACATTTCTGCTGCAGAATCTAAAGAGAAATCCCACATTCCCACGTGAAACTCGAACGGATACTTGACACCCTTTATGCGACTCAAAAAGTTCCCGAACATAGCGGTCGCCACTGGAGAGGAGCACACAATCTGCGGACTCAACACGAGATGAGGCGCTATTCCCATTTAACGGCTTCAGAGTAATCCCAAAGTTCCCCTTCCTACACAAAAGGGGAAATGAATTCCCTGAAGCAACACGAGTGAGTTCCGGAGGTCCCCAGCGTAACTCTACAGGGAGCCAAAACTTCACGCCACTATTCGAGAGAAAACAAAAATTCTCCCCTCAAGGAGAGATGAGGACACTTCCGTTGCAGATTCGCAAGAGAAATTCCACATTCCCGCTTGAAACTCGACAGGTCACTTAACATCCTTTATGCAACTCAAAAATTAAACCGACATACACAGACGCAATCGAGAGGAACACCGAGTTATCTGCCCCACTGACTAATTGCCCCAATTTCCAGTCCTCTTTTCCAGATGAGGGTCGATTCCACTGCTTTCACTGGAATGGAATCCGGACATTCCGGTCGCACAGTACGAGGAGGGGGGTAACACGTTGAAACTCAGGAGGATCCCCAGGTTTTCAAAACACAAGTGGAAAAGGTACGGATGTCACCACCCACTCGAGATATTGTGTGATTCTCCTGCACAGATTCAAATGTATCCTCGAGTATCAGCTCACAAGATCTGACTCCCCAAACATATTCAATATAATCTCCAGGTACAAATTCATCTCTAATTTGGCCTAACAGCCGTTTTACAACTCGAGAGGAAAACGCATTTCCATGTCTGAAAAAGAGAAGAGGCCTGACTCCCCAGGTGAATTTTGAGAGCTACCACAAGATCCCTGTCGCCCCTGGCAAGGAACACACAGTTGACCGACTCAACTCTAGATGCGACCCTATTCCTCTGGTGCGCATCGAGTGGAATCCCGACGTTCCCCTTCCAAAATGATAGGAGACCTGACTTCCGTGGGGCAACATTAGGGAGTTCCTGAGCTCCCCATCACAACTCGAAGAGAACCCCAAGCTTCCCGCTCCAACTCGAGAAACACCAGGTAATTATTCCCTCAATGAGAGATGAGGAACTTTTCCCCTCCAGAGTCTCAAGATAAATACCAAATTCCCTTGTGAAACACGAATGGGTACTTGACACCCTTGTGCGACCCAAAAACTTCCCCAAGATAGCCATCAATATTGAAGCGGAGCACAAAATATACTTACAAAACACTACATGCAGCCCTATTACTCTACCGAGCCTGAAGAGGAATCCTGAGGTTCACCTTCCAAAATCAAAGGAGCCCTAAATTCCCTGGGACAACGCGAGAGAGTTCCTGAGGTCCCCATGGCAACTCGAGAAGAAGCCCAATCTTTCCGCCAAAACTCGAGAAAAACGAAATTATTCCCACATCAATGCGAGATGAGGAACATTTCTGCTGCAGAATCTCAAGAGAAATCCTTCATTCTCGAATGAAAGTCGAACGGGTACTTGACACCCTTTATGAGACTCAAAAAGTTCCCAAACATAGCCGTCCCCACTGGAGAGGTGCACACAATTAATGGACTCAACTCGAGAGGAGGCCCTATTCCCATTTAAGGGGTCCAGAGTAATCCTGAAGTTCCTTTTCCAACACAAAATGGGAAATGACTTCCCTGAAGCAACATGAGCGAGTTCCTGAGGTACTGGTGGAAACTCCAGAGGGATCCCACGCTTCCCGCCACCACTCCAGAAAAACCAAAGATTCTGCTCTCAACGCGAGATGAGGAACACTTCCGTTGCAGATTCGCAAGAAAATTCCACATACCTGCTTGAAACTCAACGGGTTACTTAACATCTTTATGCGATTCAAAAATTAAACCGACATACACAGCCCCAATCGAGAGGAACACCGAATTATCTGCCATAATGACAAATTGCCCCGATTTCCAGTCCTCTTTTCCAGATGATAGTCGATTCCTCTGCTTTCTCTGACACGGAATGCAGATGATCCTGTCACCCAGTACGAGGAGGCGGGTACCACTTTGAAACTCGGGAGGTACCCAGATTTTCAAAACACAAATGGAAAAGGTACGCATGTCACCATCCACTCGAGATATTGTCTGATTCTAGTGCACCGATTCAAATGTATCCTCGAGTACCAACTCACAAGATGAGTGGAGACCTGATTCCCCAAGCGTTCTCTATAAATATCCAGGTACAAATTCAACTCTAATGTAGCCTAACACCCGTGTTACAATTCGAGAAGAAAGCGCAGTTCCATGTCTGAACAAGAGACGAGGCCTGACTCACCAGGTGAAATTTGAGAACAACCCCAAGCTCCCTGTCTCCCCTGGCAAGGAACACACAGTTGACTGACTCAACACTAGATTCGGCCCTATTCTTCTTCTGCACCTGGAGAGGAATCCCTAGATTCCCCTTCCAATAGGATAGGAGACCTGACTTCCGTGGGGCAACACGAGCGAGTTCCTGAGGTCCCAGTCGCAACTCGAGTAGAAACCCAAGCTTAGCGCCGCAACTCGAGAAACACCACACCCCTCAATGCGAGATGAGGAAGTTTTCTGCTGCAGAATCTCAAGCGAAATCCCACATTCCCGCTTGAAACTCGAACGGGTACTTGACACCATTATGCGACCCAAAAACTTCCCCGTAATATCTGTCCACATTGAAGTGGAGCACACAATTTATGCACACAATTTTAGGCGTGGCCCTATTACTGTCCCAATCCTGGAGAGGAATCCTGAGGTTCCCCTTCCAAAATCAAAGGTGATGTAACTTCCCGGGGCCAAGATGAGTGAGTTCCTGAGGTCCCCGTCACAACTCGAGAGGAACCCCAATCTTTCTCCCCCAACTCGACAAAAATGACAACATTCGTCCATCAATGCCAGAAGAGGAACATTTCTGCTGCAGAATCTCAAGAGAAAACCCACATTCCCTCTTGAAACTCAAACAGGTACTTGACACACTTTATGCAACTCAAAACGTTCCCTAACATAGCCAACCCCACTGGAGAGGAGCACACAGTTTACAGACTCAACTCGAGATGAGGCCCTATTTCCATTTAATGGCTCGAGAGTAATCCCGAAGTTCCCCTTCCAACACAAAAAGGGAAATGACTTCCCTGAAGCAACACGAGAGAGTTCCCGAGGTACCAGGGGAAACTCCAGAGGGAGTCCAAGCTTCCCGCCGCCACTCGAGAAAAACCAAAGATTCTGCCCTCAAGTCGAAACAAGGAACATTTCCGTTACAGATTCGTAAGAGAAATTCCACATTCCTGCTTGAAACTCGACAGATTACTTAACATCCTTTATGCGACTCAAAAATGAAACCGACTTACACAGCCCCATCGAGAGGAACACCGAGTTATTTGCCACACTGACAAACTGCCCCTATTTCCAGCCCTCTTTTCCAGATGAGAGTCGATTCCTCTGCTTTCTCTGGAATGGAATCGGCACAATCCGCTCGCACAGTTCCAGGAGGCGTGTACCACGCTGAAACTCGGGAGGATCCCCAGGTTTTCAAAACACAAATGGAAAAGGTACGGATGTCACCACCCACTCGAGATAGTGTGTGATTTTACTGCACAGATTCAAATGTATCCTCGACTATCAACTCATAAAACGACTGGAGTCCTGACTCCTTGAGCACACTCGATACAATCTCCAGGTACAAATTCAACTCTAATGTGGCCTAACACCCGTTTTACAACTCAAGAAGAAAGCGCAGGTCCATGTCTGAACAAGAGACGAGGGCTGACTCCCCAGGTGAAGTTTGAGAAAAACCCCGAGATCCCTGTCGCCCCTGGTAAGGAATGCACAGTTGATCGGCTCAAGGCTAGATGGGGCTCTATTCTTCTGCTGCGCCTCATGTGCAATCCCGATGTTCCCCTTCCGACACGAGAGGATACCTGACTTCCCTGGGGCAACACGAGCGACTTCCTGATGTACCCGTCACAGCTCGAGAAGAACCTCAAGTTTCAGGCCGCAACTCTAGAAACACCACGTAATTAACCCTCAATGCGAGATGAGGAACATTTCCGCTAGAGAGTCTCAAGAGAAATCCCACATTCCCGCTTGAAACTCAAACGGGTACTTGACACACTTTATGTGACCCAGAAACTTCCCCAACATAGCAGTCCATATTGAAGAGGAGCCCACAATTTACTTTCACAACACTAGATGAGGCCTTATTCCTCTCCCGATCCTGGAGACGAATCCTGAGGTTCCTCTTCCAAAAGCAAAAGGAGAGCTAACTTCCCTAGGAGAATGCAAGCAAGTTCCTGAGATCCCCGTCGCCACTCGAGAGGAACCCCAAGCTTTCCAACGCTACTCGAGAAAAATGACAACATTCCCCCATCAATGCGAGACGAGGAATATTTCTGCTGCAGAATCTAAAGAGAAATCCCACATTCCCACTTGAAACTCTAACGGATACTTAATACCCTTTATGTGACTCAAAAAGTTCCCGAACATAGCGGTCGCCACTAGAGAGGAGCACATAATCTGCGGACTCAACTCGAGATGAGGCCCTATTCCCATTTAATGGCTGCAGAGTAATGAAAGTTCCCCTTCCTACACAAAAGGGGAAATGACTTCCCTGAAGCAACATGAGCGAGTTCCTGAGGTACTGGTGGAAACTCCAGAGGGATCCCACGCTTCCCGCCACCACTCCAGAAAAACCAAAGATTCTGCTCTCAACGCGAGATGAGGAACACTTCCGTTGCAGATTCGCAAGAAAATTCCACATACCTGCTTGAAACTCAACGGGTTACTTAACATCTTTATGCGATTCAAAAATTAAACCGACATACACAGCCCCAATCGAGAGGAACACCGAATTATCTGCCATAATGACAAATTGCCCCGATTTCCAGTCCTCTTTTCCAGATGATAGTCGATTCCTCTGCTTTCTCTGACACGGAATGCAGATGATCCTGTCACCCAGTACGAGGAGGCGGGTACCACTTTGAAACTCGGGAGGTACCCAGATTTTCAAAACACAAATGGAAAAGGTACGCATGTCACCATCCACTCGAGATATTGTCTGATTCTAGTGCACCGATTCAAATGTATCCTCGAGTACCAACTCACAAGATGAGTGGAGACCTGATTCCCCAAGCGTTCTCTATAAATATCCAGGTACAAATTCAACTCTAATGTAGCCTAACACCCGTGTTACAATTCGAGAAGAAAGCGCAGTTCCATGTCTGAACAAGAGACGAGGCCTGACTCACCAGGTGAAATTTGAGAACAACCCCAAGCTCCCTGTCTCCCCTGGCAAGGAACACACAGTTGACTGACTCAACACTAGATTCGGCCCTATTCTTCTTCTGCACCTGGAGAGGAATCCCTAGATTCCCCTTCCAATAGGATAGGAGACCTGACTTCCGTGGGGCAACACGAGCGAGTTCCTGAGGTCCCAGTCGCAACTCGAGTAGAAACCCAAGCTTAGCGCCGCAACTCGAGAAACACCACACCCCTCAATGCGAGATGAGGAAGTTTTCTGCTGCAGAATCTCAAGCGAAATCCCACATTCCCGCTTGAAACTCGAACGGGTACTTGACACCATTATGCGACCCAAAAACTTCCCCGTAATATCTGTCCACATTGAAGTGGAGCACACAATTTATGCACACAATTTTAGGCGTGGCCCTATTACTGTCCCAATCCTGGAGAGGAATCCTGAGGTTCCCCTTCCAAAATCAAAGGTGATGTAACTTCCCGGGGCCAAGATGAGTGAGTTCCTGAGGTCCCCGTCACAACTCGAGAGGAACCCCAATCTTTCTCCCCCAACTCGACAAAAATGACAACATTCGTCCATCAATGCCAGAAGAGGAACATTTCTGCTGCAGAATCTCAAGAGAAAACCCACATTCCCTCTTGAAACTCAAACAGGTACTTGACACACTTTATGCAACTCAAAACGTTCCCTAACATAGCCAACCCCACTGGAGAGGAGCACACAGTTTACAGACTCAACTCGAGATGAGGCCCTATTTCCATTTAATGGCTCGAGAGTAATCCCGAAGTTCCCCTTCCAACACAAAAAGGGAAATGACTTCCCTGAAGCAACACGAGAGAGTTCCCGAGGTACCAGGGGAAACTCCAGAGGGAGTCCAAGCTTCCCGCCGCCACTCGAGAAAAACCAAAGATTCTGCCCTCAAGTCGAAACAAGGAACATTTCCGTTACAGATTCGTAAGAGAAATTCCACATTCCTGCTTGAAACTCGACAGATTACTTAACATCCTTTATGCGACTCAAAAATGAAACCGACTTACACAGCCCCATCGAGAGGAACACCGAGTTATTTGCCACACTGACAAACTGCCCCTATTTCCAGCCCTCTTTTCCAGATGAGAGTCGATTCCTCTGCTTTCTCTGGAATGGAATCGGCACAATCCGCTCGCACAGTTCCAGGAGGCGTGTACCACGCTGAAACTCGGGAGGATCCCCAGGTTTTCAAAACACAAATGGAAAAGGTACGGATGTCACCACCCACTCGAGATAGTGTGTGATTTTACTGCACAGATTCAAATGTATCCTCGACTATCAACTCATAAAACGACTGGAGTCCTGACTCCTTGAGCACACTCGATACAATCTCCAGGTACAAATTCAACTCTAATGTGGCCTAACACCCGTTTTACAACTCAAGAAGAAAGCGCAGGTCCATGTCTGAACAAGAGACGAGGGCTGACTCCCCAGGTGAAGTTTGAGAAAAACCCCGAGATCCCTGTCGCCCCTGGTAAGGAATGCACAGTTGATCGGCTCAAGGCTAGATGGGGCTCTATTCTTCTGCTGCGCCTCATGTGCAATCCCGATGTTCCCCTTCCGACACGAGAGGATACCTGACTTCCCTGGGGCAACACGAGCGACTTCCTGATGTACCCGTCACAGCTCGAGAAGAACCTCAAGTTTCAGGCCGCAACTCTAGAAACACCACGTAATTAACCCTCAATGCGAGATGAGGAACATTTCCGCTAGAGAGTCTCAAGAGAAATCCCACATTCCCGCTTGAAACTCAAACGGGTACTTGACACACTTTATGTGACCCAGAAACTTCCCCAACATAGCAGTCCATATTGAAGAGGAGCCCACAATTTACTTTCACAACACTAGATGAGGCCTTATTCCTCTCCCGATCCTGGAGACGAATCCTGAGGTTCCTCTTCCAAAAGCAAAAGGAGAGCTAACTTCCCTAGGAGAATGCAAGCAAGTTCCTGAGATCCCCGTCGCCACTCGAGAGGAACCCCAAGCTTTCCAACGCTACTCGAGAAAAATGACAACATTCCCCCATCAATGCGAGACGAGGAATATTTCTGCTGCAGAATCTAAAGAGAAATCCCACATTCCCACTTGAAACTCTAACGGATACTTAATACCCTTTATGTGACTCAAAAAGTTCCCGAACATAGCGGTCGCCACTAGAGAGGAGCACATAATCTGCGGACTCAACTCGAGATGAGGCCCTATTCCCATTTAATGGCTGCAGAGTAATGAAAGTTCCCCTTCCTACACAAAAGGGGAAATGACTTCCCTGAAGCAACATGAGCGAGTTCCTGAGGTACTGGTGGAAACTCCAGAGGGATCCCACGCTTCCCGCCACCACTCCAGAAAAACCAAAGATTCTGCTCTCAACGCGAGATGAGGAACACTTCCGTTGCAGATTCGCAAGAAAATTCCACATACCTGCTTGAAACTCAACGGGTTACTTAACATCTTTATGCGATTCAAAAATTAAACCGACATACACAGCCCCAATCGAGAGGAACACCGAATTATCTGCCATAATGACAAATTGCCCCGATTTCCAGTCCTCTTTTCCAGATGATAGTCGATTCCTCTGCTTTCTCTGACACGGAATGCAGATGATCCTGTCACCCAGTACGAGGAGGCGGGTACCACTTTGAAACTCGGGAGGTACCCAGATTTTCAAAACACAAATGGAAAAGGTACGCATGTCACCATCCACTCGAGATATTGTCTGATTCTAGTGCACCGATTCAAATGTATCCTCGAGTACCAACTCACAAGATGAGTGGAGACCTGATTCCCCAAGCGTTCTCTATAAATATCCAGGTACAAATTCAACTCTAATGTAGCCTAACACCCGTGTTACAATTCGAGAAGAAAGCGCAGTTCCATGTCTGAACAAGAGACGAGGCCTGACTCACCAGGTGAAATTTGAGAACAACCCCAAGCTCCCTGTCTCCCCTGGCAAGGAACACACAGTTGACTGACTCAACACTAGATTCGGCCCTATTCTTCTTCTGCACCTGGAGAGGAATCCCTAGATTCCCCTTCCAATAGGATAGGAGACCTGACTTCCGTGGGGCAACACGAGCGAGTTCCTGAGGTCCCAGTCGCAACTCGAGTAGAAACCCAAGCTTAGCGCCGCAACTCGAGAAACACCACACCCCTCAATGCGAGATGAGGAAGTTTTCTGCTGCAGAATCTCAAGCGAAATCCCACATTCCCGCTTGAAACTCGAACGGGTACTTGACACCATTATGCGACCCAAAAACTTCCCCGTAATATCTGTCCACATTGAAGTGGAGCACACAATTTATGCACACAATTTTAGGCGTGGCCCTATTACTGTCCCAATCCTGGAGAGGAATCCTGAGGTTCCCCTTCCAAAATCAAAGGTGATGTAACTTCCCGGGGCCAAGATGAGTGAGTTCCTGAGGTCCCCGTCACAACTCGAGAGGAACCCCAATCTTTCTCCCCCAACTCGACAAAAATGACAACATTCGTCCATCAATGCCAGAAGAGGAACATTTCTGCTGCAGAATCTCAAGAGAAAACCCACATTCCCTCTTGAAACTCAAACAGGTACTTGACACACTTTATGCAACTCAAAACGTTCCCTAACATAGCCAACCCCACTGGAGAGGAGCACACAGTTTACAGACTCAACTCGAGATGAGGCCCTATTTCCATTTAATGGCTCGAGAGTAATCCCGAAGTTCCCCTTCCAACACAAAAAGGGAAATGACTTCCCTGAAGCAACACGAGAGAGTTCCCGAGGTACCAGGGGAAACTCCAGAGGGAGTCCAAGCTTCCCGCCGCCACTCGAGAAAAACCAAAGATTCTGCCCTCAAGTCGAAACAAGGAACATTTCCGTTACAGATTCGTAAGAGAAATTCCACATTCCTGCTTGAAACTCGACAGATTACTTAACATCCTTTATGCGACTCAAAAATGAAACCGACTTACACAGCCCCATCGAGAGGAACACCGAGTTATTTGCCACACTGACAAACTGCCCCTATTTCCAGCCCTCTTTTCCAGATGAGAGTCGATTCCTCTGCTTTCTCTGGAATGGAATCGGCACAATCCGCTCGCACAGTTCCAGGAGGCGTGTACCACGCTGAAACTCGGGAGGATCCCCAGGTTTTCAAAACACAAATGGAAAAGGTACGGATGTCACCACCCACTCGAGATAGTGTGTGATTTTACTGCACAGATTCAAATGTATCCTCGACTATCAACTCATAAAACGACTGGAGTCCTGACTCCTTGAGCACACTCGATACAATCTCCAGGTACAAATTCAACTCTAATGTGGCCTAACACCCGTTTTACAACTCAAGAAGAAAGCGCAGGTCCATGTCTGAACAAGAGACGAGGGCTGACTCCCCAGGTGAAGTTTGAGAAAAACCCCGAGATCCCTGTCGCCCCTGGTAAGGAATGCACAGTTGATCGGCTCAAGGCTAGATGGGGCTCTATTCTTCTGCTGCGCCTCATGTGCAATCCCGATGT
Organism: Moschus berezovskii; assembly: GCF_049115385.1. NCBI lineage: Eukaryota > Metazoa > Chordata > Mammalia > Artiodactyla > Moschidae > Moschus > Moschus berezovskii. The sequence continues at coordinate 111,774,857 of NC_142468.1, read as the reverse complement.
TCCCCTTCCGACACGAGAGGATACCTGACTTCCCTGGGGCAACACGAGCGACTTCCTGATGTACCCGTCACAGCTCGAGAAGAACCTCAAGTTTCAGGCCGCAACTCTAGAAACACCACGTAATTAACCCTCAATGCGAGATGAGGAACATTTCCGCTAGAGAGTCTCAAGAGAAATCCCACATTCCCGCTTGAAACTCAAACGGGTACTTGACACACTTTATGTGACCCAGAAACTTCCCCAACATAGCAGTCCATATTGAAGAGGAGCCCACAATTTACTTTCACAACACTAGATGAGGCCCTATTCCTCTCCCGATCCTGGAGACGAATCCTGAGGTTCCTCTTCCAAAAGCAAAAGGAGAGCTAACTTCCCTAGGAGAATGCAAGCAAGTTCCTGAGATCCCCGTCGCCACTCGAGAGGAACCCCAAGCTTTCCAACGCTACTCGAGAAAAATGACAACATTCCCCCATCAATGCGAGACGAGGAATATTTCTGCTGCAGAATCTAAAGAGAAATCCCACATTCCCACTTGAAACTCTAACGGATACTTAATACCCTTTATGTGACTCAAAAAGTTCCCGAACATAGCGGTCGCCACTAGAGAGGAGCACATAATCTGCGGACTCAACTCGAGATGAGGCCCTATTCCCATTTAATGGCTGCAGAGTAATGAAAGTTCCCCTTCCTACACAAAAGGGGAAATGACTTCCCTGAAGCAACACGAGAGAGTTCCTGAGGTCCCCAGCATAACTATCCAGGGAGCCAAAGTTTCCCGCCACTATTCGAGACAAAACAAAGATTCTCCCCTCAAGGCGAGATGAGGAACACTTGCATTGCAGATTCGCAAGAGAAATTCCACATTCCCGCTTAAAACAAGTCAGGTTACTTAACATCCTTTATGCGACTCACAAATTAAACCGACATACACAGCCCTCATCGAGAGGAACACTGAGTTATCTGCCACATTGACACATTGCCCGATTTCCAGTCCTCTTTTCCAGATGAGAGACGATTCCTCTGCTTTCTCTGGAATGGAATCCAGACGTTCCGGGTGCACAGTACGAGAAGGCAGGTACCAATTTGAAACACGGGAGGATCCCCTGTGATTCAAAACACAAATGGAAAAGGTACAGATGTCACCACCCACTCTAGATATTTTCTGACTCTACTGCATATATTCAAATGTATCCTCGAGTATCAGCTCACAAGACGAATGGAGATCTGACTCCGCGAGCATATTCGATACAATCTCCAGGTACAAATTCAACTCTAATGTGGCCTAACAGCCGTTTAACAACTCAAGAGGAAAGCACAGCACCATGTCTGAGCAAGAGAAGAGGCCTGACTCCCCAGGTGAATTTTGAGAACAACCCCGAGATCCCTGTCACCCCTGGCAAGGAGCACACAGTTGACCGACTCAACTCTAGATGCGGCCCTATTCCTCTGCTGCAACCTTGAGTCGAATCCCGAGGTTCCCCTTCCAACTCGATAGGAGACCTGACCTCCGTGGGGCAACATGAGCAAGTTCCTGAGGTCCCCGTCACAACTCGAGAGGAACCCCAAGCGCACTGCCCCAAATCGAGGAAAAAGACAATATTCCCACATCAATGCAAGACGAGGAACAATTCTGCTGCAGAATCTCAAGAAAAATTCCAAATTCCCACTTGAAACTCGAACAGATACATTACACCCTTTATGTGACTCACAAAGTTCCCTAACAAAGCCGTCCCCACTGGAGAGGAGCACACAATTTACGGACTCAACTCGAGATGAAGCCCTATTCCCATTTAACGGCTCGAGAGTAATCCCGAAGTTCCCCTTCCAACACAAAATGGGAAATGACTTCCCTTAAGCAACAAGAACGCGTTCCTGAGGTCCCCATTGCAACTAGAGAGGGAACTGAAGCTTCCTACAGCAACTCGAGCAAAGCAAAAGATTCTGCCCTCAAGTCCAGATGAGAAACAAATCTATTGCAGATTTACAAGAGAAATTACACATCACGCTTGGAACTCGACAGGTTATGTAACATCCTTTATGCGACTCAGAAATTAAACCAACATACACAACCCCAATCGATAGGAACACCGAGTTATCTGCCACACTGACAAATTGCCCAGATTTCCAGTCCTCTTTTCCAGATGAGAGTCGATTCCTCTGCTTTCAGTGGAATGGAATCTGACCTTCCGGTCGCACAGTACAAGGGGGAGGGTACCACGTTGAAACTCGGGAAGATCCCCAGGTTTTCAAAACACAAATGGAAAAGGTACGGATGTCACCACCCACTCGAGATATTGTATGATTCTACTGCACAGATTCAACTGTATCCTCGAGTATCACTCAAAAGACAAGTGTACACCTGACTCCCCGAACATACTCGATATAATCTCCAGGTACAAATTCAACTCTAATGTGGCCTACACCCGTTTTACAACTCGAGAAGAAATCGCAGTTCCACGTTTGAACAAGAGACAAGGCCTGACTCCCCAGGTGAGATTTTAAAGTAACAACGAGTTCCCTGTCCCCACTGGCAAGGACCATACAGTTGACCGACTCAACGCTGGATGCAGTACTCTTCCTCTGGTGCACCTCAAGAGGAATCCCGAAGTTCCCCTTTCCAACAGTATAGGAGACCTTACTTCCCTGGGGCAACACGAGCGAGTTCCTGAGGTCCCCGTCACAACTCGAGAAGAACCCCAAGCTTCACGCCGCAACTCAAGAAACACCACAAAATTATTCCCTCAATGCTAGATGAGGAATATTTCCGCTGCAGAGTCTCAAGAGAAATCCCATATTCCCGCTTGAAACTCGAAAGGGTAGTTTAAACACTTTATGTGACTCAAAAATTTCCCCGACATAGCCCACCACATTGAAGCGGAGCACACATTTTACATACACAACACTACATGCGGCCATATTTGTCTACCACTCATCGAGAGGAATCCCGACGTTCCCCTTCCAACATGAAAGGAAACCTCACTTCCGTGGGATAACGCGAGTGAGTTCTTGAGTTCCCCGTCGCAACTCGAGAGGAACCCCAAGCTATCCGCCCACTCGAGAAAAACCACAAGATTCTGCCCTCAAGGGGAGAGGAGGAACATTTCCGTTGCAGATTCTCAAGAGAAATTCCACATTACCTCTTGAAACTCGACAGGTTACTTAACATCCTTTATGCGACTCAAAAATTAAACCGGCATACACACCCCCAATCGAAAGGAACACCGAGTTTCCTGTCCCACTGACCAATTGCATGTTCTCCAGTCCTCTTTTCCAGATGAGAGTCATTCCTCTGCTTTCTCTAGAACGGAATTTGGACTTTCTTCTCGCAAAGTCCGAGGAGGCGTGTGCCAAGTTGAAACTCGGGAGAATCACCAGGTTTTCAAAACACAAATGGAAAATGTACAGATATCACCACCCACTCGAGATATTGTCTGATTCTACTGCACAGATTCAACTGTATCCTCGAGTATCAACTCACAAGACAAGTGGATACCTGACTCCCCAAGCATACTCGATACAATGCCCAGGTACAAATTCAACTCTAATGTGGCCTACACACGTTTTACAACTCGAGAAGAAATCGCAGTTCCATGTTTGAACAAGAGACGAGGCCTGACTCCCCAGGTGAATTTTTAGAGTACTACCGAGATCCCTGTCCCCACTTACAAGGACCATACATTTGACCGACTCAAAACTGGATGTGGTACTCTTCCTCTGGTGCATCTCAAGAGGAATCCCGAAGTTCCCCTTCAAACAGGATAGGAGACCTGACTTCCCTGGGGCAACACGAGCGAGTTCCTGAAGTTCCCGTCCCAACATGAGAAGAAACCCTAGCTTCACAACGCAACTCGAGAAACACCACAAAATTATCCCCTAAATGCAAGATGAGGAAATTTTCCGCTGCAGAGTCTCAAGAGAAATCCCACATTCCGGCTTGAAACTCGAACGGGAACTTAACACGCTTTATCCGACCCAAAAACCCCCGACGTAACGTCCACATTGAAGAATATCACAACATTTACGTACTCAAAAATAGATGGGCCCTAATCCTCTACTGTGCCTTGAGAGGAATTCCAAGGTTCTCCTTCCAACACGAAAGGAAAGCTATCTTCCCTCGGACAACGCGAGCGTGTTACTGAGGTCCCCGTCGCAACTCTAGAGGGAGCCGAAGCTTTCCACTGCAAATCGATAAATAGGACAACGTTTCCCCATCAATGCGAGATGAGGAAATATTCTGCTGCAGAATCTCAAGAGAAATCCCACATTCCCGTTGAAATTCGAAAGGGTAATTGACACGTTTATGCGACTCAAAAAGTTCCCTAACATCGCCGTCCCAACTGGAGAGGAGCACACAATTTACGGACTCAACTCGAGATGAGGCCCTGTACTAATTTAACGGCTCAAGAGTAATCCTGAAGTTCCCCTTCCAACACAAAAGGGGAAATGACTTCGCTCAAGCAACATGAGCGAGTTCCTGAGGTCCCCAGTACAACTCCATTGGGAGACCAAGCTTCCAGGCACAACTAGAGAAAAACCACAAGATTCTGCCCTCAATGCGAGATGCGGAACATTTCCGTTGCAGATTCGCAAGAGAAATTCCACATTCCCGCTGGAGACCCGACAGGTTACTTAGCATCCTTTATGTGACTCAGAAATTAAACTGATATACACAGCCCCAGTGGAGAGCAACATAGAGTTTCCTGTCCCACTGACCTATTGCCCCGTTTTCCAGTCCTGTTTTCCAGATGAGAGTCGATTCCTCTGCTTTCTCTGGAATGGAATGACATGCTGGTGGCACAGTTCCAGCAGGGGTGTACCATGATGAAACTCGGGAGGATTCCCAGGTTTTCAAAACACAAATGGAAAAGGTACTGATGTCACCACCCACTCGAGATATTGTCCGATTCAACTGTACAGATTCAAATGTATCTTCTAGTATCAACTCAGAAGAGGAGTGGAGACCTAAATCGCCGAGCATACTCGATATAATCTCCAGGTACAATTTCAACCCTAATGTGGCCTAACACCCGTTTTACAACTCGAGAGGAAAGCGCAGTTCCATGTGTGAACAACAGACGAGGCCTGACTCCCCAGGTGAATTTAGAGAGCCACTCCAAGATACATGTCCCCACTGGAGAGGGACACAGTGTGGAACAAATCAATAATATATACGGCCCTATTCATCTGCCTTGCCTCGAGATGAATCCCGAGGTTCCCATTCCGACATGATAGGAGACCTGACTTCCCTGTGGCAACACGACCGAGTACCTTCAATCCTTGTGGGAACTCGAGAAGGACCCCAAGCTACCCGCCACAACTCGAGAAAAACCACAAGATTCTGCACTCAAGGCGAGATGAGGAAAATTTACCCTGCAGAGTCTCAAGAGAAATCCCACATTCCCGCTGGAAACTCGAACGGGTACTTGCCACCCTTTCTGCGACACAAAAATTTCCCTGACATAGCTGTCCCCACTGGGTCGGAGTATACAATTTACCTACTCAAATATGGATGAGGCCTATTCCCTTTCCACGCCTTGAGAGGAATCCCGAAATTACTCTTCCAACATGAAAGGAGATCTGACTTAACTGGGGCAATCCGAGGGAGTTCCTAAGGTCCCCAACGCAACTCGAGAAGAACCTCAAGCTTTTCGGCGCAACTCGAGAAACACCACAACATTATACCCTCAATGCAAGATGAGGAATTTTCCGCTGCAGAGTCTCAAGAGAAATCCCACATTCCCTCTTGAAACTCGAACGGGTACTTGACATCCTTTATCCGACCCAAAGTCTTCCCTGACATAACCGTCCACATTGAATCGGAGCACATAATTTACGTACACAACACTACATGTGTCCCTATTCCTCTACCGTGCCTCGAGAGGAATCCCGAGGTTCCCCTTCCAACACGAAAGGAGACCTAACTTCCCTAGGACAACGCGAGCGAATTCTTCGGTCCCAACGCAACTCGAGATGGAACTGAAGTTTCCCGCCGCAACTCGAGAAAAACCAAAGATTCTGCCCTCAAGGTGAGATGAGGAACACTTCCATTGCAGATTCGCAAGAGAAATTCCACATTCCCGCTGGAAACTCGACAGGTTACTTAACATCCTTTATGCGACTCAGAAATTAAAATAACATACACAGCCCCAATCACAGGAACACCGAGTTATCTGCCCCACTGACAAATTGCCCTGATTTCCAGTCCTCTTTTCCAGATGAGTGTCGATTCCTCTGCTTTCCCTGGAATAGAATCAGGAGGTTCCGGTCTCACAGTACGAGGAGGAGGGTAACACGTTGAAACTCGGGAGGATCCTGAGGTTTTCAAAACACAAATGGAAAAGGGACGGATGTCACCACCCACTCCAGATATTGTCCGATTCTACTGCACAGATTCAAGTATATCCTCGAGTATCAGCTCAGAAGAGGAGTGGAGACCTGACTCGCCGAGCATACTCGATATAATCTCAAGGTGCAAATTCAACTCTAATGTGGCCTAACACCAGTTTTACAACTCGAGAAGAAAGAGCAGTTCCATGTCTGAACAAGAGACGAGGCCTGACTCCCCAGGTGAATTTTGATAGTAACCCCGAGATCCCTGTCCCCACTAGCAAAGAACACACAGTTGACTGACTCTTAGCTAGATGCGACCATATTCATCTGCTTTGTCTTGAGAGGTATCCCGAGGTTCCCCTTCCAACACGATAGGAGACCTGAGTTTTCTGGGGCACCACGAGCGAGTTCCTGAGGTTCCCGTCACAAGTCGAGAAGAACCTCAAGCTTTTCAGCGCAACTCGAGAAACACCACAAAATTATCCTCTCAATGCACGATGAGGAAGTTTTCCACTGAAGAGTCTCAAGAGAAATCCCACATTCTGGCTTGAAACTCGAACGGGTACTTGACACCCTTTATCCGACCCAAAAACTTCCCCGACATAGCCGTCCACATTGAAGAGAATCACACCATTTACGTACTCAACAATAGATGGGGCCCTAATCCTCTACTGTGCCTTGAGAGGAATTCTGAGGTTCCCCTTCCTGTTTACAACTCGAGAAGAAAGCGGAGTTCCATCCCTGAACACGAGAAGAGGATTGACTCCCCAGGTGAATTTTGAGAGCAACTCCAAGATTCATGTCCCCACAGGAGAGGCACACACAGTGGACCAAATCAATAATATATACGGCCCTATTCATCTGCTGTGCCTCGAGATGAACCCCGAGGTTCCCATTCCGACATGATAAGAGACCTGACTTCCCTGTGGCAACACGAGCGAGTACCTGCGATCCCTGTGGGAACTCGAGAAGGACCCCAAGCTACCCGCCACAACTTGAGAAAAACCACAAGATTCTGTACTCAAGGCGAGATGAGGAAAATTTACCCTGCAGAGTCTCAAGAGAAATCCCACATTCCCGCTGGAAACTCGAACGGGTACTTGCCACCCTTTCTGCGACACAAAAATTTCCCTGACATAGCTGTCCCCACTGGGTAGGAGCATACAAATTATCGACTCAAATATGGATGAGGCCTATTCCCTTTCCACGCCTTGAGAGGAATCCCGAAATTTCTCTTCCAACATGAAAGGAAATCTGACTTAACTGGGGCAACCCAAGTGAGTTCCTGAGGTCCCCGACACAACTCGAGAAGAACCTCAAGCTTTTCGGCGCAACTCGAGAAACACCACAAAATTATACCCTCAATGCGAGATGAGGAATTTTCCGCTGCAGAGTCTCAAGAGAAATCCCACATTCCCTCTTGAAACTCGAACGGGTACTTGACATCCTTTATCAGACCCAAAATCTTCCCTGACATAACTGTCCACATTGAATCGGAACAAACAATTTACGTACACAACACTACATCTGGCCCTATTCCTCTATCGTGCCTCGAGAGGAATCCCGAGGTTCCCCTTCCAACATGAAAGGAGACCTAACTTCCCTAGAACAACGCGAGTGAATCCTTAGGTCCCTGCGCAACTCGAGATGGTAGAGAAGATTCCCGCCGCAACTCGAGAAAAACCAAAGATTCTGCCCTCAAGGCGAGATGAGGAACACTTTCATTGCAGATTCGCAAGAGAAATTCCACATTCCCGCTGGAAACTCGACAGGTTACTTAACATCCTTTATGTGACTAAGAAATTAAACCGACATACACAGCCCCAATCGAGAGGAACACCGAGTTATCTGCCCCACTGACAAATTGCCCCGATTTCCAGTCCTCTCTCTTTTGAAGATGAGAGTCGATTCCTCTGTTTTCTCTGGAATGAATCCGGAGGTTATGATCGCACAGTACGAGGAGGCGGGTTCCAAGTTGAAACTCGGGAGGATTCCCAGGTTTTCAAAACACAAATGGAAAAGGGACGGATGTCACACCCACCCGAGATATTGTCCGATTCTACTACACAGATTCAAATGTATCGCGAGTATCAACTCAGAAGAGGAGTGGAGACCTGACTCGCCGAGCATACTTGATATAATCTCTAGGTACAAATTCAACTCTAATATGGCCTAACACCCATTTTACAACTCGAGAAGGAAGCTCAGTTCCATGTCTGAACAACAGACGAGGCCTGTCTCCCCAGGTGAATTTTGATTGTAAGCCCGAGATCCCTGTACACACTAGCAAAGAACACACAGTTGACTGACTTGTAGCTAGATGCAGCTGTATTCATCTGCCGTGCCTCGAGATGTATCCCAAGGTTCCCATTCCGACATTATAGGAGACCTGACTTCCCTGTGGCAACACGAGTGAGTACCTGCGATCCCTGTGGGAACTCGAGAAGGACCCCAAGCTACTCACCACAACTCGAGAAAAACCACAAGATTCTGCACTCAAGGCGAGATGAGGAAATTTTACCCTGCAGAGTCTCAAGAGAAATCCACTTGAAACTCGAATGGATACTTGACACCCTTTCTGCGACACAAAAGTTTCCCTGACATAGCTGTCCCCACTGGGTAGGAGCATACAATTTACCGACTCAAATATGGATGAGGCCTATTCCCTTTCCACGCCTTGAGAGGAATCCCGAAATTACTCTTCCAACATGAAAGGAGATCTAACTTTACTGGGGCAACCCGAGCGAATTCCTGAGGTCAATGTCGCAACTAGAGAAGAACCTCAAGCTTTTTGGCGCAACTCGAGAAACACCACAAAATTATACCCTCAATGCAAGATGAGGAATTTTTCCGCTACAGAGTCTCAAGAGAAATCCCACATTCCCTCTTGAAACTCGAACGGGTACTTGACATCCTTTATCAGACCCAAAATTTTCCCTGACGTAACCGTCTACATTGAATAGGAGCAAACAATTTACGTACACAACACTACATGTGGCTCTATTCCTCTACCATGCCTCGAGAGGAATCCCGAGGTTCCCCTTCCAACACGAAAGGAGACCTAACTTCCCTAGGACAACGCGAGCAAATCATTAGGTCCCTGTGCAACTCGAGATGGAACCGAAGTTTCCCGCCACAACTCGAGAAAAACCAAAGATTCTGCCCTCAAGGCGAGATGAGGAACACTTCCATTGCAGATTCGCAAGAGAAATTCCGCATTCCCGCTGGAAACTCGACAGATTCCTTAACATCCTTTATGTGACTAAGAAATTAAACCGACATACACAGCCCCATCGAGAGGAACACCGAGTTATCTGCAATAATGACAAATTGCCCCGATTTCCAGTCCTCTTTTCCAGATGAGAGTCGATTCCTCTGCTTTCTCTGGAATAGAATCCGGAGGTTCCGGACTAACAGTACGAGGAGGAGGGTACCACGTTGAAATTCGGGAGGATCCCCAGGTTTTCAAAACACAAATGGAAAAGGGATGGATGTCACCACCCACTCGAGATATTGTCTGATTCTACTGCACAGATTCAAATATGTCCTCAAGTATCAACTTACAAGAGGAGTGGAGACCTGACTCGCGGAGCATGCTTGATACAATCTCCAGGTACAAATTCAATTCTAATGTGGCCTAACACACGTTTTACAACTCGAGAAGAAAGCGCAGTTCCATGTCTGAACAAGAGATGAGGCCTGACTCCCCAGGTGAATTTTGATAGTAACCCCAAAATCCCTGTACCCTCTAGCAAAGAACACACAGTTGACTGACTTGTAGCTAGATGCGGCCGTATTCATCTGCTGTGCCTTGAGAGGAATCCCAAAGTTCCCCTTCCAACATGATAGGAGACCTGAGTTTTCTGGGGCACCACGAGCGAGTTCCTGAGGTCCCCGTCACAACTCGAGAAGAACCTCAAGCTTTTTGGTTCAACTGGAGAAACACCACAAAATTATCCTCTCAATGCAAGATGAGGAACTATTTCGCTGAAGAGTCTCAAGAGAAATCCCACATTCTGGCTTGAAACTTGAACGGGTACTTGACACCCTTTATCTGACCCAAAAAGTTCCCCGACATAGCAGTCCACATTGAAGAGGAACACACCATTTACGTACTCAAAAATAGATGGGCCCTAATCCTCTACTGTGCCTTGAGAGGAATTCCGAGGTTCTCCTTCCAACATGAAAGGAGAGCTATCTTCCCTTGGACAACGCGAGCGTGTTACTGAGGTCCCCGTCGCAACTCTAGAGGGAGCCGAAGCTTTCCACTGCAAATCGATAAATAGGACGTTTCCCCATCAATGCGAGATGAGGAAATATTCTGCTGCAGAATCTCAAGAGAAATCCCACATTCCCATTGAAACTCGAAAGGGTAATTGACATCTTTATGCGACCCAAAAAGTTCCCTAACATCGCCATCCCAACTGGAAAGGAGCACACAATTTACAGACTCAACTCGAGATGAGGCCCTGTACTAATTTAACGGCTCAAGAGTAATCCTGAAGTTCCCCTTCCAACACAAAAGGGGAAATGACTTCGCTCAAGCAACACGAGCGAGTTCCTGAGGTCCCCAGCACAACTCCATTGGGAGCCCAAGCTTCCAGGCACAACTAGAGAAAAACCACAAGATTCTGCCCTCAATGCGAGATGCGGAACATTTCCGTTGCAGATTCGCAAGAGAAATTCCACATTCCCGCTGGAGACCCGACAGGTTACTTAGCATCCTTTATGTGACTCAGAAATTAAACTGATATACACAGCCCCAATGGAGAGCAACATAGAGTTTCCTGCCCCACTGACCAATTGTCCTGTTTTCCAGTCCTGTTTTCCAGATGAGAGTCGATTCTTCTGCTTTCTCTGGAATGGAATTCGGACATGCTGGTCGCACAGTTCCAGGAGGGGTGTACCACGTTGAAACTCAGGAGGATCCCCAGGTTTTCAAAACACAAATGGAAAAGGTACTGATGTCACCACCCACTCGAGATATTGTCCGATTCTACTGCACAGATTCAAATGTATCCTCGAGTATCAAATCAGAAGAGGAGTTTAGACCTGACTCGCTGAGCATACTCGATATAATCTCCAGGTACAATTTCATCTCTAATGTGGTCTAACACCCCTTTAACAATTGGAGAAGAAAGCAGAGCTCCATGTCTGAACACGAGACGAGGCCTTACTCCCCAGGTGAATTTTGAGGGCAACCCCGAGATCCCTGTCACCACTGGAGTAGAACACATAGTTGACCGACTCAACGCTAGATGCAGTCCTATTCCTCTGCTGTGCCTCGAGAGGAATCCCGAGGTCCCTGTTCCAACATGAAAGGAGACCTAACTTCCCTGGGACAATGGGAGGGAGTTCCTGAGATCTCTTGCACCTAGAGAAGAACACTAAGCTTCCCGTCGCAACTAGAGAAAAACCCCAAGAACATGCCCTCAATCCGAAATATGAAAATTTTCCACTGCAGAGTCACAAAAGTAATCCCACATTCCCACTTGAAACTCGAACGGATACTTGAAACCCTTTATGCCACTCAAAAAGTTACCGAACATAGCTGTCCCACAAGAGAGGAGCACACAATTTATGGACTCAACTCGAGATAAGGCCTTGTTCCCATTTAATGGCTCGAGAATAATCCCGAAGATCCGCTTCCAGTGCAAAAGGTGATCTGACTTCCCTGAAGCAACACTAACGAGTTCCTGAGGTGCACGTCACAACTCGAGAGGGACCCCAAGCTTCCCGCCACAACTTGAGAGAAACCACAAGATTCTGCCCTCAAAGCGAGATGAGGAACATTTCCGATGCAGTTTCTCAAGAGAAATCCCACATTCCCGCTTGAAACTCGACAGGTTACTTTACATCCTTTATGCGACTCAAAATATACACCGACATACCCAGCCCCAATCGAGAGGAACACCGAGTTTCCTGCCACAACTGACAAAGTGCCCCGTTTTCCAGTCCTATATTCCAGATGACAGTCTATTCACCTGCTTTATGTGAAATGGAATTCAGACAATCCATCGCAATGTAGGAAGAGGCCGGTACCACCTTGATTCCTGGGAGGGACCCCGGGGTTTCAAAACACAATTAGAAAAGGTGAGAATGTCCCCACCCACTCGAGATATAGTCTGATTAGACAGCACAGATCCAAATGTAACCGCGAGTATCAACTCACAAGAAAAGTGGAGACCTAACTCCCCGAACATTCTCGATACAATCTCCAGGTACAAATTCAAGTTGTCTGTGGCCTAAAACACCTTTTACAACTCTAGAAGAAGGCGGAGTTCCATGTCTGAAAACGAGTAGAGATCTGACTCCCCTGGTGAATTCTGAGAGCAACCCCGAGATCCCTGTCCCACTGGCAAGGAACACCCGGTTGAGCGACTCAACGCTAAATGCGGCCCTATTTCTCTGCTGCATCTCTAGAGGAATTGCGAGGTTCCCCTTCCAACACGATAGGAAAGCTGATTTCCCTGGGGCAACACGAGAGAGTTCCTGAGGTCCCCGTCGCAACTCGAATAGAACACCAAGGTTGCTGCCGCTACTCGAGAAAAAACCCAAGAACATGCCCTCAATCTGAGATGAGAAAAATTTCCACTGCAGATTCACAAGAGAAATCCCACATTCCTGCTCGAAACTCGAATGGGTACTTGACCACCCTTTAGGCGACCCGAACACTTCCACGACAGAGCCGTCCACATTGAAGAGGAGACACAATTTACGTACACTACACTAGATACGGCCCTATTCCTCTACCACGCCTCAAGAGGAATTCCTAGGTTCCCCTTCGAACAGGAAAGGATACCTAACTTCCCTGGGACAACTTGATCGATTTTCTGAGGTCCCCGTCAGAACTCGAGAGGAATCACAAGCTTTCCACCACAACTCGAGATAAACGTCAAGGTTCCCCCATCAATGTGATGTGAGGAACTCTTCTGCTGCAGGTTCTCAAGAGAAATCCCACATTCCCGCTTTAAATTCGAACAGGTACTTGATATCCTTTATTCGACTCAAAAAGTTCCCTAACATAGCCGTCCCCACTGGAGAGGAGCACACAATTTACTGACTCAACTCGAGATGAGGTCCTATTCCCTTAGAGTAATCCCGGAGTTCCCCTTCCAACACAAAACGGGATCTAACTTCCCTGAAGCAACACGAGTGAGTTCCTGAGGGCCCCATCACAACTCGAGAGGGAACCCAAGCTTCCCGCCACAACTCGAGAAAACCACAAGATTCTGCCCTCAAGGCGAGATGAGGAACATTTCCGTTGAAGATTCTCAAGAGAAATCCTACATTCCCGCTTGAAATTCGACAGGCTAATTAACATTCTTTAAGCGACTCAAAAATTTCACCAATATACCCAGCCCCAATCAAGAGGAACATCGAGTTTCCTGCCACAACTGACAAAGTGACCCGTTTTCCAGTCCTCTTTTCCAAATCAGAGTCGATTCCTCTGCTTTCTCTGGATAGGAATACGGATGTTCTAGTCACACAGTACGAGGTGGCTGGTACCACATTGATTCCTGGGAGGGTCCCTGGGGTTTCAAAACACAATTGGAAAAGGTACAGATATCCCCACCCACTCGAGATATAGACTGATTCCACTGCACACATCCAAATGTATCCTCGAGTATCAACTCACAAGACGAGTGGAGACCTTACTCCCCGAACATACTCAATACAAATTCCAGGTACAATTTCAAATCTAATGTGGCCAAACACCGCTTTAACAATTGGAGAAGAAATTGGAGTTCCGAGTCTGAACACGAGACCAGGCCTTACTCCCCAGGTGAATTTTAAGAGCAACCCCCAGATCCCTGTCGCCACTGAGAAGAACACACAGTTGACTGACTCAACGCTAGATGCGGCTCTATTCCTCTGCTGGGCCTTGAGAGGAATCCCGAGGTTCCCCTTCCAACATGATAGGAGAACTGACTTCCCTGGCGCAACATGAGGGAGTTGCTGAGGTCCCCGTCGCAACTCAAGATAACCCCTGGAGTCCTGCTTCAGCTCGAGAAATACCACAAGAACATGCCCTCAATCCGAGATGAGAAGAAATTCCACTTCAGAGTCTCAAGAGAAATCTCACATTCCCGCTCGTCACTCGAACGGTAACTTGAGACCCTTTTTGCCACCCAAACTCTTCCCTAACATAGCCGTCCACATTGAAGAGGAGCACAAAATGTACGCACACAACACTAGATGCGGCCCTATTCCTCTACCGTGCCTCGAGAGGAATCCCGAGGTTCCCCTTCCAACAAGAAAGTAGACCAAACTTCCCTGGGACAACTCGAGCGATTTCCTGAGATCCCCATTGCAACTGGAGAAGAACACCAGGCTTCCTGTCGCAATTCGAGAAAAACCACAAGAACATGCCCTCAATCGTAGATATGAAAATTTTCCATTGCAGATTCACAAGAGTAATCTCACATTCCCACTTGAATCTCGAACGGATACTTGACATCCCTTATGCCACTCAAAAAGTTACCAAACATAGCCGTCCCACAAGAGAGGGACACACAATTTATGGACTCAACACGAGATAAGGCCCTGTTCCCAGTTAACAGCTCGACACTAATCCCGAAGTTCCACTTCCAACGGAAAAGGTGATCTGACTTCCCTGAAGCAATAAGAACGAGTAACTGAGGTGCACGTCACAACTCGAGAGGGACCCCAAGCTTCCCGCCACAACTCGAGAAAAACCACAAGATTCTGCTCTCAAAGGGAGATGAGGAACATTTCCGATGCAGATTCTTAAGAGAAATCCCACATTCCTGATTGAAACTCAACACGTTACTTAACATCCTTTATGCAACTCAAAATATACACCGACATACCTAGCCCCAATCGAGAGGAACACAGAGTTTCCTGCCACAACTGACAAAGTGCCCCGTTTTCCAGTCCTATATTCCAGATGACAGTCTATTCCCTGCTTTATCTGAAATGGAATTCAGATGATCCATCGCAAGGTAGGAGGAGGCCGGTACCACCTTAATTCCTGGGAGGGTCCCGGAGGTTTCAAAACACAATTGGAAAGGTACGGATGTCCCCACCCACTAGATATATATTCTGATTAGACATCACAGATCCAAATGTAACCGCTAGTATCAACTCACAAGACGAGAGGAGACATGAGTCCCCTAAGATTCTCGACACAATCTCCAGGTACAAATTCAAGTCGACTGTGGCCTAAAACACCTTTTACAACTCGAGAAGAAAGCGGAGTTCCACGTCTGAAAACGAGTAGAGTAATGACTCCCCAGGTGAATTTTGAGAGCAACCCCGAGATCCCTGTCCCCACTGGCAAGGAACACCCAGTTGAGCGACTCAATGCTAGATGGTGCCCTATTCTTCTGCTGGACCTCAAGAGGAATGCCGAAGTTCCCCTGCCAACTCTATAGGAGACCTGACTTCCCTGGGGCAACACGAGCGAGTTCCTGAGGTCCCTGTCACAACTAGAGAAGGACCCCAATCTTCTCGCCGAAACTCTAGTAAAACCACAAGTTTCTGCACTCAAGGCGCGATGAGGAAAATTTCCCCTGCAGAGTCTCAAGAGAAATACCACATTCCCGCTTGAAACTCAAATGGGTACTTGATGCCCTTTCTGCGACTCAAAAAGGTCTCTGTCATAGCCGTCCCCACTGGAGAGGAGCATAGAATTTACGGACTCAAATATGGATGAGGCCCTACTCCTATTCCACGCCTTTAGAGTAATCCCGAAGTTCCCCTTCCAAAACAAAAGGAGACCTGACTTCCCTGAAGGAACACTAGTGACTACCTGAGGTCCCCGTCACAACTGGAGAAGGATCTCAGGGTTCCCGCCGCAACTCGAGGAAAAACAGAAGATTCTGCACTCTAGGCGATGAGGAAGTTTTCCCCTGCAGTGTCTCAGAAAAATCCTACATTCCCGCTTGAAACTCGAATTGGTACTTGACACCCTTTAAGTGACTCAAAAAATTCCCTGACATAGCCGGTCCAAAGAAGAAGAGCACACAATTTACATAAACAAACTACATGTGGCCCTATTCCTTTGCTGGGCCTCAAGAGGAATACCGAGGTTCCCCTTCTAACACAAAGGAGACCTGACTTTCCTGGGTCAACAGGAGCGAGTTCCTGAGGTCCCCATCACACCTTGAGAAGGACTCCAATCTTACCACGGGAGCTCGAGAAAAACCACAAGATTCTACACTCAAGGTGAGATGAGGAAAATTTCCCTTGCAGAATCTCAAGAGAAATCCCACATTCCCGGTTGAAATTCGAAAGGGTACTTTACACCCTTTATGTGACTGAAAAACTTCCTAACATAACCGGCTCCACTAAGGAAGAGCACAATATATATGTACACAACGCTAGATAATGCCCTACTCTTTTGCTGCGCCACGGGAGAAATACGGTGGTTCCCGTTCCAACATGAAAGGAGACCAGAATTCCGTGGGACAACATGAGCGTGTTCCTGAGGTCCCGGTTGGAACTCGAGAGGAACCCCATTCTTCTAGCCGTAACTCGAGAAAAACTAAAAGATACCACATCAATATGAGATGTGGAAGTTTTCTGCTGCAGAGTCTCAAGAGAAACCCCACATTCACGTTTGATACTCGTAGGGGTACTAGACACCCATTATGCAACTCAAAAAGTTCCCTGACATAGCTGTCCCCACTGGAGAGGAGAACACAATATAAAGACTCGTTCTTAGGTGAGGCCCTATTCCCATTCCACGCCTCGAGAGGAATCCCGAAGCTCTCCTTGCAACACGAATGGGGACCTGACTCCCCGAGCATTCTCGATACAATCTCCAATTACAAATTCAACTTGACTGTGGTCTAACACCCCTTTTACAACTCGAGAAGAAAGCGGAGTTCCATGGCTGAACACTAGAAGAGGGAGGCCTGACTTCCCAGGTGAAATTTGAGAGCAACTCCAGATCCATGTCCCAACTGGAGAGGAACACACAGTTGACCAAATCAACATTAGATACGGCCCTATTTATCTGCTGCGCCTCAGCAGGAATCACGAGGTTCTCACTCCAACAAGATAGAAGACCTGAATTCCCCGGGGCAACACGAGTGATTTCCTGAGGTCCTGTCACAACTCGAAAAGAACACCAACTTCCCACCGCAACTGGAAAAAAACCACAAGACTCCCCCATCAAAGTGAAATGAGGAAATTTTCTGCTTCAGAGTGTCAGGAGAAATCCCACATTCACGCTTGAAACTCGAACGGGTACTTGACACCGTTTATGCCACTCAAAATTTTCCCTGATATAACAGTCCCCAGTGCTGAGGTGCACAGAATTTATGGACTCAACCTTAGATGAGGCCCTATTCCCATTCCACGCCTCTAGTGTAATCCCAAAGCTGCTCTTGGAACATGAAAGGAGACCTGACTTCACTGAAGCAACACGAGAGAGTTCCTGAGGTCCCTGTAGCGACATGTGAGGGAGCCCAAGCTTCAGGCCGTAACTCGAGAAAAATCACAAGATTCAGCTCTCAAGGCGAGATGAGTAACATTTCCGTAGCAGATTCTCAACAGAAATCCCTCATTCCACCTTGAAACTCGACAGGTTACTTAACATCTTTATGCGTCTCAAAAATTAAACCATCATTCCCAGCCCCAATCGAGAGGAACACCGGGTTTCCTTCCACAACTGACAAAGTTCCCCGTTATCCAGTCCTCCTATCCAAATGACAATCGATTCCCCTGCTTTATCTGGAATGGAATTCGGAATTTCCCGGCGAATAGTATGAGGAGACCAGTACCACCTTGAACCTCGGGAGGAATCCCGGGTTTTCAAAACACAGTTGTATAAGGTACCAATGTCCC
This sequence comes from Moschus berezovskii, assembly GCF_049115385.1. Classification (NCBI taxonomy): domain Eukaryota; kingdom Metazoa; phylum Chordata; class Mammalia; order Artiodactyla; family Moschidae; genus Moschus; species Moschus berezovskii. Next base: position 111,756,710 of record NC_142468.1, on the reverse strand, counting down.
AACCCACTCGAGATATTGTCTGATTCCACTGCAAAGATTCAAATGTATCCTCGAGTATCAACTCACAAGACGAGTGGAGACCTGACTCCCCGAGCATTCTTCATACAATCTCCAGGTACAAACTCAACTCGACTGTGGTCTAACAGCAGTTTAACAACTTGAAAAGAAAGCAGAGTTCCATGCCTGAACAGGAGAAGAGGACTGACTCCCCAGGTGAATATTTAAAGCAACTCGAAAATCCATGTCCCCACTGGAGAGGAACACAAAATTGACCAAATCAATAATATATATGCACCTATTCATCTGCAGTGACTCGAGAGGAATCCCGAAATTCCTCTTCCAACATTAGAGGAGACATGACTTTCCTAGGGCAACACGAGTGAGTTCCTCAGGTCCCCGTCGCAATTTGAGAGGGAGCCAATCTTCCCTCCACAACTCGAGGAAAAGCACAATATTCTGCCCTCAAGGCGTGATGAGGAACATGTCCGTTGCAGATTCTCAAAAGAAATCCCACATTCCAGCGTACAACACAACAGGTTACTTTACATCCTTTAAGCGACTCAAAAATTACACCGACATAAAAGGCTATGGTTTTCCCGTGGTCATGTATGGATGTGAGAGTTGGACTGTGAAGAAAGTTGATCGCCGAAGAATTAATGCTTTTGAACTGTGGTGTTGGAGAAGACACTTGAGAGTCCCTTTACCGCAAGGAGGTCCAAACAGTCCATTCTAAAGGAGATCAATCCTGGGTTTTCATTGGAAGGACTGATGCTAAAGCTGAAACTGCAATACTTTGACCACCTCATGCGACAAGTTGACTCACTGGAAAAGACTCTGATGTTGGGAAAGGTTGGGGGTGGGAGGAGACGGGGACGACAGAGAATGAGATGGCTGGATGGCATCACCGACTCTGTGGACATGAGTTTGAGTGAATTCCGGGAGTTGGTGATGGACAGGGAGGCCTGGCGTGCTGTGATTCATGGGGTTGGGGAGAGTCAGACACGACTGAGCGACTGAAATGAAGTGAACTGAACCCAGGCCCAATCGAGAGGAACACCGCGTTTCTTGCCACAACTGAAAAAGTGCCCCATTATCCAGTCCTCTTATCCAGATGACAGTCGATTCCCCTGATTTTCCTGGAATGGAATCTGCACATTCCCATCACACAGTACTAGGAGGCTGGTACGACCTTGAACCATGAGAGGATCCCCAGGGTTTCAAAACACAATTGGAAAAGGAACCGATGTCCCCACCCACCCGATACATTTTCTGATTCCAACGCACAGATTCAAGTGTATCCTCGAGAATCAACTCACAAGAAGAGTGGAGACCTGACTCCCCGAGCAATCTCGATACAGTCTTCAGTTACAAATTCAACTCGACTTTGGTCTAACACCCCTTTTACATCTCGAGAAGAAAGCAGAGGTCCATGCCTGAACAGGAGAAGTGGCCTGACTCCACTGGTGAATTTTGAGAGAAACACCAAATCCTGAAATTCCTCTTCCAACACGAAAGGAAACCTGATTGTCCTGGGGCAACACGAACTAGTTCCTCAGCTCCGCGTCACACGTCTAGAAGGACACCAAACTTCTCGCCGAAACTCGAGACAAACCACAAGATTCTGCACTCAAGGCGAGGTGAGGAAATTTTCCCCTGCAGAGTCTCAAGAGAAATCCCACATTCCCACCTGAAACTCAAACAGGTTCTTGACTCCCTTTCTGCGACTCATAAAGTTCCCTGACATAGTTTCCCCACTGGAGAGGAGCATACAATTTATTGACTCAAATATGGATGAGGCCCTATTCCCATTTCACGCCTAGAGAGTAATCCCGAAGTTCCCCTTCCAAAACGAAAGGAGACCTGATGTCCCTGAAGTAAAACAAGCGACTTCCTGAGGTCCTCGTCACAACTGGAGAAGGATCTCAAGGTTCCCTCCACAACTCGAGAAAAACCACAAGATTCTTCACTCAAGGCGAGATGAGGAGTTTTTCCCTGAGAGTCTCAGAAAAATCCCACATTCCCGCTTGAAACTCGAACGTGTACTTGACACCCTTTTTGGGACTCAAAAAATTCCCCAACATAGCCGGCCGCACAGAAAAGTAGCACAAAATTTATGTACCCAAAGCTAGATGCGGCCTTATCCTCTTCTGGGCCTAGAGAGGAATCCTGAGGTTCTCCATCCAACAGGAACGGAGACCTGACTTCCCTGGGTCAGCATGAGCGAATTCCTGAGGTCCCCGTTGCAACTCAAGAAGGACCCCAAGCTTCACGTCGTAACTCGAGAAAAACCACAAGATTCGGAACTCAATGGGAGTAGAGGAAATTTTCCGCTGCAGAGTCTCAAGAGAAATACCACATTCCCGCTTGAAACTCGAATGGGTACTTGACACCCTTTATGCAACTCAAAAAGTTCCCTGATCTAGCTGTCCCACTGGAGAGGAGAACACAATATACAGATTCATTCTTAGATGAGGCCCTATTCCCATTCCACGCCTCGAGAGCAAACCCGAAGCTCTCCTTGCAACAGGAAAGGAGACCTGACTTCCCTGTAGCAACACGAGAGAGTTCTGGAGGTCCCCATCGTAACTTGAGACTACAAGCTTCCCGCCACAACACAAGGAAAATCAAAAGATTCTCCCATCAATGTGAGATGAGGAACTTTTCTGCTGCAGTCTCAAGAGAAATCCCACATTCCTGATTGAAACTCGAACGGGTACTTCACGCCCTTTCTGGGACACAAAAAGCTCATTGATTTAGCCATCCACACAGAGAGGAGCACACAATTAACAGACACATCTCTAGATGAGGCCCAATTCACATTCCACGCCTCGAGAGCAATCCCGAAATTCTTCTTCCAAAACGAAAGGAAACCTGACTTTAGTGGGGCAACACGAGCAAGTTCCTAAGCTCCACATCGCAATTCGAGAGGGATCCCAAGCTTCCCTCCGCACCTCGAGAAAAAACACAATATTCAGCTCTCAAGGCTTGATGAGGAACATTTCCGTTGCAGATTCTCAAGAGAAATCTTTCAATTCAGCTTGAAACTCAACAGGTTACTTAAAATCTTTATGCTGCTCAAAAATTACACCAACATACTCAGCCCCTATTGGGAGGAACACCGAAATTTCTGACACAATTGACAAAATGCCCCATTATCCAGTCCTCTTTTCTAGATGAAAGTCGATTCCCCTGCTTTGTCTGGAATGAAATATGGAGGTTCCCGTCAAACAGTATGAGGAGGCCATTACCATCCTGAACCTAGGGAGGATTCCCGGGCTTTCAAAATACAGTTGTAAAAGGAACTGATGTCCCCACCCATTCGAGATATTGTCTGAATCCACTGCACAGATTTAAATGTATCGTCGATGATCAACTGACAAGACGAGTGGAGACCTGACTCCCCTAGCATTCTCCATACAATCTCCAGGTACAAACTCAACTCGACTGTGGTCTAACACCCCGTTTACAACTTGAGAAGAAAGTGGAGTTCCATCCCTGAACATGAGAAGAGGATTGACTCCCCAGGTGAATTTTGAGAGCAACTCCAAGATCCATGTCCCCACTGGAGAGGAACACAGAGTTGACCAAATCAACAATATATACGGATCTATTCATCTGCTTTGGCTCGAGAGGAATCCAGAGGTTCCCCTTCCAACATGATAGGAGACCTGACTTCCCTGGGGCAACATGAGTGATTTCCTGAGGTCCCCGTCACAACTCGAGAAGAACCCCAAGAGGAATTTTGCTGCTGCAGAGTCTCAAGAGAAAACCCTCATTCCCGTTTGAACTCAAATGCGTACTTGACACACTTTATGTGATTCCAAAACTTCCCAGACACAGCCGTCCCCACTGAAAAGGAGCATAAAATTTACTTACACAAGGCTAGATGCTGCCCTATTCCTCTGCTGCGCCTTGAGCGGAATCCCGAGGTTCCCCTTAAAACACAATAGGAGACCTGACGTACCTGGGACAACAAGAGGGAGTTCCTGAGTTCCCCTTCAGAACTCGAGAAGGACCCCAGGCTTTCCACCGCAACTCGAGATAAACCACAAGATTCTGCACTCAAGGCGAGATTAGGAAGTTTTTCTCTGCAGAGTCTCAGAAAAGTCCCACATTCATCCTTGAAACTCGAACAGGTACTTGACACTCTTTATGCAACTCAAAAATTTCACCGACATAGCCGGCCCCACAGAAGAAGAGCACACAATTTACGTACACAAAGCTAGATGTGGCCCTATTCCTCTGTTGTGCCTCGAGAGGAATACCGAGTTTCTTCATCCAACACGAAAGGAGACCTGACTTCCCTGGGTCAACATCAGGGAGTTCCTGAGATCCTTGTGGCAACTCGAGAAGGACCCCAAAATTCCCGTCCCAACTCGAGAAAAACAACAAGATTCTGCACTCAAGGCGAGATGAGGAAAATTTCCCCTGCAGAGTCTCAAGAGAAATCACACATTCCCGCGTAAAACTCGAACAGGTACTTGACAACCTTTCTGGGACACAAAAAGCTCCCTGACATAGCCGTCTGCACTAGAGAGGAGCATACAATTTACGGACTCAAATATGGATGAGGCCCTATTCCCAATCCACGCCTCGAGAATAATGTCGACGTTCCCCTTCCAAAACGGAAGGAGACCTGATATCCCTGGGACAACAGGAGTGACTTCCTTAGGTCCCCGTCAAAACTCGAGAGGGGCCACAAGCTTCCATCTGCAACTCGAGAAAAACCAAAAGATTCTCCCCTTAATGCGAGAGTCTCTTCCAATTCAGAGTCTCATAAATATTCCACATTCCCGCTTGAAACCCGAAAGGGTACTTGACACCCTTTATGCGACTCAAAACTTCCCTAACAAAACCGGCCCCACTAAAGAAGAGCACACAATTTACCTACACAACGCTAGATTCGGCCCTATTCCTCTGCTGCGCCAAGGGAGGAATACCCCGGTTTCTGTTCCAACATAAAAGGAGCCCAGACTTCCTGGGACAACAGGAGCTAGTTCCTGAGTTCCCTGTTGCAACTCAAGAGGAACCCCAAGATTCCCGCCGTAACTCGAGAAAACCCACAAGATTCCCCATTCATGCGGGATGAGGAAGTTTTCTGCTGCAGAGTCTCAAGAGAAATCCCACATTCCCGCTTGAAACTCCAACGGATACTTGACACCCTTTCTGCGACACCAAAAGCTCCCTGATTTAGACGTCCCCAGAAGAGAGGAGCACACATTTAACGGAATCACCTCTAGATGAGGCCAAATTCCCATTCCACGCCTCGAGGGAAATCCTGAAATTCCTCTTCCAACACGATAGGAGACCTGACTTTCCTGGGGAACACAAGCGAGTTCCACAGGTCCCCATCGCAATTTGAGAGCGACTCCAAGCTTCCCACGGCAACTCGAGGAAAACCACAAAATTCTGCCCACAATGTGTGATGAGGAACATGTCCGTTGAAGATTCTCAAAAGAAATCACACATTCCAGCTTGCAACACGACAGGTTACTCTACATCCTTTATGGGACTCAAAAATTACACTGACATACCCAGCCCCAATCGAGAGGAACACAGAGTTTCTTGCCACAACTAAAAATGTGCCCCGTTATCCAGTCCTGTTTTCCAGATGACAGTCGATTGCCCTGCTTTGTCTGGAATGGAATCCGGACTTTCCCAACGCACAGTACGAGGAGGCTGGTACCACCTTGAACCTCAGGAGGATCCCTGGGGTTTCAAAGCACAATTGGAAAAGGAACCGATGTCCCCACCCACTCGAGATATTTTCTGATTCCACCGCACAATTTCAAATGTATCTTTGAGTATCAATTCACAAGACGAATGGTGACCTTACCCCCCGAGCGTTCTCGATACAATCTCCAGTTACAAATTCAACTCGACTGTGGTCTAACACCCCTTGTACAACTCGAGAAGAAAGCGGAGTTCCATGCCTGAACAGAAGAGGCCTGACTCCCCAAGTGAATATTGAGAGCAACTCCAAGATCCATATCCCCACTGGAGAGGAACACACAGTTGACCAAATCAACATTAGATACGGCCCTATTCATCTGCTGCTCTTTGAGACGAATCCCGAGGTTCCACTTCCAACACGATAGGATAGGAGACCTAATTCCCTGCAGCAACATGTCTGATTTCCTGAGGTCCTCGTCACAACTTGAGAAGAACCCCAAGAGGAAATTTTCTGCTGCAGATTCTCAAGAGAATTCCCACATTCTTGCTTGTAACTCGAACGGGTACTGGACACCCTTTATGCAACTCAAAAACTTGCTGGACATAGCCTTCCCCACTGAATAGGACTATACAATTTACAGACTCAAATATGGATGAGGCCCTATTCCAATTCCATGCCTGGAGAGTAAATCCGAGGTTCCCCTTCCTAAGCAAATGGAGACCTGACTTCCCTGAAGTAACAGGAGGGAGTTCCTGATGTCCCCGTCACAAATGGAGAAGGATCTCAAGGTTCCCGCCACAACTCGAAAAAAACCACAAGATTCTGCACTCAAGGCGAGATGAGGAAGTTTTCCCCTGCAGACTCTCAGAAAATTGCACATTCCCGCTTGAAACTCGAATAGGTACTTGACACACTTTATGCAACTCAAAAAATTCCCTGACATAGCCGGCCCCACAGAAGAAGAGAACACAATTTACGTACCCAAAGCTAGATGTGGCCCTATTTCCCTGCTGGGCCTGGAGAGGAATACAGTGGTTCAGCTGCCAACACGAAAGGAGACCTAAATTCCCTGGGAGAACACGAGATAGATCCTGAAGTCCCCATCGCAACTCGAAGGAGACCAAGCTTCCCGCCGCAACTCGAGAACAACCACAAGATTCCCCCATCAATGCAAGATGAGGAACTTTTCTGCTTCAGAATCTCAAGAGAAATACCACATTTCCGCTTGAAACTCTTACGGGTACTTGACACCCATTATGGGACTTAAAAAGTCCCCTGACATAGCTGTCCCCAGTGCTGAGGAGCACACAATTCACGGACTCAACTTTAGATGAGGCCCTATTCCCATTTCATGCCTCGTGAGTAATCCAGAAGCTCTCCTTGCCACTCGACTGTGGCCTAACACCCCTTTGACAACTCGAGAAGAATGAGGAGTGCCAATTCTGAACATGAGACGAAGCCTGTCTCCCCAGGTGAATTTTGAGAGCATCCTCGAGAACCCAGTTGCTGCTGGAGAGGAATCCTGAGTTAAATGGACTCAAATCTAGATGCAGACCTATTTCTCTGCAGCGGCTCCAAAGGAAACCTGAGGTTCTTCTTGCAAAAGGAAAGGCGTTCTGACTTCCCAGAGACAACACAGGAGACTCCCTGATATTCCCGCCATTACTTGAGAGGATCACCACACTTCCTGCAGCAACCTACGAAAAGCCTCGAGATTCCTCTTTCCAAGCAATATGAGGCCCCTTTTTCCTGCAGCACATAGACAGAAGTCTCGAGTTCCTTCTCCAAATTCGATATGAGGGTTGAATTCCTTGATGTAACTTAAGGGTCGCCCAGAGATACCCATGCCAATGAGAGAAGAAAACCAAATTTCTTCCCACAATTTAAGAGAAGCCCCGTGGTCACACCTCAGCTGAAGATAATGGGCCATTCCACTTTCAACTGAAGAGGAATCCCAACTTCCCCTTGCACCACGTGTCGAGACATGTCACATCTATTGACACTAGAGGGCAACCCCGTGCATCTTGCAGCAAGTTCAAAGGACTGCAGGTTCACACTCAACAAGAGATGAGTCATGTTGCACTTCAAGCAGATGCAGTGGAAGACGGAGTATCAACTCCCAACATGATCTGAGGCATGCATGCCCCGCTGAGCCTTGGCACCCTATATGCAACTCAAGAAGTTAACCGAGATATCTGCCAAACTCGAGAGGAGCAGTGACGTTCCTGCCACAGCTCAAAGAGACACGTTTTCCACTTGTCTTGTCCAGGTGAGGATCTATTCCCCTGCTTCGTCTGGAAATTAATCTGAAGAGGAGATCAATCTTCCCTTGACACTTCAGCGGACTCCGGGGTGTCATGCCACAATTGAAAAAGACACTGATTTCCCCATCCGCCCGACATAAGGACGGATTCCACTGTACAGATTCAAAGAGAACCCCCGGAACCAACGAAAACCACAGAGGCAGGCCTGACTTCTCAGGTGCATCATGGAGAAAAAGCCCCAGGACAGAAATTCAACTCCACAGGAGGCCTCCCACCCCTTTTACATCTCGAAAAGATAGCAGAGTTCTATGCCTCAACAAGAGACATGGCAGACTGACCTGTTAAAACTTCATAGGAACACTGAGATCCTTGTCGGAAATGGAGAGACACCCCGAAGTATGTGTTTCAATTACAGATGAGACCATATTCCCCTGCCTATTCTGCCTATTCGCCCAGAGATTACCACCCCGATGAGAGAAGAAAACTGAATTTCCCGCCACAATTTAAGAGAAGCCTCATGGTCACACTTCAGCTGAAGATAATGGGCCAATGAGTTTATCCAATCAAGTCTAACTTTGTCCCTCATGCCCTGCAGTGACTCGAAAGGAATCCCGAGGTTCCACATTCAACAGGAGATCAGAACCGACTTCTCTGAAGCAAAACTAGTGAGTCCCAGTGGTTCCTGTCGTAACTCGAGAAGACCTCCAAGCTTCAAGACGCAACTCAAGAAAAACCATGAAATTCTCCACACCACGTGACAGGATGCCCCTTTCCACTGCAGTGTCTTAAGAGAAATCCCACCTTCCCTCTTCAAACTCGAAAGGATACTCGGCACCCTATACGCAATTCAAAAAGTTAACCAAATTACCAGGCCAAACTCGAGAGGAAAAGTGAGGTTCCTGCCACAGCTCAAGAAGAGACCGTTTTCCACTTGTCTTCTCCAGGTGAGGATCGATTCCCCTGCTTCGTCTGGAAATTAATCCTGATGTTCCCGTCGAATCTGAAGAAGAGGCCGATCTTCCCTTGAGACTCGAGCGGACCCTGGGGAGTCATGCCACAATTCAAAAAGACACCGAATTCCCCAACCGCCCGAGAGAAGGACTGATTCCACTGTACCGATTCAAAGAGAACCCCCGGGATCAACGAACACCACAGAGGCAGGCCTGACTTCCCAGGTGCATTATGGAGAAAAAGCCCCAGGATAGAAATTCAACTCAACAGGAGGCCTCCTACCCCTTTCACAACTCGAAAACATAGCGGAGTTCCATGCTTCAACTAAAGACGTGCCTGACTGGCCTATTGAAACTTCATAGGAACACTGAGATCCTTGTCCGAAATGGAGAGGCACCCCGAGGTGTGCGCCTCAATTCCAGATGAGACCCTATGCCCCTGCCTCAATAGGCATCCCAAAAGCTCCTCACACCTCAAAAGGATTCTGAACTTCCCAGAGACAACTTGAGAGGCTCCGTGAGGCCCATGTTGCAATGCGAGGGATCCGAAAGTTTCCTGCCCCAACTCGAGAAACACTTTGGGATTATCCCTTTCAATGTGAATTGAAGCCCTATTCCTCTGCATTGACTGGAGAGCAATCACCACCTTCCCCTAGCCACTTGACCTCCCGGAGGCAAAAGAGTGTCATCCTGAATGCCAAGTCGTAACTCAAAAGGAAAGCCAAACTTCACCCCGCAACTCGCGAAAACATCACATGAGGCCTCTTTTATCCTGCAGCGCCTGGAAAGCAATGCCGAGTTCTCTCTCTCTCAAGATTGGATAGGAGGCTTGAATCCCTATTTACAATTCAAAGGGCTCCCAGATTACCCATCTTCAATCGAGAGAAACCCCGAGTTTCTGTCCATACCTCTAGAAGAGCTCCGTATTCGCAACCTCCTCAGAATATGAGCGTTGAAACCCTGCTTCAACTCAAGGGGAATCCTTTCTTTTTCTCCAAACACAAGAGGAGGCCTCTCTCTCCTATTGAAACTCAAGTGCACTCCCGCGGATCCTGCTGCAAGGATAAAGGACTCTGAGTTCCCCCTCCAATCGAGGTAGGTCCTGATAATCTAGCAAAGCTCCAGGGTAACAGCGACTATGACATCACAACATGACAGGATACCTGACACCCATGATGAGCCGATAGAAAAAAGCCCTAATGATCCGCCTCATCATGACTCGAGTCCCGGGAGTCAGCAAGGGAAATTCTACCCATGCCAAAGGTCAATTGGGGAAGAGGCCTGACGGGCAAAGGCTAATCAATACTTGAGGAACCCTCTGGACTTACCCGAGCATCTACCCCAAAGTTAACCGGAGTCTGACTGCCTTACTATCTTACACCACTTACCAAGTCCTCTAATACTTACAGGGGCTTTCCCCCAACAACCTTTCTCTGAAAACATTAATTCAGAGTTTTAGTGAAAAAGTTCTCCTCGGCTTAATAGGAGTGTTCCAATCCAAGCCCCTCTGATAGCTTTCTAAATTGCCTGACAAGTTTATCTGGGCTCTTACAACTATGGATATGACTGTTTACATCCTCCCAGCCATGCAAGGACAGAAAACCTAATATTCTAAAATACAGGAATCTGTTGAAGAAGTTAAAATCATTAGAATAGTACTAAAAATATTTCATGGTTTAATGAATGCTTGCTGCAAACCTTCCACATTTTCTATTGTATCCTTGGAAATATATTAATGACATATAGAGAAAATAAGTAGTAGCCTTTGATTTAACCACATCAGATCTTATGTTAATAAATTCTTTTCTTGTAGCTCACCACACCCTTGCCTTTTAGGAATGTAAAAGTGTCATGTGTCTTTGGAGAATAGCGCCTGACTTTAGGAAAATCACCTTGAAAGAATATAAGCCTTTTTCTAACTAGCTATCCTTTGTTAGGAGAGAGGGCCATAAACTGTTAGCAGACTTCCTGGCCAGAAGATGATGTAAACCACCTACAACTTTTGTATATCATGAGACATACCCAAATAAGACCTGATCCTGATAAGGGTCAAGATTTCTGATTCTGCGTGAATCTGGCGTGACTCTATACCTCCCTTTATCTATTTTTATGTGCACAATGTAGGGTATAAAAGCAACACTGGAAAATAAATTTTTGGGCCTTGTTCATTGAAGCTTGGTCTCCCCGTGTCGTTTTTTCTCTTTTTCCATCCTTTTCTCTATTCTCCTTTTTCTGCTTGAGATCCTTGGAGTGCTGGGCCCTCTGCATTTACTAATCTGCCTGAGCTTCTAAGACTCACTCGAGGGGATTCACTGGTGGGGTGCCTCCAGTGATTCGAGAGGGCGCCTGCAGCCTACATAAACAGAGCAAACCCCATACAGGGGTTTTATTGGTTTCCTGTGCAAACCAAGGAATTATCAGCCTCTCTCTCTCTCTCTCTCTCTCTCTCTCTCTCTCTCTCTCTCTTGCTGACGCCGACGCCATTCTTCCTGAGGATACCATGGATCCATTTGAGGCAGGTCCCCGAGAAAGGAGGACAGATTCCCCTTTTACAACTCGAAAAGAAAGCAGAATTCCATGCCTCTAATTGAGACATTTGACTACCCAGTAGAACCTTCATAGGAACCCAAAACTTCCCACCACAACTCAAAAAAAACCACAAGATTCTCCCTTCAATGTAAGATGAGAAAATTTTCCACTGCAGAGTCTCAAGAGAAATCCCACATTCCCTCTTGAAACTCGAACGGGTACTTGACACCCTTTATGTGACTCAAAATTTCCATGACATAGCTGACCCCACTGGAGAGGAAAACACACTTTAGAGACTCATTTTTAGATGAGGTCCTATTCCCATTCCACGCCTCGAGAGTAATCCCGAAGCTCTCCTTGCAACACGAAAGGAGACCTGACTTCCCGGAAGCAACACGAGCGAGTTCCTGAGGTCCCCGACATAACTTGAGAGAGACTACATGCTTCCCGCCGCAACTCGAGAAAAATCTAAAGATTCCCTCATCAACGCGAGATGAGGAATATTTCTGCTGCAGAGTCTGAGGAAAAATCCCACATTCTGGTTTGATATTCGTAAGGGTACTAGACACCCTTTGTGCGACACAAAAAGATCCCTGATATAGCTGTCCCCACTGGAGAGGAGAACACAATATACAGATTCATTCTTAGATGAGGTCCTATTCACATTCCAGGCCTCGAGATTAATCCCAAAGCTCTCCTTGCAACACGAAAGGAGACCTGACTTCCCTGAAGCAACACGAGTGAGTTCCTGAGGTCCCTGTCATAACTCAAGAGAGACTACAAGCTTCCCGCCACAATTCGAGAAAAACCAAAAGATTCCCCCATCAATGTGAGGTGAGGAACTTTCTGTTGCAGTCTCAAGAGAAATCCCACACTCCCACTTGGAACTCAAATGGGTACTTGACGCCTATTCGGCGACTCAAAAAGTTCCCTGCCGTAGCCGTTCCCACAGGAGAGGAGCACACAATTAACGGACTCATCACTAGATGAGGCCCAATTACCATTCCACGCCTCGAGAGGAATAAAATTTATCTTCCAACACGAAAGGAGACCTGACTTTCCTGGGGAAACACAAGCGAGTGCCTGAGGTGCCCATCGCATTTCGAGAGGGAACCCAAGCTTCCCAGCCCAACTCTAGAAATACCACAGAATTCTTCCCTCAAGGCCTGATGAAGAACATTTCCGTTGCAGATCCTCAAGAGAAATCCCACATTCCAGGTGAAAACTAGACAGGGTACTTGACATCCTTTAGCAACTCAACAATTACACAGACAGACCCAGCCCCAATCGAGTGGAACACCGAGTTTCTTGCCACAACTGACAAAGTGCACCATTATCCAGTCCTCTTTTCCAGATGACAGTCGATTAACTTGATTTGTCTGAAATGGAATCCAGATGTTCCCCTTGCACAGTACGAGGAGGCAAGTACCACCTTGAACTTCGGGAGGAACCCCGGGGTTTGAAAACACAATTGGAAAAGGAACCGTTGCCTAAAGCCCCTCGAGATATTGTCTGATTCCACTGCAAATATTCAAATGTATCCTCCAGTATCAACTCACAAGACGAATGGAGACCTGACTCCCCGAGCATTCTCGATACAGTCTCCAGTTACAATTTCAACTCGACTGTGGTCTAACACCCCTTAAACAACTCTAGAAGAAAAAGAAGTTCCAAACCTGAACAGGAGAAGAGGCCAGATTCCCCAGGTGAATGTTGAGAGCAACTCCAAGATCCATGTCCCAGCTGGAGGGGAAAACACAGTGGACCCAATCACCACTAGATATGGCCCTATTCATCTGCTGCACCTCAGAAGGAAACCCCAGGTTCCCATTCCAGCAAGATAGGAGAACTGACTTCCCTGGGGCAACATGAGTGATTTCCTGAGGTCCCCGTCACAACTCAAGAAGAACCCCAAGCTTACCGCCACAACTGGAGAAAAACCAAAAGACTCCCCCATCAATGCGACATGAGGAAATTTTCTGCTGCAGAGTCTCAGGAGAAATCCCACATTCCCACTTGAAACTCGAACGGGCACTTGACACCGTTTATGAGACTCAAAAAGTTCCCTGACATGGCAGTCCCCAGTGCTGAGGAGCACACAATTTATGGACTCAACCTTAGTAGAGGCCCTATACGCATTCTACACCTCGAGAGTAATCCCGAAGCTGTTCTGGCAAAACGCAAGGAGACCTGACTTCGCTGAAGCAACACAAGCGACTTCCTGAGGTCCCTGTCACAACTCGAGAGGGACCCCAAGCTTCCCGCCGCAACTCGAGAAAAACCACAAGATTCAGCTCTCAAGGAGAGATGAGCAATATTTCCGTTGCATATTCTCAAGAGAAATCTCTCATTCCAGCTTGAAACTCGACAGGTTACTTAACATCTTTATTCTACTCAAAAATTACACCGACATACCAAACCCCAATCAAGAGGAACACCGAATTTCCTGCCACAACTGACAAAGTGCCCCGTTACGCAGTCCTCCTGTCCAAATGACAGTCGATTCCCCTGATTTGTTTGGAAAGGAATCCGGAAGTTCCCATCGAACAGTACGAGGAGGCTGCTACCACCTTGAACCTCGGGAGGATTCCCGGGTTTTCAAAACACACTTGTAAAAGGAACCGATGTCCCCACCCACTTGAGATATTGTCTGATTCCACTGCACAGATTCAAAGGTATCCTCAAGTATCAACTCAAAAGACGAGTGGAGACCTGACTCCCCGAGCATTTTCCATAAAATCTCCAGCTACAACTCAACTTGACTGTGGTCTAATATCCCATTTACAACTCGAGAAGAAAGCGGAGTTCCATCCCTGAACACGAGAAGAGGATTGACTCCCCAGGTGAATTTTGAGAGCAACTCCAAGATCCATGTCCCCACTGGAGAGGCACACACAATTGACCAAATCAATAATATATACGACCCTATTCATCTGCTGTGCCTCAAGAGGAATCCCGAGGTTCCCATTCCAACAAGATAGGAGACATGAGTTCCCTGTGGCAAAACGAGCGAGTACCTGCGATCCCTGTGGGAACTCGAGAAGGACCCCAAGCTACCCGCCGCAACTAAAGAAAAACCACAAGATTCTGCACTCAAGGCGAGATGAGGGAAAATTTACCCTGCACAATCTCAAGAGAAATACCACATTCCCACTTGAACCTCGAACGGGTACTTGACACCCTTTCTGCGACACAAAAATCTCCCTGACATAGCTGTCCCCACTGGGGAGAAACATATAATTTATGGACTCAAATATGGATGAGGCCCTATTCACATTCCACGCCTCGAGAGGAATCCCGAAATTCTTCTTCCAACTCGAAAGGAGACCTGACTTTCCTGGGGAAACATGAGCGAGTTCCTCAGGTCCCCGTCGCAATTCGAGAGGGACCCCAAGCTTCCCACCACAACTCGAAAAAAACCACAAAATTCTGCCCTCAAAGCGTGATGTGGAACATTTCCGTTGAAGATTCTCAAAAGAAATCCCTCATTCCAGCTCGAAACACAAAAGGTTAATTTACATCCTTTATACGACTCAAAAATTACACCGACACACCCAGCCCCAATCTAGAGGAACCCCGAGATTCTTGTCACAACTGACAAAGTGCCCCATTATACAGTCCTGTTTTCCCGAAGACAGTCGATTCACTTGCTTTGTCTGGAATGGAATCCGGATGTTCCCATCGCAATTTATGAGGCAGCCGGTACCACCTTGAACCACGAGAGGATCACCGGGGTGTCAAAATACAGTTGGAAAAGGAACCGATATCCACACCCACTGGGGATTTTGTCTGATTCCACTGCACAGATTCAAATGTATCCTCGAGTATCAACTCAAAAGATGAAATGAGACCTGACTCCCCAAGCATTCTCGATACAGTCTCCAGTTACAAATTCAACTCAACTGTGGTCTAACACCCCTTAAACAACTCTAGAAGAAAGAGAAGTTCCACACCTGAACAGGAGAAGAGGCCAGATTCCCCAAGTGAATGTTGAGAGCAACTCCAAGATCCATGTCCCAGCTGGAGGGGAAAACACAGTGGACCCAATCACCACTAGATATGGCCCTATTCATCTGCTGCACCTCAGAAGGAAACCCCAGGTTCCCATTCCAGCAAGATAGGAGAACTGACTTCCCTGGGGCAACATGAGTGATTTCCTGAGGTCCCCGTCACAACTCAAGAAGAACCCCAAGCTTACTGCCACAACTGGAGAAAAACCACAAGACTCCCCCATCAATGCGAAATGAGGAACTTTTCTGCTGCAGAGTCTCAGGAGAAATCCCACATTCCCACTTGAAATTCAAACGGGTACTTGACACCGTTTATGAGACTCAAAAAGTTCCCTGACATGGCAGTCCCCAGTGCTGAGGAGCACATATTTTATGGACTCAACTTTAGATGAGGCCCTATACGCATTCCACAACTCGAGAGGAATCCCAAAGCTGTTCTTGTAAGACGAAAGGAGACCTGACTTCGCTGAAGCAACACGAGCGAGTTCCTGAGGTCCCCGTCTCAACTCAAGAGGGACACCAAGCTTCCTGCCGCAACTCGAGAAAAACCACAAGATTCAGCTCTCAAGGCGAGATGAGCAACATTTCCGTTGCAGATTCTCAAGAGAAATCCCTCATTCCAGCTTGAAACACGACAGGTTACTTAACATCTTTATGCGACTCAAAAATTACACCGACATACCCAAAACCAATCGAGAGGAACACCGAGTTTCCTGCCAAAACTGACAAAGTGCCCCGTTATGCAGTCCTCTTGTCCAGATGACAGTCGATTACCCTTCTTTGTCTGGAATGGAATCCAGACGTTCCCGTTGAACAGTACGAGGAGACTGCTACCAACTTGAACCTCCGGAATTCCCGGGTTTTCAAAACACAGTTGTAAAAGGAATCGATGTCCCCACCCACTCGAGATATTGTCTGATTCCACTGCACAGATTCAAATGTATCCTGGAGTATCAAGTCACAAGATGAGTGGCGACCTGACTCCCCGAGCATTCTCTATACAATCTCCAGGTACAAACTCAACTCGACTGTGGTCTAACACCCCGTTTACAACTCGAGAAGAAAGCGGAGTTCCATCCCTGAACACGAGAAAAGGATTGACTCCTCAGCTGAATTTTGAGATCAACTCCAAGATCCATGTCCCCACTGGAGAGACACACACAGTTGACCAAATCAATAATATATTCATCCCTATTTATCTGTTGTGCCTCGAGAGGAATCCCGAGGTTCCCATTCCAACAAGACAGGAGGCCTGACTTCCCTGGGGCAACAGGAGCAAGTACCTGACATCCCTGTGGAAACTCGAGAAGGACCCCAAGCTACCTGCCGCAACTCGAGAAAAACCACAAGATTCTGCACTCAAGGCGAGATGAGGAAAATTTAACCTACAGAGTGTCAAGAGAAATCACACATTCTGGCTTGAAACTTGAAAGGGTACTTGACACACTTTCTGCTACACAAAATTTCCCTGACATAGCTGTCCCCACTGGAGATGAGCATACAATTTACCTACTCAAATATGGATGAGGCCCTATTCCCATTCCACGCCTCAAGAGTAACCCTGAAGCTCTCCTTGCAACAAGAAAGGAGACCTGACTTCCCTGAAGCAACACGAGTGAGTTCCTGAGGTCCCCGACGTAACTTGACAGAGACCACATGCTTCCTGCAGCAACACGAGAAAAATCTAGTTTCCCCCATCAATGCGAGATGAGGAGCATTTCTGCTGCAGAGTCTGAAGAGAAATCCCACATTTCCGTTTGATATTCGTAGGGGTTCTTGACACCCTTTATGTGACACAAAAATCTCCCTGACATAGCTGTCCCCAGTGGAGAGGAGCATACAATTTACCGACTCAAATATAGATGAGGGCCTATTCCCTTTCCACGCCTCGAGAGGAATCCCGAAATTCCTATTCCAACACGAAAGGAGACCTGACTTTCCTGGGGAAACACGAGCGATTTCCTCAAGTCCCTGCCACAATTCGAGAGGGACCCCAAGCTTCCCGCCAAAACTCGAGAAAAACCACATAATTCTGCCCTCATGGCCTTATGTGGAACATTTCCACTGAAGATTCTCAAAAGAAATCCCACATTCCAGCTTGAAACACGACACGTTACTTTACATCCTTTATGCGACTCAAAACTTACACCAACATACCCAGCCCCAATCGAGAGGAACACCGAGATTCTTGCCACAACTGACAAAGTGCCTTGTTATCCAGTCCTGTATTCCCGAAGACAGTCGATTCACCTGATTTGTATGGAATGGAATCCGGATGTTCCCATCGCAGTGTACGAGGCAGCCGGTACCACCTTGAACCTTGGGAGGATCCCCGGGCTTTCAAAACACAATTGGAAAAGGAACTGATATCCGCACCCACTAGGCATTTTGTCTGATTCCACTGCACAGATTCAAATGTATCCTCGAGTATCAACTCACAAGGCGAATGGAGACCTGACTCCCCGAGCATTCTCGATACAATCTCCAGATACAAATTCAACTACACTGTGGTCTAACACCCCTTTACAACTCGAGAAGAAAGCAGAGTTCCATGCCTGAACAGGAGAATAGGTCTGACTCCCCAGGTGAAAACTGAGAGCAACTCCAAGATCCAAGTCCCCACTGGAGAGGAACACACAGTTGACCAAATCAACACTTGATACGGCCCTATTCATCTGCTGTACCTCGAGAGGAATCCCGAGGTTCCCCGTGCAACACGATAGGAGACCTGACATCCCTGGGACAACACGAACGAGTTCCTGAGGTCCCCGTCGCAACTCGAGAAGGACCCCAAGCTTCTCGCCGAAACTCGTGAAAAACCACTAGATTCTGCACTCAAGGAGAGATGAGGAAAAGTTTCCCTTCAGAGCCTCAAGAGAAATACCTCATTCCCGCTTGAAACTCGAACGGGTACTTGACTGACGCCTTTTCTGCAACTCTAAAAGTTACTGGAGAGGAGCATACAATTTATGGACTCAAATATGGATGAGGCCCTATTTCCATTCCACGACTCGAGAGTCATCCAGAAGTTCCCCTTCCAAAACAAAAGGAGACCTGACTTCCCTGAAGGAACATGAGCAACTTCCTGAGGTCCCCGTCACAACTGAAGAAGGATCTCAAGGTTCCCGCTGCAACTCGAGAAAAACCACAAGATTCTGAACTCAAGGAGAGAGGAGGATGATTGCCCCTGCAGAGTCTCAGAAAAATCCCACATTCCCGCTTGAAACTCGAATGCGTACTTGACACGCTTTATGAGACTCAAAAAATTCCCCGCCATAGCCGGCCCCACAAAAGAAGAGCAGACAATTTACGTACACAAAGCTATATGAGGCCCTATTTCTCTGTTGGGCCTCAAGAGGAATACCGAGGTTCTCCTTCCAACAAGAAAGGAGACCTGACTTCCCTGGGTCAACAAGTGAGAGTTCCTGAGGTCCCCGTCGCAACTCGAGAAGGACCCCAAGCTTCCCGCCACAGCTCGAGAGAAACCACAAGATTCTGCACTCAAAGCGAGATGAGGAAAATTTCCCTTGCAGTGTCTCAAGAGACATCCCACATTCCCGCTTGAAACTCGAACAAGTACTTGACACACTCTATGCGACTCAAAAATTTCCATGACATAGCTGTCCCCACTGGAGAGAACACAATTTAGAGACTCATTCTTAGATGAGGCCCTATTCCCATTCCATGCCCCAAGAGTAATCCCAAAGCTCTCCTTGCAACACGAAAGGAGACCTGACTTCCCTGACGCGACACGAGCGAGTTCCTGAGGTCTCCGACGTAACTGAAGAGAGACTACAAGCTTCCCGCTGCAACTCGAGAAAAACCAAAAGATTCCCCCATCAATGTGAGGTGAGGAAATTTTCTGCTGCAGAGTCTCAAGAGAAATCCCACATTCCCTTTGAAACTCGAATGGATACTTGACACCCTTTATGAGACTCAAAAAATTGCCCAACATAGCCGACCCCACAGAAGGAGAGCAGACAATTTATGTAAACAAAGCTAGATGCGACCCTATTCCTCTACTAGACCTCGAGAGGAATACCAAGGTTCTCCTTCCAACAAGAAAGGAGACCTGATTCCCTGGGTCCACACGAGTGAGTTCCTGAGGTCCCCGTCACAACTCGAGAAGGACCCCAAGCTTCCCGCCGCAGCTCGAGAAAAACCACAAGATTCTGCACTCAAGGTGAGATGAGGAATTTTTCCCTTGCAGAGTCTCAAGAGAAATCCCACATTCCCGCTTGAAACTCGAACGGGCACTTGGCACCCTTTATGCGACTGAAAAACTTCCCAACATAACCGGCTTCACTAAGGAAGAGTAAAAAATTTACGTACAAAACGCTAGATCCTGCCCTATTCTTCTGCTGCACGACAGGAGGAATACGGTGGTTCCCATTCAAACAACATAGGAGACCTTACTTCCCTGGGGCAACACGAGTGATTTCCTGATGTCCCTGCAATATTCGAGAAGAACCCCAAGCTCCCCGCTGCAATTGGAGAACAACCACAAGACCCCCATCAATGAGAAATAAGGATCTTTTCTGCTGCAGAGTCTCAGGAGAAATCCCACGTTCCCCCTTGAAACTTGAACGGTACTTGACACTGTTTATGCGACTCAAAAGTTCCCTGACATTGCAGTCCCCAGTGCTGAGGAGCACAAAATTTATGGACTCAAGCTTAGATGAAGCCTGATTCCCATTCCATGCCTCGCTGGTAACCCAGAAGCTGTTCTTGCAAAACGAAAGGAGACCTGACTTCGCTGAAGCAACACGAGCGAGTTCCTGAGGTCTCCGTCGCAACTCGAGAGGGACACCAAGCTTCCTGCCGCAACTCGAGAAAAACCACAAGATTCAGCTATCAAGGCGAGATGAGCAACATTTCCGTTGCAGATTCTCAAGAGAAATCCCTCATTCCAGCTTGAAACTCGACATTTTACTTAACATCTTTATGCGACTCAAAAATTACACTGACATACCGAACCCCAATCGAGAGGAACACCGAGTTTCCTGCCACAGCTGACAAAGTGCCCCGTTATCCAGTCCTGTTTTGCAGATGACAGTCGATTCAACTGCTTTGTCTGGAATGGAATCCGGACGTTCCCGTTGAACAGTATGAGGAGGCTGTTACCACTTTGAACCTCGGAAAGATCCCCGGGTTTTCAAAACACAGTTGTAAAAGGAACTGATGCCCCACCCCCCACTCAAGGTTTTGTCTGATTCCACTGCACAGATTCAAATGTATCCTTGAGTATCATCTCACAAGATGAGTGGAGACCTGACTCACCGAGCATTCTCCATGCAATCTCCAGGTACAAGCTCAACTCAGCTGTGGTTTAACACCCCGTTTACAACTCAAGAAGAAAGCGGAATTCCATCCCTGAACACGAGAAGAGGATTGACTCCCAAGGTGAATTTTGAGAGCATCTCCAAGATCCATGTCCCCATTGGAGAGGAACACACAGTTGACCAAATCAATAATATATACGCGGGGGCGGGAGGAGAAGGGGACGACAGAGAATGAGATGGCTGGATGGCATCACCGACTCTGTGGACATGAGTTTGAGTGTATTCCGGGAGTTGGTGATGGATAGGGAGGCCTGGCGTGCTGTGATTCACGGGGTCGTGGAGAGTCGGACACGACTGAGCGACTGATCTGATCTGATCTGATCTGATTCATCTGCAGTGCCTCGAGATTAATCCCGAGGATCCCGTTCCAACACAAAAGGAGACCTGACTTCCCTAGGTCAACAAGAGCGAGTTCCTGAGATCCCTGTGGGAACTCGAGAAGGACCTCAAGCTACCCGCCGCAACTCGAGAAAAACCACAAGATTCTGTACTCAAGGCGAGATGAGGAAAATTACCCCTGCAGAGTCTCAAGAGAAACCCCAAATTCCAGCTTGAATGTCGACCGGGTACTGGACCCTTTCTGCGACACAAAAATCTCCCTCACATAGCTGTCCCCACTGGAGAGGAGCACACAATTTATGGACGTAAATATGGATGAAGCCCTATTCCCATTCCAGGCCTTGAGAGGAATCCCGAAATTCCTCTCCCCACATGAGAGGAGACCTGACTTTCCTGGGGCAACAAGAGCGAGTTCCTCGGGTCCCCGTCGCAATTTGAGAGGGACCCCAAGTTTCCCGCCGCAACTCGAGAAAAACCACAATATTCTGCCCTCAAGGCGTGATGAGGCACATTTCCATTGCATATTCTCAAAAGAAATCCCATATTCCAGCTTGAAACTCGACAGGATACTTTACATCTTGTATGTGACTCAAAAATTACACCATCAAGAGGAATCCAGAGGTTCCCCTTCCAACACGATAGGAGACCTGACTTCCCTGGGACAACACTGGTGATATCCTGAGTTCCCATCACAACTTGAGAACCACAAGAGGAAATTTTCTGCTGCAGAGTATCAAGAGAAATTTCACATTCCCGATTGAAACTAGAATGGGTACTTGACACCCATTCTGCGACTCAAAAAGTTACCTGACATAACCGTCCCCATGAAGTGGAGCATACCATTTATGAACTCAAATATGGATGAGGTCCTATTCTCATTCCACGCCTCGGGAGTAATCCCGAGTTCCACTTCTAAATCGAAAGGAGACCTGACTTCCCTGAGGTAACACGAGCGACTTCCTGAGGTCCCCGTCAGAACTGGAGAAGGATCTCAAGTTTCCCACTGAAACTCGAGAAAAACCACAAGATTTTGCTCTCAAGGCGAGATGAGGAAGATTTCCCCTGCAGAGTTTAGAAAAATCCCACATTCCCGCTTGAAACTCGAACGGGTACTTGACACCCTTTGTGAGACTCAAAACTTTCCTGGACATAGCCGTCCCCACAGAAGAAGAGCCCACAATTTACGTGCACAAGGCTAGATGCAGCCCTATTCCTCTGCTGGGCCTCGAGAGGAAAAACGAGGTTCCTCTTCCAACACAAAAGGAGACCTAACTTCCCTGGGTCAACACGAGTGAGTTCCTGAGGTCCCCATCACAACTCAATAAGTACCCCAAGCTTCCCACTGCTACACGAGAAAAACCACAAGATTCTGCAGTCAAGGCGAGATGAGGAAATTTTCCTCTGCAGAGTCTCAGAAAAATTCCACATTACCGCTTGAAACTCCACAGGTTACTTTGCATCGTTTATATGACTCAAAAATTACACCAACGTACCCAGCCCCAATCAAGTGGAACACCGAGTTTCTTGCCACAACTGACAAAGTGCCCGGTTATCCAGGCCTCTTTTCCAGATGACAGTCGATTCCCCTGCTTTGTCTGGAATGGAATTCAGACGTTCCTGTAGAAAAGTACGAGGAGACCGCTACCAAGTTGTAACTGAGGAGGATCCCCGGGTTTCCAAAACACAGTTGGAAAAGGTACCGATGTCCCCACCCACTCGAGATATTGTCTGATTCCACTGCACAGATTCAAATGTATCCTCGAGTATCAACTCTCAAGACGAGTGTAGACCTGACTCCCCGAGCACTCTCTATACAATCTCCAGGTACAAACTCAACTCGACTGTGTTCTAACACCCCTTTTACAACTCGAGAAGCAAGCGGAGTTCCATTCCTGAACACGAGAAGAGGATTTATGCCCAGGTGAATTTTGAGAGCAGCTCCACGATCCATGTCCATACTGGAGAGGAACACACAGTTGACCAAATCAACAATATATACAGACCTATTCATCTGCTGTGCCTCGAGAAGAATCCAGAGGTTCCCCTTCCAACACGATAGGAGACCTGACTTCCCTGGGGCAACATGACTGATTTCCTGACTTCCACTTCACAACTCGAGAAAAACCCAAAGAGAAACTTTGCTGCTGCAAAGTCTCAAGTGAAAACCCTCATTCCCATTTGAAACTCGAACGGGTACTTGACACCCTTCATGCAACTCAAAAACTTCCCAGAGATAGTCATCCCCACTGAAGAGGAGCACACAATGTACTTACAAAAGGCTATATGCAGCCCTATTCATCTGCTGCACCTTGAGCGGAATCCCGATGTTCCCCTTCCAAGAAAATAGGAAACCTGACGTCTCTGGGAAAACATGAGAGAGTTCCTGAGTTCCGCTTCAGAACTTGAGAAGGACCCCAAGCTTCCCGACGCAACTCAAGAAAAACCACAAGATTCTGCACTCAAGACGAGATTAGGAAAATTTCCCCTGAAGAGTCTCAAGTGAAATCCCAGGTTCCTGGTTTTTTCTCGAACGGGTCCCTGACACCCTTGCTGGATTCAAGAAGTTCCCTGTCATAGCCGTCCCCACGAGAGGAGCATATAGTTTATGGACTCAAATATGGATGAGACCCTATTCCCTAACACGCCTCGAGAGGAATCCCAAAATTCCCCTTCCAAAACGATAGGAGACCAGACTTCCCTGAAGTAATACCAGCGAGTTCCTCATGTCCCCGTCGTAACTCGAGAGAGGCTATAAGCTTCCTGCCACAACACAAGGAAAGGAGAGGAGCACACAATAAACGGACTCATCTCTAGATGAGGCCCAATTCCCATTCCACGCCTCGAGAGGAATCCCGAAATTCCTCTTCCAACACAAAAGAGACCTGACTTTCCTGGGGCAACACGAGGGAATTCCTCAGGTCCCAGTCGCGATTCTAGAGGGAATCCAAGCTTCTCGCCAGAACTCGAGGAAAACCACAAAATTCTGCTCTCAAGGCTTGATGAGAAACATTTCCGTTGCAGATTCTCAAGAGAAATCCCACATTCCAGCTTGAAACTCGACAGGTTACTTTACATCCTTTATGCGACTCAAAAATTACAGACATACCCAGCCCCAATCAAGAGGAACACCGAGTTTCCCGACACAACTGACAAAGTGCCCCGTTATCCAGTCCTCTTTTCCAGATGACAGTCGATCACCCTGCTTTGTCAGGAATGGAATCCACATTTCCCATCGCAAAGTACTAGGAGGCCCGTACTGCCTTGAACCTCGGGAGCAACACAAGCGAGTTCCTCACCTCCCCGTCGCACCTCAAGAAGGACCCCAACCTTCTCAGCCGAAACTCAAGACAAACCACAAGATTCTGCATTCAAGGCGAGGTGAGGAAATTTTCCACTACAGAGTCTCAAGAGAAATCCCACATTCTCACTTGAAACTTGAACAGGTACTTGACTACCTTTCTGTGACTCAAAATGTTCCCTGACATAACCTTCCCCACTGGAGAGGAGCATACAATTTATTGACTCAAATATGGATGAGGCCCTATTCCCATTTCATGCCTTGAGAGTAATCCCGAAGTTCCCCTTCCAAAAGGAAAGGAGACCTGACGTCCCTGAAGTAACACGAGTGACTTCCTGAGGTCCTCGTCACAACTGGAGAAGGATCTCAAGGTTCCCGCCACAATTCGAGAAAAACCACAAGATTCTGCACTCAAGGAGAGAGGAGGAATTTTTCCCTGAGTGTCTCAGAAAAATCACACATTCCCGCTTGAAAGTCGAATGTGTACTTGACAGCCTTTATGGGACTCAAAAAATTCCCCAACATAGCCGGCCCCACAGAAGAGGAGCACACAGTTTACGTACCCAAAGCTAGATGCGGCCCTATCCTCTATTGGGCCTCTAGAGAAATACCGAGGTTCTCCATCCAACACTAAAGGAGACCTGACTTCCCTGGGTCAGCACGAACAAGTTCCTGAGGTCCCCGTTGCAACTCGAGAAGGAGCCCAAGCTTCACGTAGTAACTCGAGAAAAACCAAAAGATTCAGCACTCAATGCGAGAAGAGGAACTTTTCCGCTGCAGAGTCTAAAGAGAAATACCACATTCCCTCTTGAACCTCGAATGGTTACTTGACACCATTTATGCAACTCAAAATGTTCCCTGACATAGGTGTCCCCACTGGAGAGGAGAACACAATATACAGATTCATTCTTAGATGAGGCCCTATTCCCATTCCATGCCTCGAGAGCAATCCGAAATTTCCTCTTCCAACACGAAAGGAGACCTGACTTTCCTGGGGCAGCACGAGCGAGTTCCTAAGGTCCACGTCGCATTTCGAGAGGGATCCCAAGCTTCCCTCCGTAACTCGAAAAGAACCACAAGATTCAGCTCTCAAGGCGTGATGAGGAACATTTCCGTTGCAGATTCTCAAGAGATATCTCTCATTCCAGCTTGAAACTCGACAGGTTACTTAAAATCTTTATGTGACTCAAAAATTACACCGACATACTCAGCCCCTATTGGGAGGAACACCGAATTTTCTGCCACAACTGACATAATGCCCCGTTATCCAGTCCTCTTTTCTAGATGACAGTCGATTCCCCTGCTTTGTCAGGAATGGAATCCGGATGTTCCCGTCGAACAGTACAAGGAGGCCATTACCACCTTGACCCTCAGGAGGATTCCCGGGTTTTCAAAACACAGTTGTAAAAGGTGCCAATGTCCCCACCCATTCGAGATATTGTCTGAATCTACTGCACAGATTCAAATGTATCGTCGATGATCAACTGACAAGACGAGTGGAGACCTGACTCCCCGAGCATTCTCCATACAATCTCCAGGTACAAACTCAACTCGACTGTGGTCTAACACCCTGTTTACAACTTGAGAAGAAAGCAGAGTTCCATCCCTGGACATGAGAAGAGGATTGACTCCCCAGGTGAATTTTGAGAGCAACTCCAAGATCCATGTTCCCACTGGAGAGCAGCACAGAGTTGACCAAATCAACAGTATATACCGACATACTCATCTGCTTTCACTCAAGAGGAATCT
The DNA here is from genome assembly GCF_049115385.1 of Moschus berezovskii. Lineage (NCBI taxonomy): Eukaryota > Metazoa > Chordata > Mammalia > Artiodactyla > Moschidae > Moschus > Moschus berezovskii. The sequence goes on along the minus strand of NC_142468.1, from coordinate 111,730,555 downwards.
GGAGGTTCCCCTTCCAACATGATAGGAGACCTGACTTCCCTGGGGCAACATGAGTGATTTCCTGAGGTCCCCGTCACAACTCAAGAAGAACCCCAAGAGGAATTTTGCTGTTGCAGAGTCTCAAGAGAAAACCCTCATTCCCGTTTGAACTCGAATGGGTACTTGACATAATTTATGCAACTACAAAACTTCCCAGACATAGCCATCCCCACTGAAGAGGAGCACACAATTTACTTACACAAGGCTAGTTGTGGCCCTATTCGTCTGCTGTGCCTCGAGCAGAAACCCGAGGTTCCACTTCCAACACAATAGTAGACCTGAATTCCCTGGGACAACACGAGCCAGGTCCTGAGTTCCCCTTCGGAACTCGAGAAAGACCTCAGGCTTCCAGCCGCAACTCAAGAAAAACCACAAGATTCTGCACTCAAGGCAAGATGAGGAAGTTTTTCTCTGCAGAGTCTCAGAAAAATCCCACATTCCCCCTTGAAACTCGAACGGGTACTTGACACCCTTTATGCGATTCAAAAATTTTGCCTACATAGCCGGCCCCACAGAAGAAGAGCACACAATTTACGTACACAAAGCTAGATGTGGCCCTATTCCTCTGCTGTGCCTCGAGAGGAATACCGAGGTTCCCCATGCAACACGAAAGGAGACCAGACTTCTCTGGGTCAACACAAGGGAGTTCCTGAGATCCCTGTGGCAACTCGAGAAGGACCCCAAGCTTCCAGTCCCAACTCGAGCAAAATAACAAGATTCTGCACTCAAGGAGAGATGAGGAAAATTTCCCCTGCAGAGTCTCAAGAGAAATCCCACATTCCCGCTTGAAAATCGAACGGGTACTTGACACCCTTTCTGCGACATAAAAAGCTCCAGGACATAGCCGTCTGCACTGTAGAGGAGCATACAATTTATGGACTCAAATATGGAGGAGGCCCTATTCCCAATCCATGCCTCGAGAGTAATCACGATGGTCCCCTTCCAAAACCAAAGGAGACCTGACTTCCCTGGGACAACAGGAGAGACTTCCTGATGTCCCCGTCGCAACTTGAGAGGAACCCCAATTTCCCGCCGTAACTCGAAAAAAACAACAAGATTCCCCATCAATGCGAGATGAGGAAGTTTTCTGCTGCAGAGTCACAGAGAAATCCCACATTCCCACTTGAAACTCGAACGGGTACTTGACACCCTTTCTGCAACACCAAAAGCTCACTGATTTATCCATCCCCACTGGAAAGGAGAACAAAATGTACAGACTCATTCTTAGATGAGGCCCTATTCCCATTCCAAGCCCCGAGAGTAATCCCAAAGCTCTCCTTGCAACACGAAAGGAGACCTGACTTCCCTGAGGCCACACGAGCGAGTTCCTGAGGTCCGCATCGTAACTCAAGAGAGACTATAAGCTTCCCGCTGCAACTCGAGAAAAACCAAAAATTCCCCCATCAATGTGAGGTGAGGAAATTTTCTGCTGCAGAGTCTCAACAGAAATCCCACATTCCCACTTGAAACTCGAATGGATACTTGACACCCTTTCTTCGACACCAAAAGCTCCCTGATTTAGCCATCCCCATAGGAGAGGAGCACACAATTAGCGGACTCATCACTAGATGAGACCCAATTACCATTCCATGCCTTGAGAGGAATATCGAAATTCATCTTCCAAAATGAAAGGAGACCTGACATTCCTGGGGCAACACGAGCGAGTTACTCAGGTCCACGTCACAACTGGAGATGGATCTCAAGGTTCCCACTGCAACTCGAGAAAAACCACAAGATTCTGCACTCAAGGCGAGATGAGGAAGTTTTCCCCTGCAGAGTCTCAGAAAATCCCACATTCCACTTCACACTAGAATAGGCACTTGACACCCTTTACGCGACTCAAAAAATTCCCCGACATAGCCAGCACCACAGAAGAAGAGTACACAATTTACGTACACAAAGCTAGATCAGGCCTATTCCTATGCTGTTCCTGAAGAAGAATACCGAGGTTCACCTTCCAACAGGAAAGGAGACCTAAATTGCCTGGGAGAACACGAGCTAGGTCCTGAAGTCCCCGTTGCAACTCAAAGGACACCAAGCTTCCAGCAGCAACTCGAGAACAACCACAAGATTCCCCCATTAATGCGAGATGAGGAACTTTTCTGCTGCAGAATCTCAAGAGAAATCCCACATTCCCTCTTCAAACTCAAAAGGATACTCGGGACCCTATACGCAACTCAAGAAGTTACCTGAGATACCCAGCCAAAATCGAGAGGAACAGTGAGGTTCCTGCCACAGCTCAAAAAGACACGTTTTCCACTTGTCTTATCCAGGTGAGGATCGATTCCCCTGCTTCGTCTGGAAATTAATCTGAAGAGGAGGTCGATCTTCCCTTGAGAGTCGAGTGGAACCCGGGGTGTCGTGCCACAATTGAAAAAGACACCGATTTCCTCATCCACCCGACAGAAGTTCGGATTACACTGTACAGATTCAAAGAGAACCCCTGGGATCAACTAACACTACAGAGGGAATCCTGACTTCCCAGGTGCATCATGGAGAAAAAGTCCCAGGACAGAAATTCAACTCGACAGGAGGCTCCTATCCATTTTACAACTCGAAAACATAGCAGAGTTTCATGCCTCAACAAGAATCGTGGCTGACTGGCCTGTTGAAACTTCACAGGAACACTGTAATCCTTGTTGGAAATGGAGAGGCACCCTGAGGTGTGCGCCTCAATTCCAGATGAGACCCTTTTCCCCTGCCTCAACAGGCATCCCAAAGGCTCCTCACACCTCAAAAGGATTCCGGGCTTCCCAGAGACAACTTGAGAGGCTCCGTGAAGCCCCTGTTGCAACGCGAGGGATCCGAAATTTTGCTGCCCCAACTCGAGAAACACTTTGGGATTACCCCTTTCAATGCGAATTGAAGCCCGATTCCTCTGCATTGACTCAAGAGCAATCACCACCTTCCCCTAGGCACTAGACTTCCCGGAGGGACCAGAATGTCATCCTGAGTGCCAAGTCATAACTCAAAAGGAAAGCCAAACTTCACCCCGCAGCTCGCGAAAAACCACGAGATGCCCCAGGCAACGTCACATGAGGCCCCTTTTTTTAGCGCAGCACCTGGAGAGTAATCCCGAGTTCTCTCTCAAGATAGGATAGGAGGATTGAATCCCTATTTATAATTCAAGGGACTCCCAGAATACCCGTCTTCAATCAAGAGAAACCCCGAGTTTCTGTCCACACATCTAGAAGAGCTCCGTATTCGCAACCTCCTCACGATGTGAGCGTTCAAACCTTGTTTCAACTCAAGAGGAGTCCGATCTTCTTCTCCAACAACAAGCAGAGGCCACTCTCTCCTATTGAAACTCAAGCGCATTGCCGCGGATCATGCTGCAAGGATAAAGGACTCTGAGTTCCCCCTCCAATCGAGGTAGGTCCTGATGATCTAACAAAGCTCCGAGGTAACACTATGACGTCACAGCATGACAGGATACCTGACACCCACGATGAGCCGATAGAAAAAAGCCCTAATGATCTGCCTCATCATGACACAAGTCCTTGGGAGCCAGCAAGGGAAATCCTACCCATGCCAAAGGTCAATTGGGGAAGAGGCCTGATGGGCAAAGGCTAATCAGGACTTGAGGAACCCCCTGGACTTACCCGAGCATCTACCCCAAAGCAAACAGGAGTCTGACTGCCTTACTATCTTACACCTCTTACCAAGTCCTCTAATACTTACAGGGGCTTTCCCCCAACCACCTTTCTCTGAAAACATTAATTCAGAGTTTTAGTGAAAAAGTTCTCCTCGGCTTAATAGGAGTGTTCCAATCTAAGCCCCTCTGATAGCTTTCTAACTTGCATGACAAGTTTGTGGGGCTCTTACAATTATGAATGTGACTGTTTAAAGCCTCCCAGCCATGCAAGGACAGAAAGCCTAATATTCTAAAATACAGGAATCTGTTGAAGAAGTTAAAATCACTACAATAGTACTAAAAAATATTTCATGGTTGAATCAATGCTTGCTGTAAAGTTCCATATTTTCTATTGTATCCTTGGAAATATATTAATGACATATAGAGAAAATAAGTAGCAGCCTTTGATTTAACCACATCATATCTTATGTTAATAAATTCTTTTCTTTTAGCTCACTACACCCTTGCCTTATAGGAATGTAACCCTGGAATGTGTCTTTGGAGAACAGCGCCTGACTATATGAAAATTACCTTGAAAGAATATAAGCCTCTTTCTAGCTAGCTAATCTTTGTTAGGAGAGAGGGCCATAAACTGTTAGCAGGCCTCCTGGCCGGAAGATGATGTAAACCACCTACAACTTTTGTATATCATGAGACATACCCAAATAAGCCCTGATCCTGATAAGAGTCAATATTTCTCACTCCTCGTGATTCTGGCGTAACTCTATACCTCCCTTTATCTATATTTTATGTGCACAACTTAGGGTATAAAAGCAGCACTGGAAAATAAAGTTTTGGGCCTTGTTCACTGAAGCTTGGTCTCCCTGTGTCATTTTTTCTCTTTTTCCGTCCTTTTCTCTATTCTCCTTTTCTGGTTGAGATCCTTGGAGCACTGGCCCCTCTGTGTTTACTTATCTGCCTGAGCTTCTAAGACCCACTTGACGGGGTACCCTGGTGGGGTGACTCCAGTGATTCGAGAGGTCACCTGCAGCCTACATAAACAGAGCAAACCCCGTGCAGTGGTTTTATTGGTTTCCTATGTAAACCAAGGAATTATCAGCCTCTCTCTCTCTCTCTCTCGCTGACGCCAATGCCATTCTTCCCGAGGATAACACGTATCCATTTGAGGCAGGTCCCTGATAAAGGAGGACAGATTCCCCTTTTACAACTCGAAAGAAAAGAAGAATTCCATGCCTCAAATCGAGACAAAACCTGACTCCCCAGTAGAGTCTTCATAGCAAACCCCAGATCCCTGTCGCCACTGGAGAGGAACACACAGTTGACCGACTCAACGCTGGCTGTGGCAGCATTCCTCTGTTGCGCCTCGAGAGGAATCCCGAGGTTTCCCTTCCAAAACGATAAGAGATCTGACTTCATGGGGAAACACTAGCAAGTTCCTGAGGTCCCTGTTGCAACTTGAGAAGAACCCCAAGCTTCCCGCCACAACTAGAGAAAAACCACAAGATTCAGCTATCAAGGCGAGATGAGCAACATTTCCGTTGCAGATTCTCAGGAGAAATCCCTCATTCCAGCTTGAAACTCAACATTTTACTTAACATCTTTATGTGACTCAAAAATTACACCGACATACCCAGCATCAATCGAGAGGAACAGCGAGTATCCCAACACGATTGACAATGTGCACCGTTTTCCAGTCCTCTTTTCCAGATGACAGTCGATTCCTCGGTTTGTCTGGAATGGAATCTGGACGTGACCATCACACAGTATAAGGAGGCCGGTACCACATTGAACCTCAGCCGAATCCCTGGGATTTCCAAACACACCTGGAAAACGTACCGATGTCCCCACCCACTCGAGATAATGTCTGATTCCACTGCACAGATTCAAATATATACTCGAGTATCAACTCACAATTCGAGTGGAGACCTGACTCCCTGAGCATTCTCAATACAATCTCCACATACAAATTCAACTTGACTGTGGCCTAACACCCCTTTGACAATTCGAGAAGAATGTGGAGTGCCAATTCTGAACAGGAGACGAGGCTTGTCTCCACAGGTGAATTTTGAGAGCAACCCCAAGAACTCTGTTGGTCCTGGAGAGGAATCCTGACTTAAACGGCCTCAAATCTAGATGCAGACCTATTTCTCTGCAGCAGCTCCAAAGGAAACCCGAGGTTCCTCTTGCCAAAGGAATGGTGTTCTGACTTCCCAGAAAAAACAAGGGAGACTCCCTGATATTCCCTTCATTACTTGAGAGAATGACTACACTTTCCGCAGCAACCTACAAAAATCCTCGAGATTCCATTCTCCAAGCAAGATGAGGCCCTTTTTTCCTGCAGCACATAGACAGGGTCTCCAGTAACTTCCCCAAATTCGACATGAGGCTTGAATTACATGATGCAACTTAAGGGTCGCCCAGAGATGCCTGACCCGATGAGCAAAGAAAACCGAATTTCCCGCCACAATTTAAGAGAAGCCCCGTGGTCAAAACACACCTGAAGATAATTGGCCATTAAACTTTCAACTGAAGAGGAATCCCAACTTTCCCTCGCACCACGTGGAGAGACCTGTCACGTCTATTGACACTCGAGGGCAACGCCGTGCATCCTACAGCAAGGACAAAGGACTCCGAGTTCACACTCAACTAGAGATGAGTCATGTTGCGCTTCAAGCAGCTCCAGTGGAACACGGAGTATCACCTCCCAACATGAACTGAGGCATGAATCCCCCACTGAGCCTCTCGAAAAACCCCAAGTTTCCAGCTAGAACAGACAGCAGACCTGACAATCCTTTTAAACTCGGCTGGAAAGCAGAGTTTCAACCTCAACAAAGACTAGGCCTGACTCCCCAGTGGAACCTTCATTGCAACCCCAAGATCCCTGTGGCCACTGGAGAGGAACACTGAGTTTATCCACTCAAGTCTAAATTTGGCCCCCATGTCCTGCAGGGACCCGAAAGGAATCCCGAGGTTCCACAATCAACAAGAACTCATACCCGACTTCTCTGAAGAAAAACCCTGTCGCAACTCAAGAAGACGTCCAAGCTTCAAGATGTAACTTGAGAAAAATCAAGAAATTCTCCACACCACGCGACAGGACGCCCCTTTCCACTGCATCGTCTTAAGAGAAATCCCACAATCACTCTTCAAACTCGAAAGGATACTCGGCACCATATACGCAACTCAAGAAGTTACATGAATTACCCAGCCAAACTCGAGAGGAGCAGTGAGGTTCCTGCCACAGCTCAAGAAGAGACCCGTTTTCCACTTGTCTTCTCCAGGTGAGAATCGATTCCCCTGCTTCGTCTGGAAATTAATCCCGATGTTCCCGTCAAATCTGAAGTGGAGGCCGATCTTCCCTTGACACTCGAGCGGACACTGGGGAGTCGTGCCACAATTCAAAAAGACACCGATTTTCCCATCTGCCTGACATAAGGACTGATTCCACTGTACCGATTCAAAGAGAACACCAGGGATCAACTAACACCAGAGACGGAGGCTTGACTGCCCAGGTGCATCATGGAGAAAAAGTCCCAGGACAGAAATTCAACTCGACAGGAGGGCTCCCACCCCTTTGACAACTCGAAAACATAGAGGAGTTCCATGCCTCAACAAGAGACGTGGCTGACTGGCTTGTTGAACCTTCATAGGAACACTGAGATACTTGTCGGAAATGGAGAGGCATCCCAAGGTGTGCGCCTCAATTCCAGATGAGACCCTATTCCCCTGCCTCAACAGGCATCCCAAAGGCTCCTCACACCTCAAAAGTATTCCGGATTTCCCAGAGACAACTTAAGAGGCTCCGTGAGGCCCCTGTTGCAATGCGAGGTATCCGAAAGTTTCCTTCCCCAATTCGAGAAACACTTTGGGATTACCCTTTCTATGCAAATTGAAGCCCGATTCCTCTGCATTGACTCAGGAGCAATCACGACCTTCCCCTAGCCACTTGACTTCCCGGAGGCACCGAGTGTCATCCTGAGTTCCAAGTCATAACTCAAAAGGAAATCCAAGCTTCACCCCACAACTCGCGAAAAACCACGAGATGCCCCAGGAACGTCACATGAGGCCCCTTTTTTACTGCAGCGCCTGGAGTGCAATCCCGAGTTCTCTCTCAAGATACGATAGGAGGCGTGAATCCCTATTTACAATTCAAGGGGCTCCCAGAATACCCGTCTTCAATAGAGAGAAACCCCGAGTTTCTGTCCACACCTCTAGGAGAGCTCCGTATTCCCAACCTTCTCACGATATGAGCGTTCAAATTCTGCTTCAACAAAAGAGGAGTCCTATCTTCTACTCCCACCACAAGAGGAGGCCTCTCTCTCCTATTGAACAACAAGCGCAATCCCGCGGATCCTGCTGCAAGAATAAAGGACTCTGAGTTACCCTCCAATCGAGGTAGGTCCTGATGATCTAGCAAAGCTCCAAGGTAACACCGACTACGACGTCAAAACATGACGGGATACCTGACACCCATGCTGAGCCAATAGAAAAAGCCCTAATGAACCGCCTGATCACGACACTACGTCAGATTCCCCTTTTACAACTTGAAAGGACACCACATTTTCATGCCTCAAATCGAGACGAAATCTGACTACCCAGTAGAACCTTCATAGCAACCCCGAGATCCCTGTCGCCACTGGAGAGGAACACACAGTTGACCAACTCCACGCTGGATGTGGCCCTATTCCTCTGCTGCATTTTGAGAGGAATCCCGAGGTTTCCCTTCCAACACTATAGGAGATCTGACTTCCCTGGGGAAACATGAACGATTACCTGAGGTCCCCGTCCCAACTTGAGAAGAACCCCAAGCTTTACACCAAAACTCGAGGAAAAACACATGATTCTCCCCTCAATGCCAGATGAGGAAATTTTCTGCTGCAGAGTCTTAAGAGAAATCCCACATTCCCGCTTGAAACTCGAACGAGTACTTGACACCCCTTATGTGACTCAAAAACTACCCAAAATAGCCATCCCCACTGGAGAGGAGCATACAATTTTAGACTCAACACTAGATGAGGCCCTATTCCAATTCCACGTCTCAAGAGTAATCCCGAGTAGCCCTTCCAACACGAAAGGAGACCTCACTTCCCTGAAGCAACATGAGCGAGTTCTTAGGTCCCCATCGCAACTCATGAGAGACCCAAAGCTTCCGGGTGCAACTCAAGAAAAACCACAAGATCCTACCCTCAAGGCGAGATGAGGAACATTTCCGTTGCAGATTCTCAAGAGAAGCCCCACATTACCGCTGCAAACTCCACAAGTTACTTCACGTCCTTTATGTGACTCAAAAATTACACCGGCATCCCCAGCCCCAATCGAGAGGAACACCGAGTTTCCCGACACAACTGACAAAGTGCCCCGTTTTCCAGTCCTCTTTTCCAGATGACAGTCGATTCCACTGCTTCGTCTGGAATGGAACCCAGATGTTCCCATTGCACAGTATGAGGAGGCTGGTAACAACTTGAAACTCAGCAGAATCCCTAGAATTTCAAGACACCCTTGGAAAAGGTCCCCACCCACTCGAGATAATGTCTGATTCCACTGCACAGATTCAAACGTATCCTCGAATATCAACTCACAAGACGAGTGGAGACCTGACTCCCCGTGCATTCTCAATATATTCTCCAAGTACAAATTCAACTCCACTGTGGCCTAACACCCCTTTGACAACTCGAGAAGAAAGCGGAGCACCATTTTTGAACAGGAGACGAAGCCTGTCTCCCCAGGTGAATTTTGAGAGTAACCCCGAGAACCCTGTTGCTGCTGGAGAGGAATTCTGACTTAAACGGACTCGAATCTAGATGCAGACCTATTTCTCTGCAGCAGCTCCAAAGGAAACCCGAGGTTCCTCTTGCAAAAGGAAAGGCGTTCTGACTTCCCAGAGACAACACCGGAGGCTCCCTGATATTCCCATTGTTACATCAGAGAATCACCACACTTCCCACAGCAACCTACGAAAAACCTGGAGATTCCTCATTCCAAGCAAGATGAGGTCCTTTTTTCCTGTAGCACATAGGCAGAAGTCTCGAGTTCCTGCTCCAAATTTGATATGACGCTTGAATTCCTTGATGCAACTTACGGGTGGCCCAGAGATACCCGTCCCAAGGAGAGAAGAAAACCGAATTTCCATCCACTATTTAAGAGAAGCTCTGTGGTCACACTGCAGCTGAATTTAATGAGCCATTCCACTTTTAACTGAAGAGGAATCCCAACTTCCCCTCGCACCATGTGGAGAGACCTGTCACGTCTATTGACACTCGAGGGCAACGCCGTGCATCCAGCAGCAAGGACAAAGAACTCCGAGTTCACACTCAACTAGAGATGAGTCATGTTGTGCTTCAAGCAGCTCCAGTGGAACATGGAGTATCACCTCCCAACAAGAACTGAGGCATGAATCCCCTGATGATCCTCTCGAAAAAGCCCAAGTTTCCCATTTGAACACAGAGCAGACCTGACAATCCTTTTAAACTCAATGGGAAAGCAGAGTTCAAACCTCAACAAAGACTAGGCCCTTCATTGCAACCCCAAGATCCCTGTGGCCACTGGAGAGGAACACTGAGTTTATCTACTCAAGTCTAACTTTGGCCCTCATGCCCTTCAGCGATGCGAAATGAATCCGGAGGTTCCACTTTCAACAGGCAAGCATACCCAACTTCTCTGAAGCAAAACTAGTGAGTCTCTGTCGCAACTCGAGAAGATCTCCAAGCTTCAAAACGCAACGTGAGAAAAACCATGAAATTCCCCACACCACGCGACAGGACGCCCCTTTCCGCTGCAGCATCTTAAGAGAAATCCCACATTCGCTCTTCAAACTCAAAAGGATACTCGGCACCCTATGCGCAACTCAAGAAGTTACACGAGATACCCGGCCAAACTCGAGAGGAGCAGTGAGGTTCCTGCCACAGCTCAAGAAGAGACCCGTTTTCCACTTGTCTTCTCCAGGTGAGAATCGATTCCCCTGCTTCGTCTGGAAATTAATCCCGATGTTCCCGTCAAATCTGAAGTGGAGGCCGATCTTCCCTTGACACTCGAGCAGACACTGGGGAATCGTGCCACAATTCAAGAAGACACCGATTTCCCAATCCACCCGACATAAGGACTGATTCCACTGTACCGATTCAAAGAGAACACCAGGGATCAACTAACACCAGAGACGGAGGCTTGACTTCCTGGGCGCATCATGGAGAAAAAGCCCCACAACAGAAATTCAACTCGACAGGAGGGCTCCCACCCCTTTGACAACTCGAAAACATAGAGGAGTTCCATGCCTCAACAAGAGAAGTGGCTGACTGGCTTGTTGAAACTTCATAGGAACACTGTGATCCTTGTTGGAAATGGAGAGGCATCCCAAGGTGTGCGCCTCAATTCCAGATGAGACCCTTTTCCCCTGCCTCAACAGGCATCCCAAAGGCTCCTCACACCTCAAAAGGATTCTGGACTTCCCAGAGACAACTTGAGAGGCTCCGTGAGGCCCCTGTTGCAACGGGAGGGATCCGAAATTTTCCTGCCTCAACTCGAGAAACACTTTGGGATTACCACTTTCAATGCGAATTGAAGTCCGATTCTTCTGCATTGACTGGACAACAATCACCACCTTCCCCTAGCCACTTGACTTCCCGGAGGCACCAGAATGTCATCCTGAGTTCCAAATCATAATTCTAAAGGAAAGCCAAACTTCCCCCTGCAAATCGCGAAAAACCACGAGATGCCCCAGGCAACGTCAAATGAGGCCCCTTTTTTCCTGCAGCTCCTGGAGTGCAATCCCGAGTTCTCTCTCAATAGGAGGCTTGAATCCCTATTTACAATTCAAGGGGCTCCCAGAATACCCATCTTCAATCGAGAGAAAACCCCAGTTTCTGTCCACACCTCTAGAAGAGCTCCGTATTCCCCACCTCCTCACGATATGAGTGTTCAAACCCTGCTTCAACTCCAGAGGAGTCCTATCTTCTTCTTCAACCACAAGAGGAGGCCTCTCTCTCCTATTGAACCACAAGCGCAATCCCGCAGATCCTGCTGCAAGAATAAAGGACTCTGAGTTACCCTCCAATCGAGGTAGGTCCTGATGATCTAGCAAAGATCCAAGGTAACACCGACTACGACGTCAAAACATGACGGGATACCTGACACCCATGCTGAGCCAATAGAAAAAGCCCTAATGAACCGCCTGATCACGACAGGAGGACAGATTCCCCTTTTACAACTCGAAAGTAAAGCAGAATTCCATGCCTCAAATAGAGACGAAACCTGACTCCCCAGTAGAACCTTCATAGCAACCCCGAGATCCCTGTCGCCACTGGAGAGGAACACACAGTTGACCGACTTCACGCTGGATGCAACCCTATTCCTCTGCTGCACCTCGAGAGGAATCCTGAGGTTTCCCTTCCAACACGATAGGAGGTCTGAATTCCCTGGGTCAACACGAGCGAGTTCCTGAGGTCCCCGTTGCAACTTGAGAAGAACCCCAAGCTTCCCGCGGCAACTCGAAGAAAACTACCAGATTCTCCCCTCAATGCGAAATGAGGAACTTTTCCGCTGCCGAGTCTCAAGAGAAATCCCACATTCCCGCTTGAAACTCGAATGGGTTCTTGACACCCTTTATGCAACTCAAAAAGTTCCCTGACATAGCCGTCCCCACTGGAGGGGAGCACACCATTTACGGACTCAACCTTAGATGAGCTCTTATTCCAAATCTGCACTTGGAGGGTAATCCCGAAGTTCCCCTTCCAACACAAAATGAGACCTGACTCCCCTGAAGCAACACGAGAGAGTTCCTGAGGTCCTCGTCGCAACTCGAGAGGGATCTGAAGCTTCCCGCCGCAATTCGAGAAAAACCACCAGATTCTGACCTCAGGCGAGATGACGAACATTTCCGTTGCAGATACTCCAGAGAAACCCCACATTCCCACTTAAAACTCTACAGGTTACTTAACATCCTTTATGCGACTCAAAAATGTCACCGACATAACCCGTCCCAACCGAGAGGAACACCGAATTTCCTGCCACAACTGACAAAGTGTCACGTTTTCCATTCCTCTATTCCAGATGAGAGTGGATTCCTCTGCTTTGTCTGGGATGGAATCCGGACGTTCCCGTCGCACAGTACGAGGAGACCGGTACCAACTTGAAACTCGGGAGAATCACGGGTTTCAAAACACAATTGGAAAAGGAACACATGTCACCACCCACTCGAGGTATTGTCTGATTCCCTTAACAGATTCCAATGTGTCCTTGAGTATCAACTCTCAAGATGAGTGGAGACCTGTCTCCCAAGCATTTTCAACAAAATCTCCAGGTACAAATTCAGCTCGACTATGGCCTAACACTCTTTTTACAACTCGAGAAGAAAGCGGAGTTCCATGTCTGAACAGGAGATGAGGCCTGACTCCCCAAGAGAATTTTGAGAACAACCCTGAGAACTCTGTTGCTACTGGAGAGGAATCCTGAGTTAAACGTACTCGAATCTAGATGCAGACCTATTTCTCTGCAGTGACTCCAAAGGAATCCCGAGGTTCCCCTTGAAAATGGAAAGGCATTCTGACTTCCCAGAGACAACAAGGGAGTCTCACTGATGCTCCCGTCGTTACTTGAGAGGATCACAACACTTTCTGCAGCAACTCGAGAAAAACCTCGAGATTCCTCTTTCAAAGCAAGATGAGGCCCTTTTTTCCCTGCAGCACATAGACAGTAGTCCCGAGTGCCTTCTCCAAATTTGATATGAGGCTTGAGTTCCTTGATGCAACTTAAGGGTTTCCAGAGATACCCATCCCTATGAGAGAAGAAAACCGAATTTCCCCGCCACAATTTAAGAGAAGGCCCGTGATCACACCTCAGCTGAAGATAATGGGCGTTCCACTTTCAACTGAAGAGGAATCCCAACTTCCCCTCGCACCACTTCACGAGTCCTGTCACATCTATGGACACTCGAGGGCAACCTTGTAAATACTGCGGCAAGATCAAAGGACTCTGAGTTCACACTCAACTAGAGATGAGTCATATTGTGTTTGCAGCAGCTCCAGTGGAACACGGAATATCAACTCCCAACATGATCAGAGGCATTAATCGCCTGCTGAGCCTCTCAAAAAAGCCCAAATTTTTCGCTCAAAGAGATAGCAGACCTGACCATCCTTTTACAACGCGGCGGTAAAGCAGAGTTCCCTGCTCAACGAAGACTAGGCCTGACTCTCCAGGGCAACCTTCAGAGCAACCCCAAGATCCATGTGATCACTGGAAAGAAACACTGAGCTTACCCACTCAGGTCTAAATGTGGCCCTCATGCCCTGCAGCGACTCCAATGGAATCCCGAGGTTCCACTTTCAACAGGAAAGGAGACCTGACTTCGCTGAGGCAAAACTAGCGAGTCCCAGTGGTTCCCGTCGTAACTCGAGAAGACCACCAAACTTCAAGCCGCAACTCGAGAAAAACCATGAAATTCTCCACTCCACGTGACAGGACGCCCCTTTCAGCTGAAGAGTCGTAAAAGAAGTCCCACCTTCCCTCTTCAAACTCGAAAGGATAATCGGCACCCTATAGGCAACTTAAGAATTTCCCCGAGATACCTGGCCATACTCGAGAGGAGCAGCGAGGTTCCTGCCAAAGCTCAGGAAGACACCCGTTTTCCACTCGTCATCTCGAGGTGAGGATCGATTCCCCTGCTTCGTCTGGTAATTAATCACCATGTTTCCATCGAATCTGAAGAGGAGGTCGATGTCCCCTTGAAACTCGAGAGGACCCCGGGTAGTCATGCCACAATTTAAAAACACACCAATTTCCCCATCTGCTCAACATAAGGACTGATTCCACTGTACCTATTCAAAGGGAATTCCTGGAATCAAGTAACACCACTAAGAGAGGCCTGATTTCCCAGGTGCATCATGGATAAAAAGCCCCAGGACACAAATTCAACTCAACAGGAGGTCTCCCACCCCTTTGACAACTCGAAAAGTTAGCGGAGTTCCATGCCTCAACAAGAGACGTTGCATGGCTCCCCTGTTGAAACTTCATAGGAACACTGAGATCCATGTCAGAACTGGAGAGGCACAGTGAGGTTAGCGCCTCAACTCCAGATCATACCCTATTCCCCTGCACTGATTCGAAAGGCATCACGAAGGCTCCCCACACCTCAAAAGGAATCCGGACTTCCAGAGACAACTTGAGAGGCTCCATGAGGCCCCTTTTGCAACTCGGCGGATCCGAAAGATTCCTGCCCCAACTCAAAGAAACACTTTGGCATTACCCCCTTTCAATGCGAATTGAAGCCCGATTCCTGTGCATTGACTCGAGAGCAATCATGACTTTCCCCTTGCAACTTGACTTCCCTGAGGCAGCACAAGTGTCTCCCTTAGTTCCCCGGCGTAACTCGAAAATAAAGCGAATCTTCCCTTCGCAACTGCCAAAAACCACGAGCAGCCACAGGCGATGTCACTTGAGGCCCTTTTATCCCTCAGCACCTGGAGAGAAATCCCGAGTTCTCTCTCAAGATATCATCAGTTCAGTTGAGTCACTCAGTCGTGTCCGACAGTTTGCGACCCCATGAATCACACATGCCAGGCCTCCCTGTCCATCACCAACTACAGTAGTTCACTCAAACTCATATCCGTCGAGTTGGTGATGCCATCCAACCATCTCATTCTCGGTCGTCTCCGTCTCCTCCCGCCCCCAGTCCTTCTTGGCATCAGACTCTTTTCCAGTGAGTCAACTCAATGCATGATGGCCAAAGTATTGGAGTTACAGCTTTACCATCATTCCTTCCAAGGAACACCCAGGATTGATCTCCTTTAGAATGGACTGGTTGGATCTCCTTGCAGTCCAAGGGACTCTTAAGAGTCTTCTCCAGCACCACACTTAAAAAGCATCAATTATTTGGCGATCAGTTTTTTTCACAGTCCAACACTCACATCCATACATGACCACAGGAAAAACCATAGCCTTGACTAGACGGACCTTGGTTGGCAAAGTAATGTCTCTGCTTTTTAACATGCTATCTAGGTTGGTCATAACTTTCCTTCCAAGGAGTAAGCGTCTTTTAATTTCATGGCTGCAATCAGCATCTGTAGTGATTTTGGAGGCCAAAAATATAAAGTCTGAGACTGTTTCCACTGTTTCCCCATCTATTTCACATGAAGTGATGGAACCAGATGCCATGATCTTCGTTTTCTGAATGTTGAGCTTCAAGCCAAATTTTTCACTCTTCTCTTCACTTTCATCAAGAGGCTTTTGAGTTCCTCTTCACTTTATGCCATAAGGGTGGTGGCATCTACATAACTCAGGATGCTTCAATCCCTATTTACAATTCAACGGGCTCCCAGAATACTCATCTTCAATCGAGAGAAAAGCCCAGTTTCCGTCCACAGCTCTAGAAGAGCTCCGTATTCCCCACCTCCTCAAGATATGAGTGTTCAAACCCTGCTTCAACTCTAGAGGTATCCTTTCTTCTTCTCCCACAACAAGCGGAGGCCTCTCTCTCCTATTGAAACTCGAGCACATTGTTGCAGATCCTGCTGCAAGGATAAAGGAATCTGAGTTCCCCTTCCAATCGAGGTAGGTCCTGGTGATCTAGCAAAGCTCCAATGGAACACCGACTATCCCCTCACAACATGATTGGAAACCTGACACCCATACTGAGCTGAGAGAAAAAGCCCTAATTAACTGCCTGAACATGACACATGGACTGATTCCGCTTTTAGAACTCGGAAGGAAAGCAGAATTCCATGCCTCAAATCAAGACGGAGCCTGACTTCCCAGTTCCTTCATAGCAACCCCGAGATCCCCGTCGCCACTGGAGAGGAACACACAGTTGACCGATTCAATGCTAGATGCGGCCCTATTCCTCTGCTGTGCCTCGAGAGAAATCCCAAGGTTCCCCTTTCAACTCCAGAGGAGATCTGACTTACCTGGGGCAACACGAGCGAGTTCATAAGGTCCCCGTCACTACTCGAGAAGAACCCCAAGCTTCCCGCTGCAACTCGCGAAAAACCACCAGATTCTCCGCTCAATGCGAGATGAGGAACTTTTCCACTGCAAAGTCTCAAGAGAAATCCCACATTCTCGCTTGAAATTCGAACGGGTATTTGACACCCTTTAAGCGACTCAAAACTTCCCCAACATAGCCATCACCACTGAAGAGGAGCACACAGTTGACGTACACAGTACTAGATGCGGCCCTTTTCCTCTGCCGTGCCTCGAGAAGGAACCTGAGGTTCCCCTTCCAACACGAAAGGAGACCTGAGTTCCCTGGGACAATACGAGAGAGTTCCGGAGTTCCCTGCTGCAACTTGAGAGGAACCCAATGCTTCCCGCCGCAACTCGAGAAAAACCACAAGATTCCTATATCAATGCGAGATGTGGAACATTTCTCCTGCAGAGTCTCAAGAGAAATCCCACATTCCCGCTTAAAACTCGAACGGGTACTTGACACCCTTTATACGACTCAAAATTTTCCCTGACATAGCCATCCCCACTGGAGAGGAGCACACAATTTACGGACTCAATTCTAGATGAGCCCTAATTCCAAATCTGTGCATAGAGAGTAATCCCGAAGTTCCCCTTCCAACATGAAAGGAGACCTGAATTCCCTGAAGCAACACAAGAGAGTTCCTGACGTCCTCATCGCAATTCGAGAGGGACCCGAAGCTTCCCGCCACAACTAGAGAAAAACCACCAGATTCTGACCTCAGGCGAAATGATGAACATTTCCGTTGCAGATTCTCCAGAGAAATCCCACATTCTCGCAAGAAACTCGACAGGTTACTTAATATATTTTATGAGACTCAATATGTCACCAACATAACCAGTCCCAACCGAGAGGAACAACGAATTTCCTGCCACAACTGACAAAGTGTCCTGTTTTCCAGTCCTCTTTTCCAGATGACAGTCGATTCCCCTGCTTTGTCTGGAATGGAATCCGGACGTTCCCATCGCACTGTACGAGGAGGCCGGTACCACCATGAAACTTGGGAGAATCCCGGGTTTCAAAACACAATTGGAAAAGGTACCCATGTACCCATCCACTCTAGATATCATCTGATTCCCTGCACAGATTCCAATGTGTCCTCGAGTATCAACTCACAAGACGAGTGGAGACCTGTCTCCCGAGCATTTTCAACAAAATCTCCAGGTAAGAATTCAACTCGACTGTGGCCTAACACTCCTTTTCCAACTCGAGAAGAAAGTGGAGTTCCATGTCTGAACATGAGACGAGGCCTGACTCCCCAAGAGAATTTTGAGAGCAACACTGAGAACTCTGTTGCCGCTGGAGAGGAATACTGAGTTAAACGGACTCGAATCTAGATGCAGACCTATTTCTCTGCAGCGACTCCAAAGGAATCTCGAGGTTCCCCTTGAAAATGGAAAGGCATTCTGACTTCCCAGAGACAACACGGGAGGCTCCCTAATATTCCCGTAGTTACTCGAGAGGATCACCACACGTCCCACAGCATCTCACGAAGAACCTCGAGATTCCTCTTTCAAAGCAAGATGAGGCCCTTTTTTTCCTGCAGCACATAGACAGAAGTACCGAGTTCCTTCTCCAAATTCGAAATGAGGCTTGAGTTCCTTGATGCAACTTAAGGTTCGCCCAGAGATACCCATCCTGATGAGAGAAGAAAACCGAAATTACCCACTACAATTTAAGAGAAGGCCCGTGATCACACCTCAGCTGAAGATAATGGGTGTTCCACTTTCAACTGAAGAGGAATCCCAACTTCCCCTCGCACCACTTGACGAGTCCTGTCACATGTATTGACACTCGAGGGCAACCCCGTAGATACTGCAGCAAGGTCAAAGGACCCCGAGTTCACACTCAACTAGAGATGAGTCGTGTTCTGTTTGCAGCAGCTCCAGTGGAACATGGAGTATCACCTCCTGACATGATCGGAGTCATGAATCCCCCACTGAGCCTCTCGAAAAGAGCCTAAATTTACCACTAAACAGGTAGCAGATGTGACAATCCTTTTACAAATCGGGGGGAAATTAAAGTTCCCTCCTTAATAAAGACTAGGCCTGACTCCCCAGTGGAACTTTCATGGCAACCCCAAGATCCCTGTGGCCACTGGAGAGGAACACTGAGTTTACCCACTCAAGTATAAATTTGGCCCTCATACCCTGCAGCGACTCGAATGGAATCCCAATGTTCCACTTTCAACATGAAAGGAGACCTGACTTCCCTGAGGCAATACTAGCGAGTTCCAGTGGTTCCCGTCGTAACTCGAGAAGACCTCCAACCTTTAAGCCGCAACTCGAGAAAAACCATGAAATTCTCCACTCCACGTGACAGCACGCCCCTTTCCGCTAATTAGACTTTCCAGACGTACCCGACACACAATAGCCAATTAGAGTTTTGCTGTGTCCCGTTGCACGTTCCCTTCGCACGTTCCCGTCGCACAATAGCCAATTTGACTTTCCCTGTGTCCAGTGAAAGTGTAGTCAGGTGCAGCCTCCCTTTCAGCACCGATCCCCAGGTCAGTTGACAGGGCGCTAATCTTCCATCTATGAGCCACAGGCCATAGGCATCCTTTTTTGCCCTTGGCTGTGTGAGAAGCTGAAGGGTGTTTCGTCTCCCCTGGAGCCCAGCAGGCCTGCAGCTTCGGACTGCCAGAGGTGAGCATCTTAGCAGACAGGAGCAACTGTGCCAGAAGTGGAGTGGGATCCACCCTGAGGGTGGCCACTGATCGTCAAGAGATGCTCCTGTGGAACATTGATGGGCCCGGCACACTCTTCTCCCAGAGAGCGAGAGAGATGTCTAAGGGCTCTCCTACACACCCTTCACTCCCTCTTGTGGTCCTGAAGGGTGGTTGTCATCATCCTGAAACCTCGGGGTTTCTGGCTGTTCCCCCATGCCCTTAGGCCACATGCAGGCACAGTGACATCCACACAGCCCACCCCACAGCCTTGGGGACACCTGGGGGCAGCCAGGTCCTGAGCTCTGACGACACAGCTGCTTTCAGCCCAGGCTCCTTCTTCTCAAAAACGATGTGGCCCTGGGCAAGCTATGTGCCCCGCAGGGTTTCCCCAGTCTCTCCATCTGCAGAGTGGGGGTCACTCTCCCATCTCCTGACTAGGTCTGTCAGCCTGTGAACAGCTACAGTGCCTGTTCAAACTTTAGGCTGCTCTCACATGGAGCTAGGACACTGAGACTTCCCAAAGGACGGATTTCACACAGGGCTGACCTGACATAGAATGGGGCAGAATCAGGCCTGGATGGGTTCTGGGACCTGGGAAAAGGCAGTCCCCTTCCTGCCTATTTCTTGACCCCCGCATTAGGAGTACCGGAAGGTCATATTCAGACACCGCCCCCTCTGATATCAACCTTCCTCGTCCTCCTCAAGTGTCCCACTCAGCCTCGAGGGGTGGGGGAGGCTGCCCCAACAGTGGCTCCCTGCATCCTTGTCTTTGAGTATAATCATCGTAGGTCATTTTCCCCCTTGAAGGGGGAATACGCACCGTCATTGTTTCCAACCTCAAGAGAGATTCATGCAAAATCTGTGAAAGTGACTCATTTCCTCTCTCCATTGTTCAGTCTCTCTCCCTCCTTCCATTTCTTTCTTGACCTTTCCAAATTCAGTCTGTCTCTTCCTCTCTGTGTCTTTCCTGTGGATGCTCGCATGCCTGTGAATGCATGTACACATGTATATTGTTGACCTAGTGTGAGGCTTTAGGGTTTCGTTTGGAGTGAGGTAAAGGTTTGGGATTGAAGTTGGTGTTAGGGGAAGCGATAGGTCTTGGGTTTGTTCTGGGAGACGTAGTGGTGTGAGTTCTCAGTTTCTTTTACATAGGAACCCCTTCTCCGATATTCTGCTTTCAAATATGCTTTTGTGTTCAGTTTGTTACCATTTTGATTTGTGAATGCTCAGCTTTTCTGTTGCAAAGCTGTTCAAGTGGACGGAAGCTCGTGGGTGTCTTTGGTTTCCTGTTTCCTTGACTTGAAGAGACCCAATTTTGCTTTCCCCCTCCACACATGTTGAGAAGTCCCTGACATTAAGGAGCCTGTTGCTGCTGCTGCTAAGTCACTTCAGTCGTGTCCGACTCTGTGTGACCCCATAGATGGAAGCCCACCAGGCTCCCCCTTCCCTGGGGTTCTCCAGGCAAGAACACTGGAGTGGGTTGCCATTTCCTGCCTGTGGCCCGTGCTTATTTCCAGGAGTTTCATCACTTCAGGCTTTGCATTGATGTGTTTCACTGAATCTGAGGTGCTATGAGACCAAAAACCAAAGTGATTGTTCAGATGGAACCATCTCCATTTCCCATGGTCTTTCGTTGCAGAGGCTCTTGTTCCCATTCGTATCGCCTCCCCTCGTTTGGCTCCGAGGAACTGACCGTTAGAAGCTTGGGTTTATTTCTGGACCCTCAATTCCATTCCATAGATCTGGATCTGCGTGTTTGATTTCTTCCCAGTACCATGCTGTTCTGATGATCCTAGTGTGATTGTCTGATTGGCCATCAGGCCGCCTGCTATGTCCATTTCAGGGCTTTGCGGCCGATTGCATTGACTCCTTTGACTCCTTTGTGTTTCCATAGACATTTTGGAATTCTTTGCTGAGAGGAGACGTTGTTATTTTGAGAGGAATAGCGTGGAACCTCTGGATTTCCCCATGGTGGGGATCGGTGGTAGGGGGAAGTGACAGCCTCTTACAAGAAGGAATTATGATCCGTGATCACAGCTTCTTTTCCATTGGATTGGTGGGCTTCACCTTTTTTCATTCATCTCTTGCAGTTCTCTGAGAAGAGGGGCTTCCCTCCTGGGTTAGATGGACTCCTAACTATTGCCTTTCAGGGAATATCACTGTCGGTGGGGTTGATACTTGCCTTCTCCTTCTAAGCGTTTGCTTTGAATGATAGAAATGCCAATGATTTCTCTTCTCCTTCCTCACTGTCCATCTCTCTGAGCCTCCAGGTGGAACAGGCCTAGTCCAGGGTCCCACGGGGCTTAGGGAATGCAGTTAGACCATGTTTCTCAGGCCCTGAGTGCTGGGTATCATTCGGTGTACACTCCGTGTCCCTTCATTCTCCTGCTGTCCCCTTCAAACCTCTCCTTCAGGCTCGTTTGTGTTCATGTCATTTGTGTATTAGGAGCCAAATCCTGCCTAAACTCTGTGTATGCAAACAGTTGTCTCCCAGCTTGGGATGTGTCTTTTGCCTTTTGCAGATGGTCTTTCCCAGAGTTCAAATCTTGGATTTGATAAAGTTCACTGTGTTCCCTGGTTACTCTTTGTGTAGTGCCTTTCTGTATTGTGTGTGAAGACTCAGAGCTCATGTCTAATATCTCTCCCATTTCCTTCTGGATTTGTGAACCGTTTTGCATGGAACATATATCTAGGAATCATTTGAAGTGCATTTGTTGAGAGGTGTCAAGTTTCCATGGACATGCATGTCATCCCCTCTGGTTTCCAAGTGCGTTGCTCCTAAACTCTTTAGGAGACCTTCTCGGAATGATGGGTGTTTTTCAGCTTGCATTTCCACAATTGAATGGATTCAGCAGCTCTAGCAGCAGGGACGCTGTTTCAAGTGAAAGGGAAGTTGGGCGCGGCCTCCCTTTCTACACCTATCCCCAGGTCGGGTTGACAGGGTGCTGATCTTCCATCTGTGTGCCAGAGGCCACAGGCATCCTTGTGTGCCCTTGGCTGTGAGAAGCTGAAGGGAGTTTCGTCTCCGCAGGTGCCCAGCAGGCCTGTGGCTTCAGACCGCCAGAGGTGAGCATCTCAGAGCACAGGAGCAACCTTGCCAGACGTGGATTGGGATCAACCCTGATGTTGGGCACTGATCTTAAAGAGATGCTCCTGTGGGAATTTGATGGGTCTGGCACACTGTTCTCACAGAGAGCGAGAGAGATGTCTGTGGGCTCTGCTAGGCCCTCCACTCCCTCTTGTGGTCCTGAAGGTTGTTGTCACCATCCTGATCACCTAGCTCTGAGATGATGACCACCGCCACCTGCACTGTGTTTTCCTTGGCCTACGTGTCCATGCGAAGCGTCAGGCCATCTCTGAGCTACACTAGCCATGTGCATTGCCTCTCATTGGACCTGCACATGTTTCTTCTGTTTCCTTCCCAATCCCTGATTTTCTCGAGAATGTGGGGGCCACACGGATGGTGGGTCTTTCTCTGGCCTTGTGTTCTGAGGAACACTTGTTCCTTTGCTGATGTGAGTTTATCTTTCCATTTCTCCTGTCTGGTTCATTGTTGTGTGTTTGTTTGTGCCAGTGGAAGAACTCAGAATTTCCCTTGTGCCTTAGGTGTCCCACATACCATAGCACTGCCTACCTGGAGATTCTAAGCACATTTGTCGAGAGGGCTTCGTTTGGCCGATCACATCTTGAAAGGACTGTCCTTTCAAGATACCCAAAGGCTACTTCAAATGACATAGAAACCCGAATTCTCCAGTTTGGTTCCAATATGTAGGGAGTCAGAACAATCTCCTGGAGAAGGGAGAAGCTACCCACTTCAGGATTCTGGCCTAGAGAATTCCATGGACTGTAGAATTCATGGGGATGCCAAGACTCTAACAATACTGAGAGACTATATCTTTCACCTTCAGTTAAAGTAAAATCCAGATTCCTGTCATTTAAGTCATTGGCATTGATTGGGGACCCTGAAAGGATTGGAAGAAATGCAGAGAGAATTAGACTCAATGTTGCCAGGCGTGGGAGAGAGGAACGGGGAGTGCTTGCCATGAATCCAGGCTTTGCTGGGGAGTGGGGGGAGGGATAGAAAGAGGGTGTCTGAATGCAGACAGTGGTGATGCTTACACAGCATTGTGAAGGCCTTCTTATTCCCAAATGGCATCAAGGAAGGAAACTTTATTGACACACACTTGCGAGCAAAATATACAGAAAGCCATCAAAGACGTAAAAGATGAAGAAAAGATACCTAGGAGCCTGATGAAAATCAGCGCAGGGGAAGGGAAATCAATCTCCCCTTTGTGGGGAGGGAGGGGAAGGCGTCGACAGAGAACACACAGGGATGGAAGCTGCAGAGCCAACTGCACCTCAGGACGACGTGTTTGCTGAAAGGGCTCCGGGCCTCTGTCCAGAGCAGGGGCCTGTTCTCCGTGCAGGGGTGGGACAGTCATGGTGGACGTCTGAGTCCTTGGCAGGAGCCAGGGCAGGCTGCCTCTGCGCAAGTGGTCACTTAGGCCCTGACTCGGGTTCTGCCGCCAAAGTCCAAGCAGGTGCAAGTTCATGTGGAGCTGGAGTTTCTGGAAGGCCAGGTGGGACATCAGGGCCTGGGCTGGTGGTCGTGCAGTCGCAGAGATCCGATGTACTGAGGGTGCTGGTCAGTACCCGTTTAGCCCCATGTCTTTGGGTGGGTACATTTCAGGTCTCGATCTCACCTCAGTGCATCCCTGGGTCTTGCACGTGGAGCTCTCACATCTGTAGGGACAGGTCTTGGACGTGGAGGCTAGCTGAGTTTGACGGACAGAGCTAGAGCTTGGGGAGAAGAAAAGTTTGCCACAGGCCAACCTTGCCACGTGCCTAAGTGGGCACAAAAGCTTCCTAGAGATTCGCTAAGAAGGCCCAGCATCGGAGTCTTCTCTGCAGTCTGCAAGATGGGTGGTGTGAGGAGAGCCTTTGGTCCAGGCCCAGCCCCACCTATCGGGGACTCCTCCCTGTGTGGCTCCGCACTGCCTCCCCATGCTCACAGGAAGCAGCCCCAGCCGCCTCACTTCTGTGCTCTGCCTGCTGGGCTCCAGGTCCTCCTGCTGCCTCCGAAGCAGGACTTCTCGGAGCTCTTGGTCAGAGCTGAGCTCTGTGGCATCCTGAGACTGGGCCCCGGGGTGTGTGCTGGGCGGCGTCTTGACAACAGGCCTTGCCTGCTTCCTCTTCATTGCCAGTTGTGCTGAGCCCTCCTTGGCCACGCTCACCTGGAGCCTGCACTGGGCCTCCCGGGCAGGAGGCTGGTGCTCTTAGCCCTCCCTCTGGGAGTTGGATGGGGTGTGCCCCTCAGTGGCCACGTCGGATGTGATGCTCTGCAATGACAGTGACCATCAACCAGCCCTGCTTCGATATTTCTGAACTGAGCCTGTCCAGGATGGCTGCTGCTTCTGCCCGTCTGCCCTTCTGCTCCCAGAGAGAGCAGAGACGAGTGTCTGGTCAGATACCCACCCAGGAGGACGGAGACCCCCCTGAGGGAGTGAGGTCTGCCTGGACAACCGGCTCTGCCCAGACTCTCCCCATGCCACCCATCTTTTTCTCCCGTGGTTTGTGGACACAAGCGGTCCATGCGCTGCTGACCCACATGCAGCTGGGCTTGCTTGAGGCAGACACACCCCGAGAAATCCTCATCCACACACAGGGAAAGGCCTCAGGCTTCCACGGGTGGGACAGGAGAGGTGGCATGACGCAGCCTGGGGCTCCCCTGTTACCTTTCAGCTCCTTCTGGCAAAGGGCCAGAGGCCTTTCGAAGGGGGCCCTGAGCCAGCATCAGCCGCGTTCACACACACTCGGCTGTGAGCTCCCCTGAGGCCCTGGCCTCTGGGCAGGGGCAAACAGCAGAATGTCTGGACAGCAACCAATCTGACCGGGGACTTCTCTTCGCTGGGGAGGCCTGGATACCTGGGTTGCTGGTTCTCTTAGGTTCTGTTGCCAGGAAGTGACATCGTTTCCTGGGTTTGTGGCCGAGGTCCCTTCCACAAAGCTCCCAAAGGGAACCTCTTGGTTTCTGGATGTTCCCCCACGCCCTTATGTCACGTGCAGGCACAGTGACACCCACACAGCCCACCCCACAGCCTTGGGGGCACCTGGGGGCAGCCTGGGCCTGAGCTCTGATGACACAGCTGCTTTCGGCCCAGGCTGCTTTTTCTCAGAAGTGACGTGAACCTGGGCAAGCCATGTGCCCCACAGGGTTTCCCCAGTCTCTCCATCTGCAGAGTGGGGGTCACTCTCCAATCTGCTGCATAGGTCTGTCAGCCTACGAACAGCTCCAGTGCCTGTTCAAACTTCGGGCCGCTATCACATGGAGCTTGGACACTGAGACTTCCCAAAGGACAGATTCCACACAGGGCTGACCGTAGCACAGAATGGGGCAGAATCAGGCCTGGATGGGCTCTGGGACCTGGGAAAAGGCAGTCACCTTCCTGCCTATTTCTTGACCCCCACATTGGGAGGACCGGAAGGTCATATTCAGACATCGCCCCCTCTGATATCAAACTTCATCATCCTCCTCAAGTGTCCCACTCAACTTCAAGGGATGGAGGAGGCTGCTCCAACAGTGGCTCCCCGCATCCTTGTCTTTGAGTCTCATCTTCTTGTGTCATTTTCCCCCTTGCAGGGGGAAGAGTCACTGTCATTGTTTCCAACATCAAGAGAGATTCATGCAAATTCTATAAAATTGACTCATTTCCTCTCTCCATTGTTCAGTCTCTCTCTCTCATTCCATCTCTTTCTTGACCTTTCCAAATTCAGTCTGTCTCTTCCTCTCTGTGTCTCTCCTGTGGATGCTCGCATGCCTGTGAATGCGTGTACGCATGTACACAGTTGACCTAGAGTGAGGCTTTAAGGTTTCCTTTCTAGTGAGTTAAAGGTTTGGTGTTGGAGTTGGTGTGAAGGGAAGGGATAGGTCTGGGTTTGTTCTGGGAGACGTAGTGGTGTGAGTTCTCAGTTGCTTTTACATAGGAACCCCATCTCTGATATTCTGCTTGCAAATATTCTTTTGTGTTCAGTTTGTTACCATTTTGAATTGTGAATGCTTAGGTTTTTGGTTGCAAAGCTGTTCAAGTGGATGGAAGCCCGTGGGTGTCTTTTGGTTTCCTGTTTCCTTGACTTGAAGAGACCCAATTTTGCTTCGCCCCCACACACATGTTGAGAAGTCCGTGACATTAAGGAGCCTGTGGACCGTGCTTATTTCCAGGAGTTTCATCGCTTCAGGCTTTGCGTTGATGTGTTTCACTGAATCTGACGTGTTATGAGACCAAAAGCCAATGTGATTGTTCAGATGGAACCATCTCCAATTCCCACGGCTTTTCGTTGCAGAGGCTCTTGTTTCCATTCGTATCACCTCTCCACCTTTGGCTCTGAGGAATTGACCGTAGAAGTTTGGGTTTATTTCTGGACCCTCAATTCCATGCCATGGATCGGGTTCTCCATCTTTGATTTCTTCCCAGTACCATGCTGTCTTGATGATCCTAGTGTTATAGTCTAATTGGCTATCAGGCAGCCTGCTATGTCCATTTCAGGGCTTTGCGGCAAATTGCATTGACTCTTTTGACTCTTTTGTGTTTCCATAGACATTCTGGAATTCTTTGGTTATAATGCCCTGAGAACAGCCATTTGTATTTTGAGAGGAATAGCGTGGAACCTCTGGATTGCCCCACAGTGGGGGACGGGGGGAGGGGGAAGTGACAGCATCTTACCAGGAGGAATTCTTCTGATCCGTGAGCACAGCTTATTTTCGATTGGATTGGTGGGCTTCACCTTCTTTCATCCATCTCTTGCAGTTTTCTGAGAAGAGGGGCTTGCCTCCTGGGTTAGATGGTCTCCTAGCTATTGCCTTTCAGGGAATGTCACTATGGGTGGGGTTGATGCTTGCCTTCTCCTTCTAAGCGTTTGCTGTGAGTGTTAGAAATGCCAAGGGTTTCTCTTCCCCTTCCTCACTGTCCAAATCTCTGAGCCTCCAGGTAGAACAGGCCTAGTCCAGGGTCCCACGGGGCTCGGGGAGTGCAGCTAGACCGTGTTTCTCAGGCCCTCAGTGCTGGGCATCATTAGTACTCTCCGTATCCCTTCCTTCGCCTGGTGTCCCTTCAGACATCTCCTTCAGGCTCGTTTGTGTTCATGTCATTTGTGTATTAGGAGCCAAATCCTGCCTAAGCTCTGTGTATGCAAACAGTTGTCTCCCAGCTTGGGATGTGTCATTTGCGTTTTTCAGATGGTCTTTCCCAGTGTCCAAATCTTGGATTTGATAAAGTTCACTGTGTTCCCTGGTTACTCTTTGTGTAGTGCCTTTCTGTATTGTGTGTGAAGACTCAGAGCTCATGTCTAATGTCTGCTCCATTTCCTTCTGGACTTGTAAACCGTTTTGCATAGAACGTATGTCTAGGAATCATTTGAAGTGCATTTGTTGAGAGGTGTCAAGTTTCCATGGACATGCATGTCATCCCCTCTGGTTTCCAAATGCGTTGTTCCTAAACTCTTTTGGAGACCTTCTCAGAAAGATGGGTGTTTTACAGCTTGCATTTCCACAGTTGAATGGATTCAGCAGCCCTAGCACCAGGGACGCTGTGTCCAGTGAAAGGGGAGTCGGGTGCGGCCTCCCTTTCAGCACCGATCACCAGGTCGGGTTCCATCTTTGAGTTGCAGGCCACAGGCATCCTTGTGTGCCCTTGGCTGTGTGAGCAGCTGAAGGGAGTTTCGTCTCGCATGCGCCCAGCAGGTCTGCAGCTTCGGACCGCCAGAGGTGAGCATCTCAGAGGACAGGAGCAACTGTGCCTGAAGTGGAGTGGGATCCACCCTGAGCGTGGGCAGTGATCGTCAAGAAATGCTCCTGTGGGACTTTGATGGGTAGGGCACACTCTTGTCCCAGAGAGCGAGAGAGATGTCTATGGGCCCTGCTACGCCCTCCACGCCCTCTTATGGTCCCAAAGGCTGGTTGTCACCATCCTGAGCACCTAACTCTGAGATGATGACCACCGCCACCTGCACTGTGTTTCCCTTTGCCTATGTGTCCATGTGAAGCGTCAGGCCGTATCTGAGCTACACTAGCCATATGCTTTGCCTCTCATTGGACCTGCACATGTTTCTTCTGTTTCCTTCCCGATCACTGATTTTCTCTAGCATGTGGGGGCTACAAGGTTTATGGGTCTTTCTCTGGCCTTGTGTTCTGAGGAACACTTGTCCCTTTGCTGGTGTGGGTTGATCTTTCCATTTTTCCTGCATGGTTTATTGTTGTGAGTTTGCTTGTGCTAACGGAAGAACTCAGCATTTCCTTTGTGCCTGAGGTGTCCCACATACAACAACACTGCCTACCTGGAGATTCTGAGCACATTTGCCAAGAGGGCTTCATTTGGTCGCTGTCATCTTGAAAGGACCTACACGGTCCTTTCAGATACACAAAGGCTACTTCAAATGACATAGAAACCAGAATGCTCCATTGGTCTCCCAATATGTGAGGAGACAGAGCAATCCCATGGAGAAGGGAAAACTACCCACTCCAGGATTCTGGCCTAGAGAATTTCATGGACTGTAGAGTTCTTGGGGATGCCAAGACTCTAACAATACTGAGAGGCTATAACTTTCACCTTCAGTCAGAGCAAAATCCAGTTTCCTATCATTTCAGTGATTGGCATTGAATGTGGACCCCGAAAGAATGGGAAGAAATGGAGAGAAGTAGACTCAATGTTGTCAGGCGGCAGTGAGGGGACCAGGGAGTGCTTGCCATGAATCCAGGCTTTGCTGGGAAGTGGGGGCGATAAATGATGGTGTCCAAATGTAGACAGTGGTGATGCTTACACAGCATGGTGAATGCTTCCATATTTCCAAATGGCTTTAAGGTGGGAAAATTTATTGACACACACTTGAGAGCAAAATATACAGAAAGCCATAAAAGACATAAAAGATGAGAAGAATGATGCCTAGGAGCCTGATGAAAATCAGCTAAGGGGAAGGGAAGTCACTCTCCCCTGGGTGGGGAGGAAGTGGACCACGTCCATGGGGAACACACAGGGATGGAGGCTGCAGAGCCAACCTCGCCCCTGGATGAGGTGTTTGCGAAAGGGCTCTGGGTCTCTGTCTAGAGCAGGGGCCTGTTCTCCCTGAAGGGGTGGGACAGTCATGGTGGGCGTCTGAGTCCTTGGCAGGAGCCAGGGCAGGCTGCCCCTGTGCAGGTGGTCACTCAGGCCCTTACTTGCATTCTGCCGCCAAAGCCAGAGCAGGTGCAAGTGCATGTGGAGGTGGAGGTTCTGGAAGGCAGAGTGGACACTGGGACCTGGGCCTGGGTGTCGTGCAGACTCAGAGTTCCGATGTGCTGAAGGTGCTGGCCAGTACCCGGCTGGCCCCCTTTCTTTGGGAGGGGACGTCTCAGGTCTCGATCTCCCCTCAGTGGATCCCTGGGTCCTATACCTGGACCACCCACCGCTGCTGGGACAGCTCTTTGTCATGGACGCTGACTGAGTTTGATGGCCAGAGCTAGAGCTGGGAGAGAAGAAGAGTTTGCCACAGGCCAGCCTTGCCATGTGCCTAAGTGGGCACGAAAGCTTCCTAGAGATTCTCTAAGAAGGCCCAGCATCGGAGTCTTCACTACAGTCTCCAAGATGGGTGGAGTGAGGCCAGCCTTTGGTCCAGGCCCAGCCGCAGCTCTGGGGGATTCCACCCTCTGTTGCTCAGCACTGCCTCCCCACACTCACATGCAGCAGCCCCAGCCGCCTCACCACTGTGCTCTGCCGTGCTGGGCTCCAGGTCCTCCTGCTGCTTCCAAGGCAGGGCTTCTTGGAGCTCTGGGTCAGATCCAGTTGTGCTGAGATCTGTGGCAGCCTGAGACTGGGCCCTGGAGTGTGTGGTCAGTGGTGTCTGGGCAACAGGCCTTGCCCGCTTCCTCTTAATTGCCACTTGGGCTGAGCCCTCTGTGGCCACGCTCACCTGGAGCCTCCACTTGGTATCCAGAGCAGGTGGCTGGTGCTCTTATTCCTCCCTCTGGGAGGTGGATGGGGTGAGCCCCTCAGTGGCCACCTCGGGTGGGACACTCTGCAATGATGGTGACCATCAGCCTTCCCTGCTTCCATATTTCTGAGCTGAGCCTGGACAGGATGGCTGCTGCTTCTGCCCGTCTGCCCTTCTGCTCCCAGAAAGAGCAGAGACGAGTTTCAGATGAGATACCCACCCGGAAGGCCGGAGACCCTCCTGAGAGTGTGAGGTCAGCCTGGGCAGCCGGCTCTGCCCAGACTCTCCCCATGCCACCCAGCCTGCTCTCCCCTAAGTGTGCACACAAGCAGCCCACGGGGTCCTGAACCACATGCAGCTGGGCTTGCTTGAGGCAGACACACCCCAAGAAACCCCCATCCACACACAGGGAAAGGCCTCATGATTCCCCGGGTGGGATGGGAGAGGTGGCATGACTCGGCCTGGGGCTCCCCTTTTACCTTTCTGTTCTTTCGGGCCAGGGCCAGAGGCCTCTCATGGGGGCCCTCAGCCAGCGTCGACCGCGTTCCCACACATTCTGCCTGTGAGCTCACCTGAGGCATAGGCCTCTGGGAAGGGGCAAGCAGCAGAACATCTTGAGAGAGAGCGATATGGTGGGGGCTCCTCTCTGCTAGGGAGGCCTGGATACCCGGGTTGCGGGTTTTGTTGGGTTCTGTTGCCAGGTAGTGATATCATTTCCTGGCTTCATGGCCGTGGTTCCTTCCACAAAGCTCCGAAAGGGAACCTTTTGGTTTCTGGCTGTTCCCCCACGCCCTTATTCCAAGTTCAGGCACAGTGACACACACACAGCCTATCCCACAGCCTTGGGGAGACCTGGGTGTAGTCAGGGCATGAGCTCTGAGGACACAGCTGCTTTCAGCCCAGGCCCCTTCTTCTCAGAATTAATGTGGCCCTGGGGAAACCATGTGCCCCGCAGGGTTTCCCCAGTCTCTCCAAATGCAGTGTGGGTGTCACTATCCCATCTCCTGCCTAGGTCTGTCAGCCTACAAACAACGCCATTGCCTGTTCAAACTCTGGGCTGCCATCACAGAGAGCTTGGACAGTGAGACTTCCCAAAGGACGGATTCCACACAGGGCTGACCTAGCACAGAATGGGGCAGAATCAGGCCTAGATGGGCTTTGGGACTTGGGAAAAGACAGTCCCCTTCCTGCCTATTTGTTGACCCCCGCATTGGGAGGACCGGAAGGTCATATTCAGACATCACCTCCTCTAATATCAACCTTTCTCGTCCTTCTCAATTGTCCCACTCAGCCTCGAGGGTTTTGGGAGGCTGCCCAACAGTGGCTCCCCGCATCCTTGTCTTTGAGTCTCATCATTTTCGGTCATTCTCCCCCTTGCAGGGGTAAGAGGCACTGTCATTGTTTCCAACCTCAAGAGAGATTCATGCAAACTCTGTGAAATCGACTCATTTTCTCTCTCCATTGTTCAGTCTCTCTCCCTCGTTCCATCTCTTTCTTGATCTTTCTAAATTCAGTCTGTTTCTTCCTGTCTGTGTCTCTCCTGTGGATGCTTGCATGCCTGTGAATGCATGTACACATGTATACTGTTGACCTAGGGTGAGACTTTAGGGTTTCCTTTCTAGTGAGGTTAAGGTTTGGGGCTGGAGTTGCTGTGAGGGGAAGGGATAGGTCTGGGGTTTGTTCTGGGCGACTTAGTGGTGTGAGTTCTCAATCTCTTTTACGTAGGAACCGCTTCTCCGATATTCTGCTTGCAAATATTCTTTTGTGTTCAGTTTGTTACCATTTTGAATTGTGAATGCTTAGGTTTTCTGTTGCAAAGCTGTTCAAGTGGATGGAAGCCTGTGGGTGTCCTTTGGTTCCTGTTTCCTTGACTTGAAGAGACCGAATTTTGCTTCCCCCCCAAACATTTTAAGAAGCCTATGGCCCGTGGTTATTTCCAGGAGTTTCATCACTTCAGGCTTTGAGATGATGTGTTTCAATGAATCTGACGTGATATGAGACCAAAAGCCCATGTGATTGTTCAGATGGAACCACCTCCAATTCCCATGGCCTTTCGTTGCAGAGGCTCTTGTTCCCATTCGTATCGCCTCCCCTCCTTTGGTGTTGAGGAATTGACCGTAGAAGCTTGGGTTTAATTCTGGGCCCTCAATTCCATTCCATGGTTCTCTGTCTTTGATTTCTTCCCAGTACCATGCTGTCCTGATGATCCTAGTGCGATAGTCTAATTGGCTATCAGGCAGCCTGCTATGTCCATTTCAGGGCTTTGCAGCAGATTTAATTGACTTTTTTGACTCCTTTGTGTTTCCATAGACACTTTGTAATTTTTTGGTTATAATACCCTGAGAACAGCCATTGGTATTTTGAGAGGAATAGCGTGGAACCTCTGGATTGCCCCACAGTGGGGGACGGGGGGAGGGGGAAGTGACAGCATCTTACCAGGAGGAATTCTTCTGATCCGTGAGCACAGCTTCTTTTCCATTGGATTGGTGGGCTTCACTTTCTTTCATCCATCTCCTGCAGTTTTCTGAGAAGAGGGGCTTGCCTCCTGGGTTAGATGGTCTCCTAGCTATTGCCTTTCAGGGAATGTCACTATGGGTGGGGTTGATGCTTGCCTTCTCCTTCTAAGCGTTTGCTGTGAGTGTTAGAAATGCCAAGGGTTTCTCTTCCCCTTCCTCACTGTCCAAATCTCTGAGCCTCCAGGTAGAACAGGCCTAGTCCAGGGTCCCAAGGGGCTCGGGGAGTGCAGCTAGACCGTGTTTCTCAGGCCCTCAGTGCTGGGCATCATTCGGTGTACTCTCCGTATCCCTTCCTTCGCCTGGTGTCCCTTCAGGCTCGTTTGTGTTCATGTCATTTGTGTATTAGGAGCCAAATCCTGCCTAAGCTCTGTGTATGCAAACAGTTGTCTCCCAGCTTGGGATGTGTCTTTTGAGTTTTTCAGGAAGTCTTTCCCAGAGTCCAAATCTTGGAATTGACAAAGTTCACTGTGTTCCCTGGTTACTCTTTGTGTAATGCCTTTCTGTGTTGCGTGTGAAGACTCAGAGCTCATGTCTAATGTCTGCTCCATTTCCTTCTGGATTTGTGAACTGTTTTGCATGGAACCTATGTCTAGGAATCATTTGAATTGCATTTGTTGAGAGGTGTCAAGTTTCCATGGACATGCATGTCATCCCCTCTGGTTTCCAAATGCATTGCTCCTAAACCCTTTTGGAGACCTTCTCGGAAAGATGGGTGTTTCTCAGCCTGCATTTCCACAGTTGAATGGATGCAGCAGCTCTAGTAGCAGGAATAGTCTAATTGCTTAAGCATCTTAAGAGAAATCCCACATTCCCTCTTTAAACTCAAAAGGATACTGAGCAACCTATACGCAACTCAAGAAGTTCCCCGAGATAGTCAGCCAAACTCTAGAGGAGCAGCGAGGTTCCTGCCACAGCTCATGAAGAGACCTGTTTTCCACTCGTCATTTTGAGCGGAGGATCGATTCCCCTGCTTCTTTGGAAATTATTCCTGATGTTCCCGTCGAATCTGAAGAAGAGGATGATGTCCCCTTTAAACTCGAAATGACCCCGGGGAGTCATGCCACAATTCAAAGAGACACCAATTTCCCCATCCTCTTGACATAAGGTCTGATTCCACTGTACCGATTCAAAGAGAACACCAGGGATCAACTAATACCACGAAGAGAAGCCTCACTTCCCAGGAGCATTATGGAGAAAAAGCCCCAGGACAGAAGTTCAAATCAACAGGAGGCCTCCCTCCCCTTTGACAACTCAAAAACATAGCCAAGTTCCATGCCTAAACAAGAGATGTAAAATGACTCCCCTGTTGAAACTTC
Source organism: Moschus berezovskii (assembly GCF_049115385.1). Classification (NCBI taxonomy): domain Eukaryota; kingdom Metazoa; phylum Chordata; class Mammalia; order Artiodactyla; family Moschidae; genus Moschus; species Moschus berezovskii. The sequence goes on along the minus strand of NC_142468.1, from coordinate 111,696,513 downwards.
ATAGGAACACTGAGATCCATGTCAGAACTGGAGAGGCACCCTGAGGTTAACCCCTCAACTCCAGATCAGACCCTATTCCCCTGCACTGACTCGAAAGGTATCTCAAAGGCTCCTCACACCTCAAAAGGATTCTGGACTTCCCAGAGAAACTCGAGAGGCTCTGTGAGGCCCCATTTGCAACTCGAGGGATCCGAAAGATTCCAGCCCCAACTCAAGAAACACTTTGGCATTACTCCTTTCAATACGAATTTAAGCCCGATTCCTCTGCATTGATTCGAGAGCAATCACGAACTTCCCCTCGCAAACTGACTTCCCTGAGGCAACACGAGTGTCTGTCTCCCTGAGTTCCAGGCGTAAGTCGAAAGGAAAGCCAAGCTTCCCTTCACAACTCGCCAAAAACCACGAGAAGCCCCAGGCAACGTCTCATGAGGCCCTTTTTTTTTCCTGCAGCACCTGGAGAGCAATCCAGGGTTGTCTCTCAAAATAACATATGACGCTTGACTCCCTATTTAAAATTCAATAGGTTCACAGAATAACCATCTTCAATCGAGAGAAACCCAAGTTTCCATCCACAGTTCAAGAAGAGCTCTGTATTCCCCACCTCCTCATGATATGATCACTCAAACCCTGCTTCAAATTTAGAGGAATCCTTTCTTCCTCTCCCACTACAAGAGGAGGCCTTCGTCCCCTATTGAAACTCGAGGGCACTCCAGCGGATCCTGCTACAAGGATAAAGGACTCTGTATTCCCCCTACAATCGAGGTAGGTCCTGATGATCTAGCAAAGCTCCAATTGAACACTGACTATCCCCTCACAACGTGATGGGCAAACTGACACCCATGCTGAGCCTATAAAAAATGCCCTATTGAACAGCCTGATCACGACACGACGACTGATTCCCCTTTTACAACTCAAAAGGAAAGCAGAACTCCATGCCTAAAATCGAGACGAAGCCTGACTCCCAAGTAGAACCTTCATAGCAACCCCGAGATCACTGTCCCCACTGCAGAGGGACACACATTTGACTGACTCAACGCTAGATGTGGCCCAATTCCTCTGCTGCGCCTGGAGAGAAATCCTGAGGTTCCCCTTTCAACACGAGAGGAGAACTGAAATCCCTGGGGCACCACGAATGAGTTCCAGAGGTTCCCGTCACAACTCAAGAAGAATCCCAAGCTTCCCCCCACAACTCGAGAAAAACCACCAGATTCTCCCCTCAAAGCGAGATGAAGAAATTTTCCGCTTCAGTCACAAGAGAAATCCCACATTCCCGCTTGAAACTCTATAGGTTATTTAACATCCTTTATGTGACTCAAAAATTACACCGGCATACCCAGTCTCAACCCAAGGAACACTGATTTTCCTGCCACAACTGACAAAGTATCCCATTTTCCAGTATCTTTTCCAAATGACATTTGATTCCAATGCTTTGTCTGGAATGGAATCCGGATGTTCCCGTCGCACAGTACGAGGAGGCCGGTACCACATTGAAACTGGGAGGATACACGGGGTTTCAGAACACTATTGGAAAAGGCACGGATGTCCCCACCCACTCGAGATATTGTCTGATTCCACGGCACAGATTCAAATGTATCCTCGAATATCAACTTACAAGATGAGTGGAGACCTGACTCCCTGAGCATTCTCAATACAATCTCCAGGTACAAATTCAACTCGACAGTGGCCTAACACCCCATTACAACTCGAGAAGAAAGCAGAGTTCCATGTGTGAACACGAGACAAGGCCTGACTCCCAGGTGAATTTTGAGAGCAACCCCAAGAACTCTGTTGCTATTGGAGAGGAATCCTGAGTTAAACAGACTCGAATTTAGATGCAGACCTATTTCTCTGCAGCGACTCCAAAGGAATCCCGAGGTTCCCCTTGAAAACGGAAAGGCGTTCTGACTTCCCAGAGACAACACGGGAGACTCCCTGATATTCCTGTCATTACTTGAGAGGATCACCACATTTCCCCCAGCAACTTGAGAAAAACCTCGAGATTCCTCTTTAAAAGCAAGATGAGGCCCTTTTTTCTCCTGCAGCACATAGAAGTCCCGAGTTCCTTCTCCAAATTCTATATGAGCCTTGAGTTCCTTGATGCAACTTAAGGGTCGCCCAGAGATACCCATCCCTATGAGAGTAGAAAACTGAATTTCCCCGCCACAATTTAAGAGAAGACCCGTGATCACACCTCAGCTGAAGATAATGGGCCATTCCACTTTCAACTGAAGAGGAATCCAAATTTCCCCTCACAACACTTGACGAGTCCTGGCACATCTATTGACACTTGAGAGCAACCCCGTAGATACTGCAGCAAAGACTCCGAGTTCACACTCACCTAGAGATGAGTCGTGTTGTGTTTGCAGCAGCTCCAGTGGAACATGGAGTATCACCTCCCAACATGATTGGAGGCATGAATGTCCCGCTGAGCCTCTTGAAAAAGCCCAAATTTCCCGCTCAAACAGATAACATACCTGACAATCCTTTTACAGCTCGGGGGGAATGCAGAGTTCCCTCCTCAACAAAGACTAGGCCTGACTCCTCAGTGGAACCTTCATAGCAACACCAATACCCATGTGGTCACTGGAGAAAAACACTGAGTTTACCCTCACAAGTCTAAATGTGGCCCTCATGCCCTACAGCGACTCGAAAGGATCCCGAGGTTCAACTTTCAACACGAAAGGACTTCCTGACTTCCCTGAGACAAAACTATCATGTCCCAGTGGTTCCCGTCATAACTCGAGACGACCTCCAGGCTTCAAACCGCAAGTCGAGAAAAACCATGAAATTCTCCACTCCAAGCAAAAGGACGCCCCTTTCCGCTGCAGCGTCTTAAGAGAAATCCCACATTCCCTCTTCAAACTCGAAAGGATACGTGGCACCCTATACGCAACTCAAGAAGCTCCCCGAGATACCCAGCGAAACTCGAGAGGAGCAGCGAGGTTCCTGCCACAGCTCAAGAAGAGACCCGTTTTCTGCTCATCATCTCGAGGTGAGGATCGATCCCCCTTCTTCGTCTGGAAAATAATCCCAATGTTCCCATCAAATCTGAAGAGGAAGTTGATGTCCCCTTGAAACTCAAGAGGATCCCGGGGAGTTGTGCCACATTTCAAAAAGACACCGATTTCCACATCCGTTCGACATAAAGACTGATTCTACTGTACCGATTTAAAGAGAACTCTCTCGATCAACTAACACCACAAAGGGAGGCCAGACTTCCCAGGTGTATAATGGAGAAAAAGCCCCAGGACAGAAATTTAACTCAACAGGATGCCTCCCACCCCTTTTACAACTCGAAAAGATAGCGGAGTTCCATGCCTCAACAAGAGACGTGGCATGACTCCCCTGTTGAAACTTCATAGGAACACTGAGATCTATGTCAGAACTGGAGAGGCACCATGAGGTTAGCGCCTCAACTCCAGATCAGAACCTATTCCCCTTCACTGACTCGAAAGGAAACCCAAAGGCTCCTAGAACCTCAAAAGGATTCCGGACTTCCCAGAGTCAAGATGAGAGGCTCTGTAAGGACCTTTTGCAACTCAAGGTATCCGAAAGATTCCTGCCCAAACTCGAGAAATATTTTGACATTACCCCTTTCAATACGAATTGAAGCCCAATTCCTCTGCATTGACTCGAGAGAAATCACTACCTTCCCCTCGCAACTTGACTTCCCTGAGGCAACACGAGTGTCTCCCTGAGTTCCCCAGCATAACTTGAAAGGAAAGCCAAATTTCCCTCCGCAACTCTCCATAAAACCAAGAGAAGCCCCAGCAACGTCACATGAGGCACTTTATTTACTGCAGCACCATGAGAGCAATCCTGAGTTCTCTCTCACGGTACCATAGGTGGCCTGAATCCCTATTTACAATTCAAGGGGCTTCCAGAATACCCATCTTCAATCGAGAGAAAACCCGAGTTTTCTTCCACAGCTCTAGAAGAGGTCCCTATTCCCCACCTCCTCAGGACATGAGAGTTCAAGTTCAGTTCAGTTCAGTCGCTCAGTCGTGTCCGACTCTCCGCGACCCCATGAATTACAGCAAGCCAGGCCTCCCTGTCCATCACCAACTCCCGGAGTACACTCAAACTCATGTCCACAGAGTCGGTGATGCCATCCAGCCATCTCATCCTCCGTCGTCCTCTTCTCCTCCCGCCCCCAACCTATCCCAGCATCAGAGTCTTTTCCAGTGAGTCAACTCGTCGCATGAGGTGGCCAAAGTATTGCAGTTTCAGCTTTAGCATCATTCCCTCCAATGAACATCCAGGATTGATCTCCTTTAGAATGAACTGGTTGGATCTCCTTGCAGTATAAAGGACTCTCAAGAGTCTTAACCAACACCACAGTTCAAAAGCATTGATTCTTCGGCGATCACCTTTCTTCACAGTCCAACTCTCACATCCATACATGACCACTGGAAAAACCATAGCCTTGACTAGACGGACCTTGGTTGGAAAAGTAATGTCTCTGCTTTTTAATATACTATCAAGGTTGGTCATAACTTTCCTTCCAAGGAGCAAGCGTCTTTTAATTTTATGGCTGCAATCAGCATCCGCAGTGATTTTGGAACCCAAAAAAATAAAGTCTGACACTGTTTCCACTGTTTTTCCATCTATTTCCCATGAAGTGATGGGACCAGATGCCATGATCTTTGTTTTCTGAATGTTGAGCTTCAAGCCAACTTTTTCACTCTCCTCTTTCACTTTCATCAAGAGACTTTTGAGTTCCTCTTCACTTTCTGCCATAAGGGTGGTGTCATCTGCATATCTGAGGTTATTGATATTTCTCCCGGCAATCTTGATTCCAGCTTGTGCTTCTTCCAGCCCAGGGTTCCTCATGATGTAATCTGCATAGAAGTTAAATAAGCAAGGTGACAATATACAACCTTGACGTACTCCTTTTCCTATTTGGAACCAGTCTGTTGTTCCATGTCCAGTTCTAACCGTTACTTCCTGACCTGCATACAGGTTTCTCAAGAGGCAGGTCAGGTGGTCTGGTATTCCCATCTCTTTCAGAATGTTCCTCAGTTTATTGTGATCCACACAGTCAAAGGCTTTGGCATAGTCAATGAAGCAGAAATAGATATTTTTCTGGAACTCTCTTGCTTTCTCCATGATCCAGCGGATGTTGGCAATTTGATCTCTGGTGCCTCTGCCTTTTCTAAAACCTGCTTGAACATCTGGGAGTTCACGGTTTACATACTGCTGAAGCCTGGCTTGGAGAATTTTGAGCATGACTTTACTAGCGTGTGAGATGAGTGCAATTGTGCGGTAGTTTGAGCATTCTTTGGCATTGCCTTTCTTTGGGATTGGAATGAAGACTGACCTTTTCCAGTCCTGTGGCCACTGCTGAGTTTTCCAAATCTGCTGGCATATTGAGTGCAGCACTTTCACAGCATCCTCTTTCAAGACTTGAAATAGCTCAACTGGAATTCCATCACCTCCACTAGCTTTGTTAGCAGTGATGCTTTCTAAGGCCCACTTGACTTCACATTCCAAGATGTCTGGCTCTAGGTCAGTGATCACGTTATCATGACAATCCTGGTCGTGAAGATCTTTTTTGTACAGTTCTTCTGTTTATTCCTGCCACCTCTTCTTAATATCTTCTGCTTCTGTTAGGTCCATACCATTTCTGTCCTTTATCGAGCCCATCTTTGTATGAAATGTTCCTTTGGAATCTCTAATTTTCTTGAAGAGATCTTTTGTCTTTCCCATTCTGTTGTTTTCCTCTATCTCTTTGCATTGATCACTGAGGAAGGCTTTCTTATCTCTCCTTGCTATTCTTTGGAACTCTGCATTCAGATGCTTATATCTTTCCTTTTCTCCTTTGCTTTTCGCCTCTTTTCTTTTCACAGCTATTTGTAAGGCCTCCTCAGACAGCCATTTCGCTCTTCTGCATTTCTTTTCCATGGGGATGGTCTTGGTCCCTGTCTCCTGTACAATGTCACGAACCTCCTTCCAGAGTTCGTCAGACACTCTATCAGATCTATTCCCTTAAATCTATTCCTCACTTCCACTGTATAATCATAAGGGATTTGATTGAGGTCATATCTGAATGGTCTAGTGGTTTTCCCTTCTTTCCTCAATTTAAGTCTGAATTTCGCAATAAGGAGTTCATGATCTGAGCCACATTCAGCTCCTAGTCTTGTTTTCACTAACTGTATACAGCTTCTCCATCTTTGGTTGCAAAGAATATAATCAATCTGATTTCGGTGTTGACCATCTGGTGATGTCCATGTGTAGAGTCTTCTCTTGTGTTGTTGGAAGAGGGTGTTTGCTATGACCAGTGCATTCTCTTGACAAAACTATTAGCCTTTGCCCTGCTTCATTCCGTGCTCCAAGGCCAAATTTGCCAGTTACTCCAAGTGTTTCCTGACTTCCTACTTTTGCATTCCAATCCCCTATAATGAAAAGGACATCTTTTTTTGGGTGTTAGTTCTAAAAGGTCTTGTAGGTCTTCATAGAACCGATTAACTTCGGCTTCTTCAGCATTACTGGTTGGGGCATAGGCCTGGATTACTGTAATATTGAATATTTTGCCTTGGAAATGAACAGAAATCATTCTGTCATTTTTAAGATTGCATCCAAGTACTGCATTTTGGTCTCTTTTGTTGACCATGATGGCTACTCCATTTCTTCTAAGGGTTTCCTGCCCACAGTAGTAGATATAATGATCATCCGAGTTAAATTCACCCATTCCAGTCCATTTTAATTCACTGATTCCTAGAATGCCGACATTCACTCTTGCCATCTCCCGTTTGACCACTTCCAATTTGCCTTGATTCATGGACCTAACATTCCAGGTTCCTATGCAATATTGCTCTTTACAGCACCGGACCTTACTTCTATCACTGGTCACATCCACAGCTGGGTATTGATTTTGCTTTTGCTCCTGCTCCATCCCTTTATTCCTTCTATAGCTATTTCTCCACTGAGCTCCAGTAGCATACTGGGCACCTACCGACCTGGGGAATTCCTCATTTAGTATCCTATCATTTTGCCCTTTGTTACTGTTCATGGGGTTCTCAAGGCAAGTATACTGAAGTGGTTTGCCATTCCCTTCTCCAGTGGACCACATTCGGCTGTGGTCCATGTGATCAGATCGACTAGTTTCCTGTGAATATGATTTCAGTGTGTCTGCCCTCTGATGCCCCCTAGCAATACCAACCGTCTTATTTGGTTTTCTCTTACCTTGGTCGTGGAAAATCTCTTCACAGCCGCTCCAGCACTGTGGCTCAGCTGGTAAAGAATCTACCTGCAATGTGGGCGACCTGGGTTCGATCCCTGGGTTGGGAAGATCCCCTGGAGAAGGGAATTGCTACCCACTCCAGTATTCTGGCCTGGAGAATCCCATGGACTGTATGAGAGTTCAAACCCTGCTTCAACTCTAGAGGAATCCTTTCTTCCTCTCCCACCACCAGAGGAGGCCTCTATCTCCTATTGAAACTCTAGTGCACTCCCGCGGATCCTGCTGCCAGGATAAAGTACTCTGAGTTTCCCCTCCAATCGAGGTAGGTCCTGATGATCTAGCAAAGCTCCATTGGAACACTGATTATCCCCTTACAACATGATGGGAAACTTGACACCCATGCTGAGCCGATAGAAAAAGGCCCAATGAACCACCTGATCACTACACCAGGACTATTCACCTTTTACAACTCGAAACGATAGCATAATTCAATACCTCAAATAGAGACGAAGCCTGACTCCCCAGTAGAACCTTCATAGCTACCCCGAGATCCCTGTTGCCTCTGGAGAGGAACACAGAGTTGACCAACTCAACGTTAGATGCAGCCCTATTCCTCTGCTGCCCGTCAATAAAAAACGCGAGGTTCCCGTTTCAACATGAGAGGAGACCTGACTTCCCTGGGGCAACACGAGCGAGTTCGTAAGGGCCCCGTCGCAACTAGAGAAGAACCCCAAGCTTCCCGCCGCAACTCGAGAGAAAACCAAAAGATTCCCCCATCAATGCGAGATGAGAAACATTTCCATCCCTGATTCTCAAGAGAAATCCCACATTCCCCTTTGAACCACGAACAGATACTTGACACCCTTTATTCGACACAAAAAGTTCCCTGACATAGCCGTCCTCACTGGAGAGGAGCACACAATTTACGGACTCAACTCTAGATGACCCCTTATTCCAATTCCACCCCTCGAGAGTAATCCCGAAGTTCCCCTTCCAACACGAAAGGAGACCTGACTTCCCTGAAGCAACACGAGCGAGTTCCTGAGGTCCCCATCGCAACTCGAGAGGGACCCGAAGCTTCCCGCCGCAACTCGAGAGAAACTACAAGATTCTGCCCTCAAGGCAAGATGAGGACCATTTCCGTTGCTGATTCTGAAGAGAAATCCCACATTCCTGCTTGATACTCGACAGGTTTCTTAACATCGTTTATGCGACTCAAAAATTACACAGACACACCCAGTCCCAACCGAGATAAACACTGAGTTTCCTGCCACAACTGGCAAAGTGCCCCGTTTTCCAGTCCTCTTTTCCAGATGACATTCGATTCCCTTGCTTTGTTTGGAATGGAATCCGGACGTTCCCATCACACAGTACGAGGAGGCTGGGACCACCTTGAAACTTGGGAGGAACCCTGGGGTTTCAAAACACTATTAGAAAAGGTACCCATTTTCCACTCTCATGTCGAGGAGAGGATGGATTCCCCTGCTTCATCTGGAAATTAATCCCGATGTTTCAGTCGAATTTGAAGAGGAGGCCGATGTCCCCGTGAAACTCGAGAGGACCCCGGGGAGTCGTGCCACAACTCAAAAAGACACCGATTTCCCCATCCACTCAACATAAGGACTGCTTCAGCTGTACCGAATCAAAGAGATATCCTGGGGGCAACTAACACTACGAAGGGAGGCTTGACTTACCAGGTGCATCATGGAGAAAAAGCCCCAGGACAGAAATTCATCTCGACAGGGGGCCTCCCACCCCTTTGACAACACGAAAAGACAGCGGAGTTCCATGCCTCAACAAGAGACGTGGCGTGACTCCCCTGTTGAAACTTCATAGGAACACTGAGATCCATGTCAGAACTGGAGAGGCACTCTGAGGTTAGCTCCTAAACACCAGATCAGACCCTATTCCCCTGCACTTGCTTGAAAGGCATCCCAAAAGCTCCTCGCAATTCAAAAGGATTTCGGACTTCCCAAAGACAACTTGAGAGACCCTGTGAGGACCTTTTTGCAACTCGAGGAATCCGAAAGATTCCTGCCCCAACTAGAGAAACACTTTGGGATTACCCCTTTCAATGCGAATTGAATCACGATTCCTCTGCATTGACTCGAGAGCAATCATGAACTTCCCCTCACAAATTGACTTCCCTGAGGCAACACGAGTGTCTCCCTGAGTTCCCCAGCATAACTCGAAGGAAAACTGAACATCTCTCCACAACTTGCCAAAAACGACGAGAAGCCCAAGGCAACATCACATGAGGTCCTTTTTCACCTTCAGCGACTGGAGAGCAATCGCGAGTTCTCTCTCAAGATACATTAGGAGGCTGAATCCCTATTTACGATTCAAGGGTCTTCCAGAATACCCATCTTCAATCGAGAGAAACTCCAAGTTTCCATCTACAGTTCTAGAAGAGCTCCGTATTCCCCACCTCCTCAAAATATGAGCATTCAAACCATGCTTCAACTCTAGAGGAATCCTTTCTTCCTCTCCCACCACAGAGGAGGATTCTGTCTCCTATTGAAACTCGACTGCAATCTCGCGGATCCTGCTGCAAGGTTAAAGGACTCTGAGTTCCCCCTCCAATCGAGGTAGGTCCTGAGGATCTAGCAAAACTCCAATGGAACACCGACTATACCATCACAACATGAAGGGAAACTTGACTCCCATGCTGAGCCTATAGAAAAAGCCCTAATGAACCGCCTGATCATGACACGAGGACTGATTCCCCTTTTACAACTCGAAAGGAAAGCAGAATTCCATGCCTCAAATCGAGACAAAACCTGAATCCGCAGTAGAACCTTCATAGCATACCCCGAGATACATGTCGCCATTGGAGACGAAAACACAGTTGACCGACTCAATGCTAGATGCGGCCCTATTCCTCTGCTGAGCCTCAAGAGAAATCCCGGGGTTCCCCTTTCAAAACGAGAGGAAACCTGACTTCACTGGGGCTACACGAGTGATTTCCTAAGCTCACCATCGCAACTCGAGAAGAACCCCAAGCTTCCCAGTGCAACTCGAGAAACACCACAAAATTAACCACTATGTGTGAGATGTGGAACATTTCCGCTGCAGAGTCTGAAGAGAAATCCCACATTCCCGCTTGAAACTTGAAGGGGTACTTGTCACCCTTTATGCGACCCAAAAACTTCCCCGACATAGCCGTCGACATTGAAGAGGAGACCACAATTTACGTACACAACACCAGATGCCGCCCTATTCATCAACCACACCTCGAGAGTCATACCAAGGTTCCCCTTCCAACACGAAAGTAGACCTAACTTCCCTGGGACAACACAAATGAGTTCCTGAGGTATCCTTCGCAGCTCTAGAGGAACCCCAATCTTCCCGCTGCAGCTCAAGAAAAACGACAAGGTTCCCCCATCAGTGCCAGATGAGGAAATTTTGTGCTGCAGAATCTCAAGAGAAATCCCACATTCCCGACTGAAAATCGAACGGGAACTTGACACCTTTTATGCGACTCATAAAATTCCTTAACATAGCCATCCCGACTGGAGAGGAGCAAACAATTTACGGACTCAACTCGAGGTGAGGCCCTATTCCCATTTAAAGGCTCGAGAGTAATCCTGAAGTTCCCATTCCAACACAAAAGGGGACCTGACTTCCCGGAAGCAACACGAGCGAGTTCATTAGGTTGCCATAGCAACTCAAGAGTTGACCCAAGATTCCCGCCACAACTCGAGAAAAACCACATGATTCTGCCCTCAAGGCGAGATAGAAAACTTTCCGTTGCAGATTCGCAAGAGAGATCCCACATTCCTGCTTGCAACCCAGCAGGTTACATAACATCTTTTATGTGACTCAAAAATTACACCGACATACCAAGCCCCAATCAAGAGGAACACCGAGTTTCCTGCCACAACTGACAAAGTGCCCCGTTTTCCAGTCCTCTTTTCCAGAAGACAGTCTATTCCCTTGCTTTGTCTGAAATGGAATCTGGATGTTCCATTGCAAGGTAAGAGGAGGCCTGTACCACCTTGACTCCTGGGAGGGTCCCCGGGGTTTCAAACCAAAATTGGATAACGTATGGATGTATCTTACTCGAGATATTGTTTGAATACACTGCACAGATCCAAATGTATCCTAGAGGACCAACTCACAAGACAAGTGAAGACCTGACTCCACGAGCATACTCGATACAATCTCCAGGTACAAATTCAAGTCGACTGTGGCCAAAAACACATTTTACAACTCGAGAAGAAAGCAGAGTTCCATGTCTGAACAAGAGACAAGGCCTGACTCCCCAGGTGAATTTTGAGAGCAACACCAATATCCCTCTCGCCACTGGAGGAGAACACACAGTTGACCGACTCAATGCTAGATGCGGCCCTATTGCTCTTCTGTGCCTCGAGATGAATCCTGAGGTACCCCTTTGAACATTATAGGAGACCAGACTTCCCTGGGGAAAAACGAACGAGTTCCTGAGGTCCCTGTTGCAACTAGAGAGGATACCCAAGCTTTGCGCCTCAACTCGAGAAAAACAACAGGGTTCCCCATCAATGCGAGATGAAGAACTTTTCTCCTGAAGAATCTCATGAGAAATCCCCCATTCCCTATTGGAAATTGAACAGGTAATTGACACCCATCTTGCGACTCAAAAAGTTCCCTAACATAGCCGTCCCCACTGGAGAGGAGCACACAATTTACGGACTCAACTCGAGATGAGGCCCTATTACCATTTAAAGGCTGGAGATTAATCCCTAAGTTACCCTTCAAACACAAAAGGGGACCTGACTTCCCTGAAGCAACACAAGCGAGTTCCAGAGGTCCCCGTCGCAACTCGAGAGTTACCCCATGCTTCCCGCCGCAACTCGAGAAAAACCACAAAATTCTTCCCTCAAGGCGAGATGAGGAACATTTCCGTTGCAGATTCTCAAGAGAAATCCCACATTTGTGATTGAAACTTGACAGGTTATTTAACATCTTATATGCGATTGAAAAATTACACCAACACACCCAGCCCCAATCGAGATGAACACCGAGTTTCCTGCCACAACTGACAAAGTGCCCCGTTTTTCCAGTCCTATATTCCAGATGAAAGTCTGTTCCCATGCTTTATCTGATGTGGAATCCAGATGATCCATCGCAAAATAGGAGGAGGCCAGGACCACCATGATTCCTGGGAGGGTCCCCGGTGTTTCAAAACACAATTGGAAAAGGTTCGGATCTCCCAACCCACTCGGGATATTTTCTTATTCCACTGCACAGATCCAAACGTGTCCTCGAGTATCAACTCACAAGACGAGTGGAGACCTGACTCCATGAGCATTCTCGATACAAAATCCAGGAACAAATTCAAGTCGACTGTGGCCTGAAACACCTTTTACAAGTCGAGAAGAAAGAGGAGTTCCATGTCTGAACAAGAGACGAAGCCTGATTCCCCAGGTGAATTTTGAGAGCAACCTCGAGATCCCTGTCCACACTGGCAAGGAACACACAGTTGACTGACTCAATGCTAGATGCGGCCTTATTACTCTGCTGCGCTGCTAGGGGAATCCCGAGGTTCCCCTTCCAACAAAATAACAGACCTGACTTCCCTGGGGCAACACGAGCGAGTTCCTGAGTTCCCCATCGCAACTCGAGAGGAACCCCAAACTTCCCACCGCAACTTGAGAAACACCACAAAATTATCCATTAGATGCGAGATGTGGAATATTTCCACTGCAGAGTCTCAAGAGAAATTCCACATTCCCGCTTGAAATTCGACAGGTTACTTGATATCATTTATGAGACTCAAAAATTCACCGACACACCCAGCCCCAACCCAGAGGAACACAGAGTTTCCTGCCAAAACTGACAAAGTTCCCCTGTTTCCCGTCCTCTTTTCCAGATGAGAATCGATTCCTCTGCTTTCTCTGGAATGGAATCCGGAAGTTCCGGTCGCACAATAGGAGGAGGTCGGTACCAGGCTGAAAGTCGGGAATATCCCCGGATTTTCAAAAAACAAATGGAAAAGGTATGGATGTCTGCACCCACTCCAGATATTGTCTGATTCCACTGCACAGATTCAAATATATCCTCGAGTATCAACCCAAAAGAAGAGTGTAGACCGATCTCCGCTAGCATACTCGATACAATCTCCAGCTACAAAGTCAACTCTAATGTAGGCTAACACCCGTTTTACAACTCGAGAAGAAAGCGGAGTTCCATTTCTGAAAACGAGACAAGGCCTGACTCCCCTAGAGAATTTTGAGAGCGTCCCAGAGATCACTGTCGTCACTGCAGACTGGTTCCAAATAGGAAAAGGAGTGCGTCAAGGTTGTATATTGTCACCTTGCATATTTAACTTATATGCAGAGTACATCATGAGGAACGTTGGGCTGGAAGAAGCACAAGCTGGAATCAAGATTGCTGGGAGAAATATCAATAATCTCAGATATGCAGATGACACTACCCTTATGGCAGAAAGTGAAGAGGAACTCAAAAGTCTTTTGATGAGAATGAAAGAGGAGAGTGAAAAGGTTGGCTTGAAGCTCAACATTCAGAAAACAAAGATCATGGCATCTGGTCCCATCACTTCATGGGAAATAGATGGAAAAACACTGGAAATAGTGTCAGACTTTATTTTTGGGGGACTCCAAAATCACTGCGGATGCTGATTGCTGCCATGAAATTAAAAGACGCTTACTCTTTGGAAGGAAAGTTATGACCAACCTTGATAATATATTAAAAAGCAGAGACATTACTTTGCCAACAAAGGTCCGTCTAGTCAAGGCTATGGTTTTTCCAGTGGTCATGTATGGATGTGAAAGTTGGACTGTGAAGAAGGCTGATCGCCGAAAAATTGATGCTTTTGAACTGTGGTGTTGGAGAAGACTCTTGAGAGTCCCTTATACTGCAAGGAGATCCAACCAGTCCATTCTGAGGGAGACTGATCCTGGGTGTTCATTGGAGGGACTGATTCTAAAGCTGAAACTGCAATACTTTGGCCACCTCATGCGACGAGTTGACTCACTGGAAAAGACTCTGATGCTGGGAAAGGTTGGGGGCGGGAGAAGAAGGGGACGACCTAGAATGAGATGGCTGGATGGCATCACCGACTCTGTGGACATGGGTTTGAGTGAGCTCCGGGAGTTGGTGATGGACAGGGAGGCCTGGCATGCTGTGATTCATGGGGTCTCGGAAAGTCGGACACGACTGAGCGACTGAACTGAACTGAAATGAACTGAACTGAACTGGAGGAGAACACATTGTTAACCGACTCAGTGCTAGATGCGGCCCTATTACTCTGCAGCTCCTCGAGAGGAATCCTGAGGTTCCTCTTCCAACACGTTAGCAGACATGACTTCCCTGTGGCCACATGAGCGAGTTGCTGAATTCCCCATCGCAACTCGAGAGGAACCCCAAGCTTCCCGCCACAACTCAAGAAACACCACAAAATTATCCATTAGATGCGAGATGTGGAACATTCCGCTGCAGAGTCTCAAGAGAAATCCCACATTCCCGCTTGAAACTCGACAGGTTACTTAACATCATTTATGCGACTCAAAAATTACACCGACATACCCAGCCCAAATCGAGAGGAACACCAAGTTTCCTGCCACAATTGACAAAGTGCCCCGTTTTCCTGTCCTCTTTTCCAGATGAGAGTTGATTCCTTTGCTTTCTCTGGAATGGAATCCGGAAGTACCGGTCACAAAATAGGAGGAGGTCGGTACCACGCTGAAACTCAGGAGGATCCCCGGAATTTCAAAAAACAAATGGAAAACGTATGGATGTCCGCACCCACTCCAGATATTGTCTGATTCCACAGCATAGATTCAAATATATCCTCGAGTATCAACTCACAAGACGAGTATAGACCGATTTCCCCTAGCATACTCGATACAATCTCCAACTACAAATTCAACTCTAATGTAACCTAACACCCGTTTTACAACTCCAGTAGAAAGCGGAGTTCCATGTCTGAACATGAGATGAGGCCTGACTTCCCTGGAGAATTTTGAGAGCAACCCCAAGATCCCTGTCGCCACTGGAGGAGAACATGCAGTTGCCCGACTCAACGCTAGATGCGGTCCTATTCCTCTGCTGTGCCTCATGAGGAATCCCAAGGTTCCCCTTCCAACAAGATAGGAGACCTGACTTCGGTGGAATAAAATGACCAAGACCCTGAGATCCCCGTAGCAACTTGAGAAGAACCCCATCTTTCTGCCGCAACTCGAGAAACACCACAAAATTATCCCCTCAATGCAAAATGAGGAAATTTTCCTCAGCAGAATATCAAGAGAAATCCCACATTCCCGCTTGAAACTCGAACGGGTTCTTGACACCCTTTATGTGACCAAAAATCTTCCCCGACATAGCCATCCACATTGAAGAGGAGCACACAATTTACCTACACACTAGATGTGGTCCTATTCCTCTACCGCGCCTCGAGAGGAATCCTGAGGTTCCCCTTCCAACATGAAAGGAGACCTAACTTCCCTGGGACAATGCTAACGAGTTCCTGAGGTCCCCATCGAAACTCGAGAGGAACCCCAAGCTTCTGCCGCAACTCGAGAAAAACGAAAATGTTCCCCCATCAATGCGAGATGAGGAAATTTTCTGCTGCAGAATCTCAAGAGTAATCGCACAAACCCACTTGAAACTCGAATGGGTAATTAAACCCTTTATGCAACTCAAAAAGTTCCCTAACATAGCCGACCCCACTGGAGAGGAGCACACAATTTATTGGCTTAACTCGAGATGAGGCCCTATTCCCATTTAATGGCTCGGGAGTAATCCCGAAGTTCCTCTTACAACAGAGAAGGGACCTGACTTCCCTGAAGCAACACGAGCGAGTTCCTTAGGTACCTTTTGCAACTCAAGAGGGAGACCAAGCTTTCCGACACAACTCGAGAAAATCCACAAGATTCTTCCCTGAAGGCGAGATGAGGAATATTTCCATTGCAGATTCTCAAGAGAAATCCTACATTCCCGCTTGAAACTTGACAGGTTACTTAACATCCATTACGCGACTCAAAAATTACACCAACATACCCAGCCCCAATCGACAGGAACACCGAGTTTCCTGCCACAACTGTCAAAGTGCTCCGTTTTCCAGTCCTCTTTTCTAGATGACAGTCTATTCCCTTGCTTTGTCTGAAATGGAATCCGGACGCTCCATCGCAAGGTAGGAGGAGGCCGGGACCATCATGATTCCTGGGAGGGTCCCCGGGGTTTCAAAACACAATTGGAAAAGGTTCGGATCTCCCTACCCACTCGGGATATTGTCTTATTCCACTGCACAGATCCAAACTTGTCCTCACAAGACGAGTGGAGACCTGACTCCACGAGCATTCTCGATACAATCTCCAGGTAGAAATTCAAGTCAACTTTGGCCTAAAACAACTTTTACAACTCGAAAAGAAAGAGGAGTTCCATGTCTGAAGAAGAGACGAGGTCTGATTCCCCAGGTGAATTTTGAGAGCAACCTCGAGATCCCTGTTCACACTTGCAAGGTACACACAGTTGACCGATTCAATGCTAGATGTGGCCCTATTACTCTGCTGTGCCTCGAGAGTAATCCCGAGGTTCCCCTTTCAATAAAAAAGGGACATGACATCCCTGAAGCAACACGAGCGATTTTCTAAGGTCCCCGTCACAATTCGAGAGTTACCCCAATCTTCCCGGTGCAACTCGAGAAAAACCACAAGATTCTCCCCTCAAGGCGACATGAGGAACATCTCCGTTGCAGATTCTCAAGAGAAATCCCACAGTCACGCTTGAAACTGGACAGGTTACTTAACATCCTTTATGCGACTGAAAAATTACACCGACATACCCAGCCCCAATCGAGAGGAACCGCAAGTTTTCTGCCACAACTGACAAAGTGCCCCGTTTTCCAGATGACTGTCTATACGCCTGCTTTTTCTGATGTGGAATCCCAATGATCCATCGCAAGGTACATGGTGGCCGGTACCACCTTTATTTCAGGGAGGGTCCCCGGGGTTTCAAAACACAATTGGGAAAGGTACAGATGACACAACCCACTCCATATATTGTCTTATTCCACTGAACATATTCAAATGTATCCTCGAGTGGAGACCTGACTCCCCGAGCATACTCGATACAATCAGCAGGTACAGTTCAATTCTAATGTGGCCTAACACCCCTTTAACAACTGGAGAAGAAATCAGAGTTCCATGTCTGAATACGAAACGGGGCCTGACTCCCCTGGAGAATTTTGAGACCCACAACGAGTTCTATATCGCCACTGGAGAAGACACAGAGTTAACCAACTCAAGGCTAGAAGTTACCCTATTCCTCTACAGCGCCTTGAGAGGCATCCCGAGGATCACCTTCGAACACAATAAGAGACCTGACTTCACTGGGGCAACACGAGCAAGTTCATGAGGTCCCCATTGCAACTCAAGAGGAACCCCAAGCTTCCCACGGCAAGCCGAGAAAAACCACAAAATTATCCCCTAGATATGAGATGTGTAAATTTTCTGCTGCAGAGTCTCAAGAGAAATCCCACATTCCCGCTTGAAACTCGAAGGGGTACTTGACACCATTTATGCGAACCAAAAACTCCCCCGACATATCTGTCAACATTGAAGAGGACCACACAATTTTCCTACACAACACTAGATGCGGCCCTACTCATCTACCCGCCTCGAGACTCATACCGAGGTTCCCCTTCCAACACGAACGGAGATCTAAATTCCCTGGGAAATGAAAACGAGTTCCTGAGGTCTCCTTCGCAACTCTAGAGGAACCGCAGTCTTCCCGCTGTAGCTCGAGAAAAACGAAAAGGTTTCCCATCAATGCCAGATGAGGAACTTTTCAGCTGCAGAATCTCAAGAGAAATCCCACATTTCTGCTTATAACTCGAAAGGGTACTTGACACCCTTTATGCAACTCACAAAGTTCCCTAACATAGCCGTGCCCACTGGAGAGTAGAACACAATTTACAGACTCAACTCGAGATGAGGCCCTATTCCCATTTAAAGGCTCAAGGGTAAACACGAAGTTCCCCTTCCAACAACAAAAGGGATCTTACTTCCCAGATGAAAAACGAGCGAGTTCCTGAGGTCCCCGTCGCAACTCGAGAGGGACCCCAAGCTTCCCACCGCAACTCGAAAAAAACACAAGATTCTGCCCTCAAGGAGAGATGAGGAATATTTCCGTTGCAGAGTCTCAAGAGAAATCAAACATTCCCGCTTGAAACTCGAAAGGTTACTTAATATCCTTTATGCGACTCAAAAATTACACTGACATACCCAGCCCCAATCGAGAGGACCACCGAGTTTCCTGCCACAACTGACAAAGTGCCCCATTTTCCAGTCCTCTTTTCCAGATGACAGTCGAGTCCTCTGCTTTCTCTAAAACTGAATCTGTATATTCCTGCCCCATAGTACGAGGAGCCCAGTACCACGTTGAAACTCGGGAGGATCCTTGGGTTTTCAAAACACAAGTGGAAAAGATACAGATGTCCTCACCCACTCTAGATATTGTCTGATTCCACTGCACAGATCCAAATGTATCCTCGAGTATCATCTCAGAAGACGTGTGGAGACCCTACTCACTGAGCATTCTTGATACAATCTCCAGGTACAAATTCAAGTCGACTGTGGCCTAAAATACCTTTTAAAACTCCAGAAGAAATTGGAGTTCCATATCTGAACACGAGATGAGGCCTGAAATCCCAGGTGAATTTTGAGAGCAACCTCGAGATCCTTTTCTCCCCTGGCAAGGAACACACAGTTGATCATCTCAACGCTAGAGTCGGCCCTATTCCTCTGCTGCACTTCGAGCGGAATCCTAGGTTCCCCTTCCAACACGATAGGAGACCTGATTCCCTGGGCAACATGAACCAGTTCATGAAGAACCGTCCCAACTTGAGAAGAATTCCAAACTTCCCGCTGCAACTAGAAAAACACCACAAGATTATCCCCTCAATGCGAGATGAGGAAATCTTCCACTGCAGAGTATCAAGAGAAATCCCACATTCCCGCATGAAACTCGAACGGGTACTTCACACCCTTTATGCTACCCAAAAACTTCCCCGACATAGCCGTCCACATTGAAGAGGAGCACACAATTTAACACAACATTAGATGCGGACCTATTCCTCTACCGCGCCTCGAGAGGAATCCTGAGGTTCCCCTTCCAACATGAAAGGACACCTAACTACCCTGGGACAACGCGAGCGAGTTCCTGAGGTCCCCGTCAAAACTCGAGAGGAACCCCAAGCTTTCCGCCGCAAATCAAGAAAAACGAAAAGCTTCCCCTATCAATGCGAGATGAGGAACTTTTCTGCTGCAGAATCTCAAGAGAAATCACACATTACCACTTGAAACTCGAATGAGTACTTAACACCCTTTATGCGACTCAAAAAGTTCTCTAATATAGCCGTCCCCACTGGAGAGGAGCACACAGTTTACCGGCTCAACTCGCGATGAGACCCTATTCCCATTTAACGGCTCGAGAGTAATCCCGAAGTTCCCCTTCCAACACAGAAGGGACCTGACTTCCCCGAAGCAACACAAGCGGGTTCCTGAGTTACCGCAGCAACTCAAGAGGGAGACCAAGGTACCCGCCAAAACTCGAGAAAAACCACAAGATTCTGCCCTCAAGGCGAGATGAGGAATATTTCCGTTGCAGATTCTCAAGAGAAATCCCACATTCCCGCTAGAAACTCGACAGGTTACTTAACATCCTTTATGCGATTCAAAGATTACACCGGCATACCCAGCCCCAATCGACAGGAACACCGAGTTTCCTGCCACAACTGACAAAGTGCCCAGTTTTCCAAGCCTATATTCCAGATGACATTATATACCCCTGCTTTGTCTAATGTAGAATCCTGACGAGCCATCGCAAGGTAGTAGGTGGCCAGTACCACCTTGATTTCAGGGAAGGTCCCCAGGGTTTCAAAATACAATTGGAAAAGCACGGATGTCACCACCCACTCCATATATTTTCTTATTCCACTGAACATATTCAAATGTATCCTCGAGTATCAACTCAGAAGACAGTGGAGACCTGACTCCCCGAGCATGCTCGATACAATCTCCAGGTACAATTAAATTCTTATGTAGCCTAACACCCCTTTAAAACTCAAGAAGAAAGCGGAGTTCCATGTCTGAATACGAGACGAGGCCTAACTCCCCTGGAGAATTTTGAGACCAACATCGAGATCTCTGTCGCCACTGGCAAAGACACACAGTTGACCAACTCAACGCTTGATCTGGCCCTATTGCTCTGCAGCGCCTGGAGAGGAATTCCAAGCATCGCCTTCAAACACGATAGGAGACCTGACTTCCTTGGGACAACACAAGAGAATTCCAGAGGTCCCCATTGCACCTCGAGAGGAACCCCAAGCTTCCCGCCGGAACTCGACAAACATCACAAATTATCACCTAGATGTGAGATGTGGAACATTTCCACTGCAGAATCTCAAGAGAAACCCCGCATTCCCGCTTGATACTCGAAGGGGTACTTTACACCCTTTATGTGACCCAAAAACTTCCCCGACATACCCGTCCACATTGAAGAGGAGCACAAAATTTATGTACACAACAGTAGATGCGGCCCTATTCATCTACCACGCCTCAAGAGTCATACCAAGGTTCACCTTCCAACACGAAAGGAGAACTAACTTCCCTGGGAAATGCAAACAAGTTCCTAAGGTCCCCTTGGCAACTCAGCAGGAAACCTAATCTTCCTGCTGCAGCTCGAGAAAAACGACGAGGTTCCAAATCAATGCCAGATGACGAACATTTCTGCTGCAGAATCTCAAGAGAAATCCCACATTCCCGATTGAAACTCAGACGGGTACATGACACCCATCTTGCAACTCAAAAACTTCCCTAACATAGCCATCCCCACTGGAGTGGAGCACACAATTTACGGACTCAACTCACGATGAGGCCCTATTCCCATTTATCGGCTCGAGAGTAATCCCGAAATTTCCCTTCCAACACAAAAGAGGACCTGACTGTCCAGAAGCAACACGATAGAGTTCCATAGGTCCCTGCCGCAACTCTAGAGTTGACCCAAGCTTCCCGCCGCAACACGAGAAAAAACACATGATTCTGCCGTCAAGGCGAGATAGAAACCCTTCTGTTGCAGATTCGCAAGAGAGATCCCACATTCCTGCTGGCAACTCGACAGGTTACTTAACATCCTTTATGCGACTCAAAAATTACACTGACATACCCAGCCCCAATCGAGAGGAACACCGAGTTTCCTGCCACAACTGACAAAGTGCCCCTTTTTCCAGGCCTATATTCAAATGACAGTCTATTTCCCTGCTTTGTCTGATGTGGAATCTGGATGATCCATCGCAACGTAGGAGGTGGCTGGTACCACCTTAATTCCAGGGAAGGTCCCTGGCGTTTCAAAACACAATTGGAAAAGTTACGGATGTCCCCACTCACTGCAGATATTGTCTTAATACACTGAATATATTCATATGTATCCTCGAGTATCAACTCACAAGACGAGTGGAGACCTGACTCCCCGAGCAAACTCGATACAATCTCCAGGTACAATTCAATTCTAATGTGGCCTAACACCCTTTTTACATCTGAAGAAGAAAGCGGAGTTCCATGGCTGAACACGAGATTAGGCCTGACTCCTCTGGAGAATTTTGAGACCAACACGGAGATCTCTGAGGCCACTGGAGAAGACACAGTTGACCGAATCAACGCTAGATGCGGCCATATTCTTCTGCAGCGCCTGGAGAGGAATCCTGAGGATCGCCTTCGAACACGATAGGAGAACTGGCGTCCCTGGGGCAACACCAGCGAGTTCCTGACGTCCCCATTGCAACTCGAGAAGAATCAAAAGCTTCCCTCCTCAACTCGAGAAACACCACAAAGTTATCTGTTAGATGTGAGATGTGGAATATTTCCGCTGCAGAGTCTCAAGAGAAATCCCACATTCCCGCTTGAAACTCGACAGGTTACTTAACATCATTTATGCGACTCAAAAATTACACTGATATACACAGCCCCAATCGAGAGGAACACCGAGTTTCCTGCCACAACTGACAAAGTGCCCCGTTTTCCTGTCCTCTTTTCCAGATGAGAGTCGATTCCTCTGCTTTCTCTGGAATGGATTCTGGAAGTATGGGTCGCACAGTAGGAGGAGGTCGGTACCAGGCTGAAACTCAGGAGGATCCCCAGATTTAAAAAAAAAAAAAAATGGAAAAGGTACAGATATCTGCACCCACTCCAGATATTGTCTGATTTCACTGCAGAGATTCAAATATACCCTTGAGTATCAACTCACAAGACGAGAATAGAACTATCTCCCCTAGCATACTCGATACAATCTCCAGCTACAAATTCAATTCTAATGTGGCCTAACACCCGTTTTACAACTCGAGAAGAAAGTGGAGTTCCATGTCTGAACACGAGACGAGGACTGACTCCCCTGGAGAATTTTGAGAGCAACCCCGAGATATCTATCGCCACTGGAGGAGAACACACAGTTGACCGACTCAACGCTAGATGTGGTTCTATTCCTCTGCGGCACCTAGTGAGTAATCCCGAGGTTCCCCTTCCAACACGATAGGAGACCTGACTTCCGTGTGGCAAAATGAACGAGATCCTGAGGTCCCCGTCGCAACTCAAGAAGAACCCCAGCGTTCCGAAGCAACTCGAGAAACACCACAAACGTATCCCCTAAATGCGAGATGAGGAAAATTTCTGCTGCAGAATCTCAAGCAAAATCCCACATTCCCGCTTGAAATTCGAACGGGTACTTGACACCCTTTATGCGACTCAAAAAGTTCCCAAATATATCCTTCCCCCTGGAGAGCAGAACACAATTTACGGACGAAACTCGAGATGAGGCCCCATTCCCACTTAAAGGCTCGATGGTAAACCCGAAGATCCCCTTCCAACAGAAAAGGGAATCGATCTTACTTCCCAGAAGCAAAACGAGCAAGTTCCTGAGGTCCCCTTCGCAACTCGAGAGGGGTCCCAAGCTTCCCGCTGCAAATCTAGAAAAAACACAAGATTCTGCCCTCAAGGTGAGATGAGGAACATTTCCGTGGCATTTCAAGAGAAATCCCACATTCCCGCTTGAAACTCGACAGGTTACTTAACATTCTTCTTGTGACTCAAAAATTACAAAGACAAACCCAGTCCCAATCGAGAGCAACACCGAGTTTCCTACCACAACTGACAAAGTGACCCGTTTTCCAGTCCACTTTTCCAGAAGACAGTCGATTCCTCTGCTTTCTCTAAAATGGAATGAGGATATTCCTGTCCCACAGTACGAGGAGGCCAGTACCACCTTGAAACTCGGGAGGATCCCCGGGGTTTCAAAACACAAGTGGAAAAGATAGGGATGTCCCCACCAACTCGAGATATTATCTGATTCCACTAAACAGATCCAAATGTATCCTCGAGTATCAACTCACAATACTGCTGGAGACCTGAGTCCCTGAGCATTCTCGATACAATCTCTAGGTAAAAATTCAAGTCGACTGTGGCCTAAAACACCTTTTACCACTCGAGAAGAAATCGGAGTACCATGTCTGAACACGAGACAAAGCTTGAATCCCCAGGTGAATTTTGAGAGCAACGCAGAGATCCCTGTCACCAATGGCATGGAACACACAGTTGACGGACTCAACGCTAGATGTGGCCCTGTTCCTCTGCTGCGCCTAGAGAGGAATCCGAGGTTCCCATTACAACACGCTAGGAGATCTGACTTCGCTGGGGCAACATGAGTTCCTGAGGGCCCCGTCGCAACTCGAGAAGAACACCAAGCTTTCCCCCGCAAAACGAGAAACACTCCAAAAACATGCCCTCAATTCGAGATGAGAAAATTTTCTGCTCAGGGTCTCAAGAGAAATTCCACATTCCCGGATGAAATTTGAATGATTACTTGACACCCTTTATGCAACCCAAAATCGTCCCCGACATAGCCGTTCACAATGAAGAGGAGTAAACAATTTATGTATACGTCACTAGATGGGGACCTATTCCTCTACCGCGCCTAGAGAGGAATCCCGAGCTTCCCCTTCCAACATGAAAGGATACCGAACTTCCCTGGGAAAATGCGAGTGAGTTTCTGAGGTCCCCTTCGCAACTCGAGAGGAAACCAAAGCTTTCCGCCGTAACTCGAGAAAAACGACAAAGTACCCCCATCAATGAGAGATGAGGAATTTTTCTGCTGCAGAATCTCAAGAGAAATCCCACATTCCCGCTTGAAACTCAAGCGGATACTTGAAACCCTTTATGCGACTCAAAAAGTTCCCTAACATAGCCGTCACCACTGGAGAGGAGCACACAATTTAAGGACTCAACTCGAGATGAGGCCCTATTCCCATTTAACGGCACAAGAGTAATCCCGAAGTTACCCTTCTAACACAAAAGGGGAACTGACTACCCTGAAGCAACAAGAACAAGTTCCTGAGGTCCTCGTCGCAACTCGAGAGGGAACCCTAGCTTCCCGCCGCATCTCAAGAAAAAGCACAAGATTCTGCCCTCAAGGCGAGATGAGGAACTTTTCCGTTGCATATTCTCAAGAGAAATCCCACATTCCCGCTTGAAACTCGACAGGTTACTTAACGACCTTTATGTGACTCAAAAATTACACCGACAAACCCAGCCCCAATCGAGAGGAACACTTAGGTTCCTGCCACAACTGACAAAGTGCCCTGTTTTCCGGTCCTATATTCCAGATGACAGTCTATTCTCCTGTTTTGTCTGAAATGGAATCTGGATGTTCCATCTCAAGGTAGGTGGAGGCCGGTAACATCTTGATTCCTGAGAGGGTCACTGGGGTATCAAAACACAATTGTTAAAAGGTATTGATGTCCCCACCAACTCGAGATATTGTCTGATTACACTGCACAGATCCAAATGTATCCTCGATTATCAACTCACAAGACGAGTGGACCTGTCTCATCAAGCATTCTCAATAGAATGTCCAGGTACAAATTCAAATCGACTGTGGCCTAAAACACATTTTACCACTGGAGAAGAAAGCGGAGTTCCATGTCTGAAACCGAGACGAGGTCTGACTCCCCAGGTGAATTTTGAGAGCAACCCCGAGATCCCTGTCACAACTGGCAAGAAACACACAGTTTACCGACTCAATGTTAGATGCAGCCAGATTCCTCTGCTGCACCTCGAGAGGAATCCCGAGGTTCCCCTTTCAACACGATAGGAGATCTGACTTCCCTGAGGCAACAAGAGCGAGTTCCTGAGGTCCCCGTCACAACTCGAGAAGAACCCGAAGCTTCCCCTGCAACTCGAGAAACACAACAAAATTATCCCCTCAATGCGAGATGAGGAACATTTCCGCTGCAGAGTCTCGAGAGAAATCACACATTCCCGCTTGAAACTCAAATGGCTACTTGACACCCTTTATGCGACTCAAAAACTTCCCCTACATAGCCGTCCACATTGAAGAGCAGCACAGAATTTAAGTACACAACAGTAGATGCAGCCCTATTCCTCTACCGCACCTCTAGAGGAATCCCGATGTTCCCCTTCAAACACGAAAGGAGACCTCACTTCCCTGGGACAAGGCGAGAGAGTTCCTGAGGTCCCCGTCACAACTCGAGATGAACCCCAAGCTTTCCGCCCCAAGTCGAGAAAAAAAACAAGGTTCCGACATCAATGCGAGATGAGGAAATTTTCTGCTACAGAATCTCAACAGAAATCCCACATTCTGGCTTGAAACTCGAACGGGTACTTGACACTCTTTATGCAACACAAAAAGTTCCCGAACATAGCCTTCACCACTGGAAAGGAGAACACAATTTATAGACTCAACTCGAGATGAGGCCCTATTCCCATTTAACAGCTCTAGGGTAAATCCGAAGTTCCCCTTCCAACACAAAAGGGAACCTGACTTCCCAGATGTAACCCGAGCGAGTTCCTAAGGTCCCCGTCGCAAATCGAGAGTTACCCCAAGCTTCCTGCAGCAAGTCGAGAAAAACCACAAGATTCTGCCCTCCAGGCGAGATAAGGAACATTTTCGTTGCAGATTCTCAAGAGAAATCCCACATTCCCGCTTGAAACTCGACAGGTTACTTAACATCCTTTATGCGACTCAAAAATGACACTGACATTCCCAGCCCCAATTGAGAGGAACACCGAGTTTCTTGCCACACAACAGAGTACCCCTCTTTCCAGTCCTCTTTTCCAGAGGAGAGTCGATTCCTCTGCTTTCTCTGGAATAGAATCCCGATGTTCCGGTCGCACAGTAAGAAGAGGCCGGTAACACCTTGAAACTCGGGAGGACCACCATGTTTTCAAAACACAAATGGAAAAGGTACATATGTCCCCACCCACTCGAGGTATTGTCTGATTCCACTGCGCAGATTCCAATGTATCCTCTAGTATCAACTCACAGCACGAGCGGAGAGCTTACTAACCGAGCATACTCGATAGAATCTCCAGATACAAATTCAACTCTAATTTTGCCTAACACCCCTTTACAACTCGAGAAGAAAGCGAAGTTCCATGTTTGAACATGAGACGATGCCTGACTCCCCTGCATAATTTTGAGAACAACCCCGGGATCCCAGTCACCACTGGAGAAGAACACACAGGTGACTGACTCAATATTAGATGAGGCCCTGTTCCTATGCTGCACCTAGAGAGGAATCTGAGGTTCCCATTCCAACACGATAGGAGACCTGACTTCCATAGAGTAACACGAGCGAGTTCCTGAGGTCCCCATCGCAACTCGAGAAGAACCCCAAGCATCCCGCCGTAACTCGAGAAAAACAACAAAATTATCCCCTCTATGCGAGATGAGGAATTATCCACTGCAGAGTCTCAAGAGAAATCCAACATTCCCTCTTGAACCTCGAACGGGTACTTGACACCATTTATGCTACCCAAAAACTTCCCTGACATAGCCATCCGCATTGAAGTGGACCACAAAATTTACATACACAACACTAGATGTGGCCTCATTCATCTACCACCCCTCGAGAGTCATACCGAGGCTCCCCTTCCAACATCAAAGGATATCTAACTTCCCTGGGACAATGCAAACTAGTTCCTGAGGTCACCTTTGCAACTCTACAGGAACGGCAATCTTTGGGCTGCAGCTCGAGAAAAAAGACAAGGTTCCCCCATCCATGCCAGATGAGGAATTTTTCTGCTGCAGAATCTCAAGAGAAATCCCACATTCCTGCTTGAAATTCAAACCGGTACTTGACAACTTTTAAGCGACTCATAAAGATCCCTAACATAGCCGTCCCCACTGGAGTGAGCACACAATATATGCACTCAACTCGCAATGAGGCCCTATTCCCTTTTAACGGCTCGAGAGTAATCCTAAAGTTCCCCTTCCAACACAAAAGGGGACCTGGCTTCCTGGAAGCAACACGAGCAAGTTCCTTATGTCCCCGTCACATCTCGAGAGTTGACCCAAGCTTCCCGCTGATCCTCCAGAAAAACCACTTGATTCTGCCCCCAAGGGGAGATAGAAACCTTTCCGTTACAGATTCGCAAGAGAGATCCCATATTCCTGCTTATAACTCGACAGGTTACTTAACATCCATTATGCAACTCAAAAATTACACGGACATACACAGCCCCAATCGAGAGGAACACCGAGTTTCCTGCCACAACTAACAAAATGCCCCATTTTCCAGGACTATATTCCAGATGACAGTCTATTCCCCTGCTTTGTCTGATGTGGAATCCAGACAATCCATCACAAGTTATGAGGTGGCCGGTACCACCTTGATTCCAGGGAGGGTCCCCGGGGTTTCAAAACACAATTGGAAAAGGTACGGATGTCCCCACCCACTCAGATATTGTCTGATTCCATTGTATCCTCGAGTATCAACTCACAAGACAAGTGGAGTCCTGATTCCCCGAACATACTCGATAAAATCTCCAGGGATAATTCAATTCTAATGTGGCCTAACACCCCTTTTACAACTCGAGAAGAAAGGGGAGTTCCATGTCTGAAAAGGAGAGGAAGCCTGATTCCCCTGGAGAATTTTGAGACCAACACCAAGATCTCTGTCACCACTGGAGAAGACAAACAGTTGACCGGCTCAATGCTAGATAGGGCACTATTCCTCTGCAGTGCCTGGAGAGGAATCCCGAGGATCGCCTTCGAACATGATAGGAGACCTGACTTTCCTGGGGCAACACGAGCGAGTTCCTGAGATCCCTGTGGCAATTCGAGAGTTAAACCAAGCTTCCCGCCGCAACTCGAGAAAAGCCACATGATTCTGCCTTCAAGGCGAGATAGAAACATTTCAGTTTCAGATTCGCAAGAGAAATCCCACATTCCTGCTTGAAACTCGACAGGTTACTTAACATCCTTTATGCGACTCAAAAATTACACCGACATACCCAGCCCCAATCGACAGGAACAACGAGTTTCCTGCCTCACTGACAAAGTGTCCATTTTTCAGTCCACTTTTCCAGATGAGAGTCGATTCCTCTGCTTTCACTGGAATGGAATCCGGACATTCCTGTCGCACAGTACGAGGAGCTCGGTACCACATTGAAACTCGGGAGGATCCCCAGGTTTTCAGAACACAAATGGAAAAAGTACAGATGTCCCCATCCACTCGAGACATTGTCTGATTCCACTGCACAGATCCAAATGTATCCTCGAGTATCAACTCACAAGACGAGTGGAGACCTGACTCTCCGAGCATACTCTATACAATCTTCAGGTACAAATTCAACTCTAATGTGGCCTAACACCCCTTTAACAACTCGAAAAGAAAGTGGAGTTCCATGTCTGAACACGAAACGAGGCCTGACTCCACTTGATATTTTTGATAGCAACACAGAGGTCCCTGTCACCACTGGAGAAGAACACCCAGTTAACCGACTCAAAGCTAGATGCGACCCTATTCTTCTGCTGCGACTAGAGAGGAATCCCGAGGTTCCCCTTCCAACACGATAGGAGACCTGACACCCCTGAAGCAACACGAGCGATTTCCTGATGTTCCGGTCGCAACTGGATAGTTAACCCAAGTTTCCCGGTGCAACTCAAGAAAAACGACAAGATTCTGCATTCACTGGGAGATGAGGAATATTTCCTTAACTTGACAGGTTACTTAACATCTTTTATGCGACTCAAAATTACATGGACATACCCAGCCCCAATCTTCAGGAACACCGAGTTTCATGCAACAAATGAAAATGCCCCTTTTTCCAGTCCTATATTGCAGATGACAGTCTATTCCACTGCTGTGGAATCTGGACGATCCATCTCCAGATTAGAGAGGCTGGTACCACCTTGATTCCTGGGAGGGTCCCCGGGGCTTCAAAGCACAATTGGAAAAGGTATGGATATTCCCACCCACTCCAGATATTTTCTGATTCCACTGCACAGATCCAAATGTATCCTCGAGTATCACCTCACAAGATGAGTGGAGACCTGACTCCCCGTGCATACTTGATAAAATCTCCAGGTACAAATTCAAGTCGACTGTGGCCTAAAACTACTTTTACATCTTGAGACGAAAGCGGAGTTCCATGCTTAACATGAGACGAGGCCTGACTTCCCAGGTGAATTTTTAGAGCAACCCCGAGATCACTGTCGACACTGGAAAGGAACACACAGTTGACCAATTCAACGCTAGATGCGTCCCTATTCCTCTGCTGCACTTTGAGAGGAATCCCGAGGGTTCTCTTCCAACACAAAAGGAGACCTGACTTAACTGGGCAACACGAGCGAGTTCATGAGGTCCCCGACGCAACTCGAGAAGAACCCCAAGATTCCCGCCGCAACTCCAGAAACACCACAAAATTATCTCCTCAATGCGAGATGAGGAATTTTCCTCTGCAGTCTCAAGAGAAATCCCACATTGCCGCTTGAATCTCAATAGGTTACTTAACATCCTTTATGCGACTCAAAAATTACACTGACATACCCAGCCCCAATCGAGAGGAACACCGAGTTTCCTGCCTCACTGACAAAGTGCCCCGTTTTCCAATCCTCTTTTCCGGATGAGAGTAGATTCCGCTGCTTTCTCTGGAATGGAATCCAGACATTCCGGTCGCACAGTACGAGGAGGTTGGTACCACACTGAAACTGGGGAGGATCCCCAGGTTTTCAGAACACAATTGGAAAAGGTACTGATGTCCCCATTCGCTCCAGACATTGTCTGATTCCACTGCACAGATCCAAATGTATCCTCGAGTATCAACTCACAAGACGAGTGGAGACCTGATTAGCCGAGCATAGTCGATACAATCTCCAGGTACAAATTCAACTCTAATTTGGCCTAACACCCCTTTTACAACTGGAGAAGAAATCGGAGTTCATGTCTGCACACGAGATGAGGCCTGACTACACTGCATAATTTTGAGAGCAACACCGAGATCCCAGTTGCCAGTGGAGAATAATACACAGTTGACTGACTCAACGTTAGATGCGGCCCTATTCCTCTGCTAAGCCTAGAGAGGAATTCGAGGTTCCCTTTCCAACACGATAGGAGACCTGACTTCCCTGGGGCAACACGAGCAGGTACCTGAGGTCCCCGTCACAACTGGAGAAGAACCTGAAGCTTCCCGCCGCAACTCGAGAAACACCACAAAATTATACCCTCAATGTTAGATGAGAAAATTTCCACTGCAGAGTCTCAAGAGAATTCCCACATTCCCTCTTGAAACTCGAATGGGTACTTGACACCCTTTATGTGACCCAAAAACTTCCCTGACATAGCCATCCACATTGAAGAGGAGCACACAATTTATGTACACGACACTAGATTCGGGCCTATTCCTCTACCGTGCCTCAAGAGGAATCTCGAGCTTCCCCTTTCCAATAAGAAAGGAGACCTAACTTCCCTGGGACAATGCGAGCGAGTTCCTAAAGTCCTCATCGCAACTCGAGATGATCCCCAATCTTTCCACCACAACTCGAGAAAAACGACAAAGTTCTCCCATCAATGAGAGATGATGAATTTTTCTGCAGCAGAATCTCAAGAAAAATCCCACATTGCCGCTTGAAACTCGAACAGGTACTTGAAACCCTTTATGCGACTCAAAAAGTTCCCTAACATAGCTGTCACCACTAGAGAGGAGCACACAATTTACAGACTTAACTAGAGATGAGGTCCTATTCCCATTTAACAGCTCGAGAGTAATCCCAAAGTTACCCTTCCAACACAAAAGGGGACCTTACTACCCTGAAGCAACACGAGCGAGTTCCTGAGGTCCCCGTGGCAACTTGAGAGGGACCAAGCTTCCCGCCTCAACTCTAGAAAAACCACAAGATTCTGCCCTCAAGGCGAGATTAGGAACGTTTCCATTGCAGATTCTCAAGAGAAATCCAACATTCCCGCTTGAAACTCGACAGGTTACTTAAAATCCTTCATGCAACTCAACGATTACAATGACAAACTCAGGCCCAATAGAGAGCAACACCAAGTTTCCTGCCACAACTGACAAAGTGCCCTGTTTTCCAGGTCTATATTCCATAAGACAGTCTATGCCCCTGCTTTGTCTGATGTGGAATCCGGACAATCCATCGCAAGGTAGGGGGTGACTGGTAACACCTTGATATTTGAGAGGGTCCCCAGGGTTTCAAAACACAATTGGAAAAGGTATGGATGTCACCACCCACTCCATATATTTTCTTATTCCACTGAACATATTCAAATGTATCCTCGAGTATCAACTCACAAGACGAGTGGAGACCTGACTCCCCGAGCATACTCAATACAATCTCCAGGTACAATTCAATTCTAATGTGGCCTAACACCCCTTTTACAACTCGAGAAGAAAGCGGAGTTCCATGTCTGAATACAAGAAGAAGCCTGACTCCCCTGGAGTATTTTGAGACCAACACCGAGATCTCTGTCCCCACTGGAGAAGACACACAGTAGACCGACTCAACGCTAGATGCGGCACTGTTCCTCTGCAGCGCCTGGAGAGGAATCCCGAGGTTCACCTTTGAACACGATAGGACACCTGATTTCCCTGGGGCAACACGAGCGAGTTCCTGTGGTCTCCATTGCAAATTGAGAAGAACCCCAAGCTTCCCACCGCAACTAGAGAAACACCATAAATTATCCCCTAGATGTGAGATGTGGAACATTTCCAACGCAGTGTCTCAAAAGAAATTCCACCTCCCATTTGAAACTCGAACGTGTACTTGACAACCTTTATACGTCCCAAAAACTTCTCCGAAATAGACGTCCACATTGAAGAGGAGCACACAGTTTACTTACACAACACTAGATGCCAACCTATCTTTCTACCGCGCCTCAAGAGGAATCCCGAGGTTCTCCTTCCAACAGGAAAGGAGACTTAACTTCCTTGGGACAATCCGAGCGAGTTCCTGAGTTCCCCGTCGCACTTCGACAAGAACCCCAAGCTTTCCGCCGCAACTCGAGAAAAATGACAAGGTTCCCCCATCAATGCGAGATGAGGAACTTTTCTGCTGCAGAATCTCGAGAGAAATCCCACAATCCCGCTTCAAACTCTGACGGGTACTTGACACCCTTTATGAGACTCACAAAGTTCCCTAACATAGCCCTCCCCACTGTAGAGGAGGACACAATTTACTGACTCAACACGACATGAGGCCCTATTCCCTTTTAACAGCTCGAAAATAATCCCAAAATTCCCCTTCCAACACGAAAGGGGACCTGACTTCCATGAAGCTACATGAGGGAGTTCCTGAGGTCTGCATCGCAACTCGAGAGGGACCCCAAGCTTCCTGCCGCAATTTGAGAAAAAACACAAGATTTTGCCCTCACGGCGACATGAGGAACATTTCCGATGGAGATTCTCAAGAGAAATCCCACATTCCCGCTAGAAACTCGACAGGTTACTTAACATCCTTCATGCTACTCAAAAGTTACACCAACATACCCAGCCCCAATCTAGAGGAACACTGAGGTTCCTGCCAAAACTGACAAAGTGCCCCGTTTTCCAGTCCTCTGTTCCAGATGACAGTCTATTCCCTTGCTTTGTCTGAAATGGAATCCGGACGTTCCATCGCAAGATAGGAGGAGGCCAGTACCAAATTGATTCCTGGGAGGGTCCCCGGGGATTGAAAACACAATTGAAAAAGGAATGGATGTCCACACCCACTCGAGATATTGTCTGATTCCACTGCACAGATCCAAAAGTGTCCTCTAGTAGCAACTCACAAGACAAGTGGAGACCTTACTCCCCGAGCATTCTCCATACAATCTTCAGGTACAAATTCCAGTTGACTGTGGCCTAAAACACCTTTACAACTCGAGAAGAAAGCGGAGTTCCACGTCTGAACACGAGACGAGGCCTGACTCCCCAGGTGAATTTTGAGAGCGACCCCAAGATCCCTGTCGCTACTGACAAGGAACACATAGTTGACCGATTCAATGCTAGATGCTGCTGTGCCTCAAAGGAATCCCGAGGTTCCCCTTCCAACACGATAGGAGACCTGACTTCCCTGGGGCAACATGAGCGAGTTCTTGAGGTCCCCGTCACAACTCGAGAAGAACCCCAAGGGTCCCGCCGTAACTCGAGAAACACCACAAAATTATCCCTTCAATGTGAGATGAAGAATTTTGTGCTGCAGAGTCTCAAGAGAAATCGCACATTACCGCTTGAAATTCGAACGGGTACTTGACACCGTTTATGCGACCCAAAAATTTCCATGACATAGCTGTCCGCATTGAAGAGGATCACAAAATTTACCTACACAACACTAGATGCGTCCCTATTCATCTACCACGCCTAGAGAGTCATACCGAGGTTCCCCTTCCAACACCAAAGGAGACCTAAATTCCCTGTGACAATGCAGTCGATTTCCTGAGCTCCCCTTCACAACTCTATAGGAAACACAATCTTCCTCCTGCGGCTCGAGAAAAACGACGAGGTTCCCCCATCAATGCCAGATGAGGAAGATTTCTGCTGCAGCAACTCAAGAGAAATCCCACATTCCCCCTTGAAACTAGAACGGGTACTAGACACTCTTTGTGCGACTCACAAAGTTCCCTAACATAGCCGTCCCCACTGGAGTAAGCACACAATTTACAGACTCAACTCGCAATGATGCCCTATTCCCATTTATCGACTCGAGAGTAATCCCGAAGTTCCCCTTCCAACACAAAAAGGGATCTGACTTCCCAGAAGCAACATGAGAGAGTTCCTTAGGTCCCCATCGCAAATCGAGAGTTGACCCAAGCTTCCCCCCGCAACTCAAGAAAAAACACATGATTCTGCCCACAAGGCGAGATTTCTATCTCTGCAGAGTCTGAAGGGAATGCCACATTCCTGCTTGAAACTCGAACGGGTACTTGACACCCTTTATGTGACGAAAAATCTTCCCCGACCTAGCCGTCCACATTTAAGAGCAGCACACAATATTCGTACACAACACTAGATGAGGCCCTATTTTTCTGCCGCACCTCGAAAGGAATCCCGATGTTCCCCTTCCAACACAAAAGGAGACCTCACTTCCCTGGGACAACGCGAGAGAGTTCCTGAGGTCCCCATTGCAACTCGAGATGAACCCCAAGCTTTCTGCCCCAAGGCGAGAAAAACAACAAGGTTCCTACATCAATGCGAGATGAGGAAAATTTCTGCTGACGAATCTCAAGAGGAATTCCACATTCCCGCATGAAACTCAAACGGGTACTTGACACCCTTTATGCAAGTCGAAAAGTTCCCAAACATAGCCTTCGCCACTGGAGAGGAGAACACAATTTACGGAATCAACTCGAGATGAGGCCCTATTCCCATTTAACGGCTCGAGGGTAAACCCGAAGTTCCCCTTCCAACACAAAAGGGGACCTGACTTCCCAGAAGTAACACGAACGTTTTCTTGAGGTCCCCATCACAGCTCGAGTGTTACTCCAAGCTTCCCGCCGCAACTCAAGAAAAACCACAAGAATGTGCACTCCAGGAGAGAAAAGGAACATTTCCGTTGCAGATTCTCAAGAGAAATCCCTCATTCCCACTTGAAACTCAAAAAGTTACTTCATATCCTTTTTGTGAATCAAAAATTACACCAACATCAGTTTAGTTCAGTTCAGTCGCTCAGTCGTGTCCAACTCTCTGCAAACCCATGAATCACAGCACGTCAGGCCTCCCTGTCCATCACCAACTCCCGGAGTTCACTCAAACTCATGTCCACAGAGTCGGTGATGCCATCTAGCCATCTCATTCTCTGCCGTTCCCTTCTCCTCCCGCCCCCAACATTTCCCAGCATCAGAGTCTTTTCTAGTGAGTCAAGTCGTCGCATGAGGTGGCCAAAGTATTGCAGTTTCAGCTTTAGCATCAGTCCTTCCAATGAACACCCAGGATTGATCTCATTTATGCCCAGCCTCAGTTGAGAAGAACACCGAGTTTCTTGCCACACTAACAAAGTATCCCTTTTTCCAGTCCTCTTTCCAGAGGAAAGTCAATTCCTCTCCTTTCTCTGGAACTGAATCCGGACATTCTGGTCGCACAGTATGAGGAGGCCAGTAACACCTTGAAACTCGGGAGGACCGCCAGATTTTCAAAACACAAATGGAAAAGGTACGTATGTCCCCACCCACTCGAGGTATTGTTTGATTCCACTGCACAGATTCCAATGTATCCTCGAGTATCAACTCATAAGACCAGTGGAGACCTGACTAACAGAGCATACTCGAAACAGTCTCCAGGTACAAATTCAACTCTAATTTGGCCTAACACCCCTTTGACAACTCGAGAAGAAAGCGAAGTTCCATGTCAGAACACGGGATGATGCCTGAATCCCCTGCATAATTTTGAGAGCAACCGCAAGATCCCAGTCGCCATGGAAAAGAACACACAGTTCACCAACTCAATGTTAGATGCGGCCCTATTCCTCTGCTTCGCCTAGACAGGAATCTGAGGTTCCCATTCCAACACGATAGGACACCTGACTTCCCTGGGGCAACAAGAGCGAGCTCCTGAGGTCCCTGTAACAACTCGAGAAAATCCCACGCTTTCGGCCACAACTCGAGAAACACCGCAATAGCATGCCGTCAATTAGAGATGAGAAAATTTTCCGCTCAGGGTCTCAAGAGAAATCCCACATTCCTGAATGAAATTCGAACGGTTATTTGACACCATTTATGCGACCCAAAAAATTCCCCGACATAGCCGTTCACATTGAAAAGGAGCACACAATTTATGTATACGACACTAGATGGGGACCTATTCCTCTACCTCGCCTAGAGAGGAATCCCGATGTTCCCCTTTCAACACGAAAGGAGACCTAACTTCCCTAGGACAATGCGAGAGAGTTCCTGACGTCCCCGTCGCAACTCGAGAGGAACCCCAAGATTTCCGCTGCAACTAGAGAAAAACGACAATGCTCACCCATCAATGCGAGATGAGGAATATTTCTGCTGCAGAATCTCAAAAAAAAAAATCCCACATTACCACTTGAAACTCGAATTGGTACTTAAAACACTTTATGCCACTCAAAATGTTCCCTAACATAGCCATCACCACTGGAGAGGAGCACACAATTTACGGACTCAACTCGAGATGAGGCCCTATTCCCATTAA
Organism: Moschus berezovskii; assembly: GCF_049115385.1. NCBI lineage: Eukaryota > Metazoa > Chordata > Mammalia > Artiodactyla > Moschidae > Moschus > Moschus berezovskii. Next base: position 111,659,898 of record NC_142468.1, on the reverse strand, counting down.
CGGCTGGAGAGTAATCCAGAAGTTACCCTTCCAACACAAAAGGGGACCTGACTACCCTGAAGCAACATGAGCTAGTTCCTGAGGACCCCGTCGCAGCTCGAGAGGGACCCCTAGCTTCAGGTCGCAACTCGAGAAAAACCACAAGATTCTGCCCTCAAGGCGAGATGAGGAACTTTTCCGTTACAGATTCTCAAGAGCAATTTCACCTTCCCACTTGAATCTCGACAGGTTACTTAACATGCTTTATGTGACTCAAAAATTACACCGACAAATCCAGCCCCAATCGAGAGCAACACAGAGTTTCCTGCCACAACTGACAAAGTGCCCTGTTTTCCAGTCCTATATTCCAGATGACAGTCTATTCTCCTGTTTTGTCTGAAATGGAATCTGGACGTTCCATCGCAAGATAGGTGGAGGCCATACCACCTTGATTACTGAGAGGGTCACCGGGGTTTCAAAACACAATTGTTAAAAGGTATTGATGTCCCCACCAACTCGAGATATTGTCTGATTACACTGCATTGATCCAAATGTATCCTCAAGTATCAGTTCACAAGACGAGTGGACCTGACTTATCGAGCATTCTCGAATGAATCCTCAGGTACAAATTCAAGTCGAATTTAGGTGGGCCTAAAACACCTTTTACACCTTTAGAAGAAAGCGGAGTTCCATGTCTGAAACCGAGACGAGGCCTGACTCCCCAGGTGAATTTTGAGAGCAATCCTGAGATCCCTGTCGCCACTGGCAAGGAACACACAGTTGACCGACTCAAAGTTAGATGCGGCCCTATTCCTCTGCTGCGCCTTCAGAGGAATCCCGAGGTTTCCCTTTCAACACGATAGAAGATCTGACTTCCCTGGGGCAACATGAGCGAGATCCTGAGGTCCCCGTCACTACTCGAGATGAACACGAAGCTTCCCACTGCAACTCGAGAAACACCACAAAATTATCCCCTCAATGTGAGATGAGGAACATTGCCGCTGCAGAGTCTTAAGAGAAATCCCACATTCCCGCTTGAAACTCGAACAGGTACTTGACACCCTTTATGCAACGCAAAAACTTCACCAACCTAGCCGTCTACATTTAATTGCAGATCACAATATTCGTACACAACAATAGATGCGGCCCTATTTCTCTTCTGCACCTCGAATGGAATCCCGATGTTCCCCTTCCAACACGAAAGGAGACCTCACTTCCCTGGGACAACGCGAGAGAGTTCCTGAGGGCCCTGTCACAAACTGAGATGAACCCCAAGCTTTCTGCCGCAAATCAAAAAAAACAACAAAGTTCCGACATCAATGCGAGATGAGTAAATTTTCTGCTGCAGAATCTCAAGAGAAATCCCACATTCCTGCTTGAAACTCGAACGGGTACTTGACACCCTTTATGCAACTCAAAAATTTCCCTAACATAACCATCTCCACTGGAAAGGAGCACACAATTTATGGACTCAAATCGAGATGAGGCCCTATTCCCATTTAATGGCTCGAGGGTAAACCCGAAGTTCCCCTTCGAACACAAAAGGGGACATGACTTCCCAGATGCAACACGAGTGAACTCCTGAGCTCCCCATTGCAACTCGAGAGTTACCCCCAAGCTTCCCGCCGCAAATCAAGAAAAACCACAAGATTGTGCCCTCCAGGCGAGATGAGGAATATTTCTGTTGCAGATTCTCAAGAGAAATCCCACATTCCCGCTTGAAACTTGACAGGTTACTTAATAACTTAATATCCTTTATGCGACTCAAAAATTACACAGGCATACCCAGCCCCATTCCTATTTAACGGCTCGAGAGTAATCACGAAGTTGCCCTTCCAACACGAAAGGAGACATAACTTCCCTGGGACAACGCGAGCGAGTTCCTGAAGTGCCCGGCGAAACTCGAGAAAATCCAAGCTTTCCGCCACAACTCGAGAAAAATGAAAAGGTTCCCCCAGGAATGCGAGATGAGGAACTTTTCTGCTGCAGAATCTCAAAAGAAAGCGCAAAATCCCATTTGAAACTCGAACGGGTACTTAACACCCTTTATGCGACTCAAAAACTTCCCTAATAAAGCCATCCCCAGTGGAGAGGAGCACAGAATTTACGGGCTCACCTCGAGAGAGGCCCTTTTCCCATTTATCGGCTCGAGAGTAATCCCGAAGTTCTCCTCCAACACGGAAGGGAGCTGACTTCCCTGAAGCAACACGAGCCAGTTCCGGAGGTCCCTGTCGCAACTCAAGAGGGAGACCAAGCTTCCCACTGCAACTTGAGAAAAACCACAAGATTCTGCCTTCAAGGCGAGATGAGGAACATTTCCATTGCAGATTCTCAAGAGAAATCCCACATTCCTGCTTGAAACTCGACAGGTTACTTAACATCTTTTATGCGCCTCAAAAATTACACTGACATACCCAGCCCCAATCTACAGGAACACCGAGTTTGCTTCCACAACTGACACAGTGCCGCGTTTTCCAGTCCTCTTTTCCAGATGGCACTCTATTCCCTTCCGTTGTCTGAAATGGAAACTGGACATTCCACCACAAGGTAGGAGGAGACCGGTCCCACCTTGATTCCTCGGATGGCCCCGGGGTTTCCAGACACAATTGGAAAAGGTACAGATGTCCCCACCCACTCAAGATATTGTCTGATTCCACTGTACAGATCCAAATGTATCCTCAAGTATCAACTCACAAGACGAGTGATGACCTGACTCCCTGAGCATACTCGATATAATCTCTAAGTACAAATTCAAGTCGACTGTGGCCTAGAACACATTTTACAACTCGAGAAGAAAGTGGAGTTCCATGTCTGAAGACGAGACGAGGCCTGATTCTCCAAGTGAACCTTGAGAACATCACCAAGATTCCTGTCCTCACTGGAAAGGAACACACAGTTGACCGACTCAACGCTAGATGTCGCCCTATTACTCTGCTGCACCTCGAGAGAATCAGGAGGTTCCCCTTCCAACACGATAGCAGACCTGACTTCCCTGGGGCAACACGAGCGAGTTCCTGAGGTCCCCGTCGCAACTCGAGAGGAAACTCAAGCTTCCCGCCGCAAATCGAGAAACACCACAAAATTATCACCTCAGTGCGAGATGAGGAACTTTCCGCTGCAGAGTCTCAAGAGAAATCCCACAGTCCCACTTGAAACTCGAAACGGGTACTTAACACCCTTTATGCAACGCAAAAACTTCCCCAACATAGCCGTCTGCATTGAAGAGGAGCACACAATTTACATACACAACACTAGATGCGGCCCTATTTCTCTACCGCACCTCGAGAGGAAACCCGAGGTTCCCCTTCCAACACGAAACGGGATCTAACTTCCATGGGAAAACGCGAGCGAGTTCCTGAAGTCCCATTCTCAACTCGAGAGGAACCCCAAGCTCCACTGCAACTCGAGAAAAATGAAAAGTCCCCCATCAATGCGAATTGAGGAACATTTCTGCTGCAGAATCTCAAGAGAAATACCACATTCCCACTTGAAACTCGAACGGGTCATTGACACCTTTTATGCGACTCAAAAAGTTCCCGAACATAGCCTTCCCCACTGGAGAGGAGAACACAATTTATGGACTCAACTCGAGATGAGGCCCAATTCCCATTTAACGGCAAGAGAGTAAACATAAAGTTCCCCTTCCAACACAAAAGGGGACCTGACTTTCCAGAGGCAACATGAGCGAGTTCCTGAGATCCCCTTTGCAATCTGAGAAAAACCACATGATTCTGCCCTCAATGCGAGATAGAAACATTTTGGTTTCAGATTCTCAAGAGAAATCCCACATTCCCGCCTGAAACTCAACAGGTTACTTAACATCCTTTATGCGACTCAAAAATTACACCGATATACCCAGCCCCAATCGAGAGGAACACTGCTTCCTGCCTCCCTTACAAAGTGCCCCATTTTCCAGTCCTCTTTTCCAGATGACAGTCTATTACCTTGATTTGACTGAATTGGAATTCGGACGGTCCATCGCAAGGTAGGCAGAGGCCGGTACCACCTTGATTCCTTGGAGGGTCCCTGGGGTTTCAAAACAAAATTGGAAGAGGTATGGATGTCCCCACCTACTCGAATTATTGTCTGATTCCACTGCATAAATCCAAATATATCCTCGAGTATCAACTCACATGACGAGTGGAGACCTGACTACCCGAGCATTCTCAATACAATCTCCAGGTGCAAATTAAAATCGACTGTGGCCTAAAACACCTTTACAGTTCGAGAAGAAACTGGATTCCATGTGTGAACATGCGACGAGGCTTGATTCCACAGGTGAATTTTGAGAGCAACCCCTCGATCCCTATTGCCACTGACAAGGAACATACAGTTGACCGATTCAATGCTAGATGCGTCCCTATTCCTCTGCTGCACTTTGAGAGGAATCCCGAGGGTTCCCTTCCAACACGATAGAAGACCTGACTCAACTGGGCAACACAAGTGAGTTCATGAGGTCCCTGACGCAACTCGAGAAGAACCCCAAGCTTCCAGCTGCAACTCCAGAAACACCACAAAATTATCTCCTCATTGCAAGATGAGGAAATTTCCGCTGCAGAATCTCAAGAGAAATCCCACATTCCCGCTTAAAATTCGACAGGTTACTTAACATCCTTTATGCAACTCAAAAATTACACTGACATACCCAGCCCCAATAGAGAGGAACACCGAGTTTCCTGCCTCGCTGACAAAGTGTCCCGTTTTCCAGTCCTCTTTTCCAGATGAGAGTCGATTCCTCTCTTTTCCCTGGAATGGAATCCGGACATTCCGGTAGCACAGTATGAGGAGGTCGTTACCACATTGAAACTCGGGAGGATCCCCAGGTTTTCAGAACACAAATTGAAAAGGTACAGATATCCCCATCTGCTCGATACATTGTCTGATTCCACGTCACAGATCCAAATGTATCCTCGAGTATCAACTCACAAGACGAGTGGAGACCTGATTCCTGAGCATACTCGATACAATCTCCAGGTACAAATTCAACTCTAAAGGGACCTAACACCTCTTTAGCAACTTGAAAAGAAAGCGGACTTCCATGTCTGAACACGAAACGAGGCCTGTCTCCCCTTGATAAATTTGATAGAAACCCAGATGTCCCTGTCACCACTGGAGAAGAACAACCAGTTGACCGACTCAACGCTAGATGCGAACCTATTCTTCTGCTGCAACTAGAGAGGAATCCTGAGGTTCCCCTTCCAACACGATAGGAGACCTGACTTCCCTGAAGCAACACGAACGAGTTCCTGAGGTCCCCATCGCAACTCGAGAGTTACCCCAAGCTTCCCAGCACAAGTCGAGAAAAACGACAAGATTCTGACCTCATGGCGAGATGAGAAACATTTCCATTGCAGATTCTCAAGAGAAATCCCACATTCCCGCTTGAAATTCTACAGGTCACTTAACATCTTTTATGCGACTCAAAAATTACACCGACATACCCAACTCCAATTGACAGGAACACCGAGTTTCCTGCCAAAAATTATAATGCCCCGTTTACCAGTCATATACTGCAGATAACAATCTATTCCTCTGCTTTGACTGATGAGGAATCCGGACGATCCATCGCCAGATAGAGGAAGCCGCTACCACCTAGATTCCTGGGAGGGTCCCAGGGGTTTCAAAGCACAATTGGAAAAGGTACGGATATCCCCACCCACTCCAGATATTGTCTGATTCCACTGCACAGATCCAAATGTATCCTCGAGTATCAACTCAGAAGACGAGTGGAGACCTGACTGCCCGAGCATATGCGATGAAATCTCCAGGTACAAATTCAAGTCGACTGTGGCCTAAAACACCTTTTACAACTCGAGAAGAAAGTGGAGGCCCAGTCTTAACATGGGACGAGGCCTGACTTCCCAGGTGAATTTTTAGAGCAACCCCGAGATCACTGTCGACACTGGCAAGGAACACACAGTTGACTGATTCAACGCTAGATGCGTCCCTATTCCTCTGCTGCGCTTTGAGAGGAATCACGAGTTTTCCCTTCCAACACGATAGAAGACCTGACTTAACTGGGCAACACAAGTGAGTTCATGAGGTCCCTGTCGCAACTCGAGAAGAAACCCAAGCTTCCCGCTGCAACATGAGAAACACAACAAAATTATCTCCTCATTGCGAGATGAGGAATTTTCCACTGCAGAGTCTCAAGGGAAATCCCACATTCCCACTTGAAACGCGACAGGTTACTTAAAATCCTTTATGCGACTCAAAAATTACACTGACATACCCAGCCCCAATCGAGAGTAACAACGAGTTTCCTGTGTCACTGACAAAGTGCCCCGTTTTCCAGTCCTCTGTCCCTTCCTTTGTCTGAAATGGAATCCGGATGTTCCATGGCAAGGTAGGAGGAGGCCGGTACTACTTTGATTCCTGGGATGGTCCCCGGGGTTTCAAAACACAATGGGAAAAGGAATGGATGTCCACACCCACACGAGATATTGTCTGATTACACTGCATTGATCCAAATGTATCCTCGAGTATCAGCTCACAAGACGAGTGGATCTGACTCATCGAGCATTCTCGATTGAATCTCTAGGTACAAATTCAACTAGACTGTGGCCTAAAACACCTTTTGCAACTTTAGAAGAAAGCGGAGTTCCATCTCTGAACCCGAGACGAGGCCTGCCTCCCAAGGTGAATTGTGAGAGCAACGCCAAGATCCCTGTCGCCACTGGCAAGGAACACACAGTTGACCGACTCAACGTTAGATGTGGCCCTATTCCTCTGCTGCACCTCGAGAGGAATCCCGAGGTTTCCCTTTCAACACGATAGGAGATCTGACTTCCCTGGGGCAACACGAGCGAGTTCCTGAGGTCCCCGTCACAACTCGAGATGAACCCAAAGCTTCCCGCTGCAACTCCAGAAACACCACAAAATTATCCCCTAAATGCGAGATGAGGAACATTTCTGCTGCAGAGTCTTAAGAGAAATTCCACATTCCCGCTGGATACTCGAACGGGTACTTGACACCCTTTATGTGACGCAAAACTTCCCCTACCTAGCCATCTACATTTAAGAGCAGCACACAATATTCGTACACAACACTAGATGCGGCCCTATTTCTCTACCACACCTCGAATGGAATCCCGATGTTCCCCTTCCAACACAAAAGGAGACCTCACTTCCCTGGGAAAACACGAGAGAGTTCCTGAGGTCCCCGTCGCAACTCGAGAGTTACCCCAAGCTTCCTGCCACAACTCAAGAAAAACCACAAGAATGTGCACTCCAGGCGAGATGAGGAATATTTCCGTTGCAGATTCTCAAGAGAAATCCCACATTCCCGCTTGAAACTCAACAGGTTACTTAATATCATTTATGCGACTCAAAAATTACACAGGCATACCCAGTCCCATTCCTATTTAACGGCTCGAGAGTAATCCCGAAGTTGCCCTTCCAACACGAAAGGAGACATAACTTCCTTGGGACAATGCGAGCGAGTTCCTGAGGTGCCCGGCGAAACTCGAGAAGAACCCCAAGCTTTCCACCACAACTCGAGAAAAACAACAAGGTTCCCCATCAATGCGAGATGAGGAAATTTTCTGCTGCAGAATCTCAATAGAAATCCCACAATCCCGTTTGAAACTCGAACGGGTACTTAACACCATTTATTCGACTCAAAAAGTTCCCTAATAAAGCCGTCCCCAACGGAGAGGAGAACAAAATTTACGGGCTCACCTCGAGAAAGGCCCTATTCCCATTTATCGGCTCGAGAGTAATCCCGAAGTTGCCCTCCAACACGGAAGGAAACTGACTTCCCTGAAGCAACACGAGCCAGTTCCTCAGATCCCTGTCACAACTCAAGAGGGAGACCAAGCTTCCCGCCACAACTTGAGAAAAACCACAAGATTCTGCCCTCAAGGCAAGATGAGGAATATTTCCGTTGCAGATTCTCAAGAGAAATCCCACATTCCCGCTTGAAACTCAACAGGTTACTTAACATCCTTTATGCGACTCAAAAATTACACCGAAATACCCAGCCTCAATCGATAGGAACACCGAGTTTCCTGCCACAACTCTCAAAGTGACCCCGTTTCCCAGTCCTCTTTTCTAGGTGACAGTCTATTCCCTTGATTTGTCTGAAATGGAATCCAGACGTTCAATCGAAAGGTAGGAAGAGGCCCGGACCACCTTGATTCCTGGGAAGGTCCCCGGGGATTCAAAACACAATTGGAAAAGGTTCGGGTCTCCCCACCCACTCAAGATATTGTCTTATTCCACTGCACAGATCCAAACGTTTCCTTGAGTATCAAATCACAAGACGAGTGGAGACCTGACTTCCCGAGCATTCTCAATAAAATCTCCAGGTACAAATTTAAGTCGACTGTGGCCTAAACACGTTTTACAACTCGAGAAGAAAGCGGAGTTCCATGTCTGAACACGAGACCATGGCCTGACTCCCCTGGACAATATGGAGAGCAACCCTGAAATCCCTGTTGACACTATAAAAGAACACCCATTTGACCGACTCAACGCTGGATGAGGCCCTATTCTTCTGCTGCGCCTAGAGTGGAATCACGAGGTTCCCCTTCCAACACGATAGGAGACCTGACTTCCGTGAGGCAACACGAACGAGTTCCTGAGTTCCCCGTCACAACTCGAGAAGAACCCCAAGCTTCCCACCGCAACTCGAGAAACACACAAACAACGTGCCCTCAATCCGACATTAGAAAATTTTCCGCTGCAGAGTCTCAAGAGAAATCCCACATTCCCGTTTGAAAGTCAAACGTGTACTTGACACACTTTTTGCAACCCAAAAACTTCTCCGACATACACGTCCACATTAAAGAGGAGCACATGGTTTAAGTACACAGCACTAGATGCGGACCTATCTTTCTACTGGGCCTCAAGAGGAATACCGAGGTTCCCCTTCCAACACGAAAGTAGACCTAACTTCCCTGGGACAACGCGAGCCAGTTCTTGCGGTCCCCGTTGGGACTCGAGAAGAACCTCAAGCTTTCCGCTGCAGCTCGAAAAAAACGACAAGGTTCCCCCATCAATGCGAGATGAGGAAATTTTCTGCTGCAGAATCTCAAGAGAAATCCCACAATCCCACTTCAAACTCGAACGGGTAACTGACAGACTTTATGCGACCCACAAAGTTCCCTAAAAAAGACCTCCCCACTGGAGAGGAGCACACAATTTATGGATCAACACAAGATGAAGCCCTATTCTCTTTTAACAGCTCGAACGTAATCCCAAAATTCCTCATCCAACACGAAAGGGGACCTGACTTCCCTGAAGCAACACGAGAGAGTTCCTGAGGTCCGCGTCGCAACTCGAGAGGGACCCAAAGCTTCTAGTCGCAATTCAAGAAAAACCACAGGATTCTGCCCTCACGGTGAGATGAGGAACATTTCCGTTGCAGATTCTCAAGAGAAATCCCACATTTCCGCTGGAAACTCAACAGGTTACTTAGCATCCTTCATGTGATTCAAAAATTACACCGACATACCCAGCCCAAATCTAGAGGAACACCGAGGTTCCTGACACAACTGACAAAGTGCCCCGTTTTCCAGTCCTCTTTTCCAGATGACAGTCTGTTCCCTTGCTTTCTCTGAATTGGAATCTGGACGTTCCATCGCAAGGTAGGAGGAGGCCAGTACCACGTTGATTCCTGGGAGGGTCCCCAGGGTTTCAAAACACAATTGGAAAAAGAATGGATGTCCACACCCACTCGAGATATTGTCTTATTCCACTGCACAGATCCAAATGTGTCCTCTAGTAGCAACTCACAAGACGAGTGGAGACCTGACTCCCCGAGCATTCTCAATACAAACTCCAGGTACAAATTCCAGTTGACTGTGGCCTAAAACACCTTTACCACTCGAGAAGAAAGCGGAGTTCCACGTCTGAACACAAGACGAGACCTGACTCCCCAGGTGAATTTTGAGAGCGACCCCAAGATCCCAGTCGCCACTGGCAAGGAACACACAGTTGACCGATTCAATGCTAGATGGGGCCCTATTACTCTGCTGTGCCTCGAAGGAATCCCGAGGTTCCCCTTCCAACACGATAGGAGACCTGACTTCCCTGGGGCAACACGAGCGAGTTCCTGAGGTCCCATCGCAACTCGAGAAGAACCCCAAGTGTCCCGCTGTAATGCGAGAAACACCACAAAATTATCCCCTCAATGCAAGATGAGGAATTTTCCACTGCAGAGTCTCAAGAGAAATCCCACATTCCTGCTTGAAACTCGAACGGGTACCTGACACCCTTTATGGGACCCAAAATCTTCCCTGACATAGCGGTCCACATTGAAGAGGAGCACACAATTTACATACAAATCACTAGATGTGGCCGTATTCCTCTACCACAGCTGAGGAGGAATCCCGACATACCCCTTCCAACAGGTAAGGACACCTAACTTCCCTGGGACAACTCGAGCTAATTTCTTAGGTCACCCTCGCAACTAGAGACGAACCCCAAGCTTTCCGCCACAACTCGAGAAAAAAGACAAGATTCCGCCATCAATGCGAAATGAGGAACATTTCTGCTGCAGAATCTCAAGACAAATCCCACATTTCTGCTTATAACTCGAACAGGTACTTGACACCCTTTATGCGACTCACAGAGTTCTGTAACATATCTGTCCCCACTGAGAGGAGCACACAATTTAAGGACTCAACTCGAGATGAGGTCCTATTCCCATTTAATGGCTCGAGAATAAACCCGAAGGTCCCCTTCCAACACAAAAGGCGACCTGATTTACCAGTAGCAACATGAGCAAGTTCCTGAGGTCCCTGTCACAACTCGACAGGGACCCCAAGCTTCCCGCCGCAGCTTGAGAAAATCAACAAGATTCTGCCCTCAAGGCGAGATGAGGAACATTTCCCTTGCAGATTCTCAAGAGAAATCTAGCATTCCCTCTTGAAACTCGACAGGTTACTTATCATCCTTTATGAAACTCAAAAATTACACTGACATACCCAGCCCCAATCGAGAGGAACACCAAGTTCCCTGCTACAACTGACAAAGTGCCCCGTTTTCCAGTCTTCTTTTGCAGATGACAGTCGATTCCTCTGCTTTCTCCAAAATGGAATACGAACATTCATCGCACAATATGAGGAGTCCGTTACCACCTTGAAACTCGGGAGGATCCCCTGGTTTTCAAAACACAAATGGAAAAGATACGGATGTCCCCACCCACTTGACATATTTTCTGATTCCAATGAACAGATCCAAATGTATCCTCGAATATCAACTCACAAGACCGGAGGAGACCTGACTCCCCGAGCATTCTTGATACAATCTCCAGGTACAAATTCAAGTAGAATATGGCCTAAAACAACTTTTACAACTCGAAAAGATAGCGGAGTTGCATGTCTGAACACGAGACGAGGTCTGACTCCCCAGGGAAATTTTGAGAACAACACCGAGATCCCTTTCTCCTCGGCAAGGAACAAACAGTTGATCATCTCAAAGCTAGATGCGGCCCTATTCCACTGCTGCGCCTCAAGCAGAATCCCGAGGCTCCCGTTCCAACACGATAGGAGACCTGACTTCCCTGGGCAACACGAGAGAGTTTCTGAGGACCCATCACAAATCGAGAAGAACCCCAAGTTTCCTGCCGCAACTCGAGAAAAACAACAAAATTATCCCCTCAATGCGAGATGAGGAAATTTTCCGCTGCAGAGTATGAAAAGAAATCCCACATTCCCGCTTGAAACTCGAACGGGTACTTGACACCCTTTATGTGACCCAAAAACTTCCCCAACATAGCCGTCCACATTGAAGAGGAGCACACAATATGTGTACACAACACAAGATGCGGTCCTATTCCTCTACCGCGCCTCGAGAGGAATCCCGAGGTTCCCCTTTCAACACGAAAGGAGACTTAACTTCCCTGGGACAACGCGAGTGAATTCCTGAGGTGTCCGTCAAAACTCGAGAGGAATCCCAAGCTTTCCGCCGCAACTGGAGAAAAACGACAAGGTTCCCCATGAAAGCGAGATGAGGAAATTTTCTGCTGCAGAATCTCAAGAGAAGTCCCACAATGCCATTTGAAACTCGAACGGGTACTTAACACGCTTTATGCGTCTCAAAAAGTTCTCTAACATAGCCCTCCCCACTGGAGTGGAGCACACAATTTACGGACTCAACTCGCCATGAGGCCCTATTCCCATTTTACAGCTCAAGAGTCATCCCAAATGTACCCTTCCAAGACAAAAGTGGACCTGACTACCCTGAAGGAACACGAGCGAGTTCCTGAGGTCCCCGTTGCAACTCAAGAGGGACCTTAGCTTCCCCCCGCAACTTGAGAAATACACAAGATTCTGCCCTCAAGGCGAGATGAGGAACATTTCCGTTGAAGATTCTCAAGAGTAATCTCACATTCCCGCTTGAAACTCGACAGGTTACTTAACATCCTTTATGCGAATCAAAATTTACACTGACAAACCCAGCCCCAATCGGGAGCAACATTGTTTCCTGCCACAACTGACAAAGTGCCCTGTTTTCCAGGCCTATATTCCAGATGACAGTCTATTCTCCTGTTTTGTCTGAAATGGAATCCGGACGTTCCATCGCAAGGTAGGTGGAGGCCGGTACCACCTTGATTCCTGGGAGGGTCATTGGGGTTACAAAACATAATTGTAAAAAGGTACGGATGTCCCCACCTACTCGAGATATTGTCTTTTTACACTGCACAGATCCAAATGAATCCTCGAGTATCAACTCACAAGACGAGTGGACCTGACTCATCGAGCATACTCGATAGAATCTCCAGGTACAAATTCAAGTCAACTGTGGCCTAAAACACCTTTTACAACTCGAAAAGAAAGCGGACTTCTATGTCTGAAAATGAGACAAGGCCTGACTCCCCAGGTTAATTTTGAGAGCAACCCCGAAATCCCTGTCGCCACTGGCAAGGAAAACACAGTTGACCGATTCCATGCTAGATGAGGCCCTATTACTCTGCTGTTCCTCGAAGGAAACCAGAGGATTCCCTTCCAACACGATAGGAGACCTGACTTCCCTGGGGCAACATGAGCCAGTACCTGAGGTCCACGTAACAACTCCAGAAGAACACCAAGCTTCCCGCTGCAACTCGAGAAACACCGCAAAATTATCCCCTCAATGTGAGATGAGGAAATTTTCCACTGCAGAGTATCAAGAGAAATCCCACATTCCCGCTTGAAACTCGAACGAGTACTTGACACCCTTTATGCGACCAACAACGTCCCCGACATAGCCGTCAACATTGAAGAGGAGCACACAATTTATGTACACAACACTAGATGCAGTCCTATTCCTCTACCACCCCTCGAGAGGAATACCGAGGTTCCTTTTCCAAAATGAAACGAGACGTAACTTCCCTGAGGTAATGCGAGCGAGTTCCTGAGGTCCGCGTCGAAACTCGAGAGGAACCCCAAGCTTTCCACCACAACTTGAGAAAAAAGACAAGGTTCCCCCATCAATGCGAGATAAGGAAATTTTCTGCTGCAGAATTTCAAGAGAAATCCCAAAATCTCGTTTGAAATTCGAACAGGTACTTAACACCCTTTATGCGACTCAAAAAGTTCCCTAACAGAGCGGCCCCCACTGGAGAGGAGCACACAATTTATGGACTCAACTCGAGATGAGGCCCTATTCCAATTTAAGGGCTCGAGAGTAATCCCGAAGTTCCCCTTCCAACACAAAAGGGACCTGACTTCCCTGAAGCAACACGAGCGAGTTCCTAAGGTCCCCAATGCAACTCGAGATGGACCCCAAGCTTCCCACCTCAACTCGAGATAAACCACAAGATTCTGCCCGCACGGTGATATGAGGACCATTTCCTCTGCAGGTTCTCAAAAGAAATCCCACATTCACACTTGAAACTCGACAGGTTACTTAACATCCTTTATGCGACTCAAAAATTACACCGACATACCATGCCCCAATTGAGAGGAATACCGAATTTCCTGCCACAACTGACAAAGTGCCCCGTTTTCCCGTCCTGTTTTCCATATTACAGTTGATTCCTCTGCTTTCTCTGAAATGGAATCCGGAAATTCCAGTCGCACAGTAGGAGGAGGTTGGTACAACGATGAAACTCGGGAGGATCCCCAGATTTTCAAAAAACAAATAAAAAGGTACGAATGTCCCCACCCACTCAAGATATTGTCTGATTCCACTGCACATATTCAAATATATCCTTGAGTATCAACTCACAAGACGAGTGTAGACCTGTCTCCCCTAGCATACTCGATACAATCTCCAGCTACAAATTCAACTCTAACGTGGCCTAACACCCATTTTACAACTCAAGAAGAAAGCAGGGTTCCATGTCTGAACACGAGACAAGGCCTGACTCCCCTGGAGAATTTTGAGAGTAACCCCGAGATCGTGTCACCACTGGAGGAGAACACACAGTTGACCGACTCAATGCTAGATGCGGTTTATTCCTCTGCTGCGCCTCAAGAGGAATCCCGAGGTTCCCCTTTCAACACGATAGGAGACCTGACTTCCCTGGGGCAAAATGAGTGAGTTCCTGAGGTCCCCGTCGCAACTCGAGAAGAACCCCAAGCTTTCCACCGCAACTCCAGAAACACCACAATATTATCCCCTAAACGCGAGATGAGGAAATTTTCCCCTGCAGAATCTCAAGAGAAATCCCACATTCCCGCTTGAAACTCGAAAAGGTACATGACATTCTTTATGCGACTCACAGAGTTCCCTAACATAGCCTTCCCCACTAGAGAGGAGCACACAATTTACGGAGTCAACTCGAAATGAGCCCCTATTCCCATTTAACAGTTCGAGAGTAAATTCGAAGTTCCCTTTCCAACACGAAAGGGGACATCACTTCCCGGAAGCAACACGAGTGAGTTCCTGAGGTCTCCGTCGCAACTCGAGATTGACCCCAGCTTCCCAACTCAACTCGAAAAAAACCACAAGATTCTGCCCTCAGGGCGACATGAGGAACATTTCCTTTGCAGATTCTCAAGAGAAATCCCACATTCCCGCTTGAAACTTGACAAGTTACTTAACATCCTTTATGCGACTCAAAAATTACACCGAAATACCCAGCCCTAATAGAGAGGAACACAGAGTTTCCTGCCACAACTGTCAAAGTGACCCGTTTTCCAGTCCTCTTATCTAGATGAAAGTCTATCCCCTTGCTTTGTCTGAAATGGAATCAGGACATTACATCGCAAGGAAGGAGGAGGCCAGGACCACCTTGATTCGTGGGAACTATCCCGGGGTTTCAAAACACAATTGGGTAAGGTTCGGATCTCCCCACCCACTCGAGATATTGTCTGATTCCACTGCACAGATCCAAATGTGTCCTCGAGCTTCAACTCACAAGACAGGTGGAGACCTGACTCCCCGAGCATTCTCGATAAAATCTCCAGGTACAAATTCAAGTCGACTGTGACCTGAAACACCGTTTACAACTCGAGAAGAGGGAGGAGTTCCATGTCTGAACACGAGACGAGGCGTGACTCCCCAGGTGAATTTGGAGAGCAACCCCGAGATCCCTGTCTACACTAGAAAGGAACACACAGTTGATCGACTCTACCCTAGATGAGTCCCTATTACTCTGCTGCACCTCGAGAAGAATCCGGAGGTTCCCCTTCCAACACGATAGCAGACTTGACTTCCATGGGGCAACATGAGCGAGTTTCTGAGTTCCCCGTCCCAACTCGAGAGGAACCCCAAGCTTTCCGATGCAACTCGAGAAAAACAGCAAGGTTCCCCCATCAATGCCAGATGAGGAACATTTCTGCTGCAGAATCTCAAGAGAAATCCCACATTCCCGCTTGAAACTCAAACGGATACTTGACACCCTTTATGTGACGCATAATGTTCCCTAACTTAGCCGTCCCCATTGGAGAGGAGCACACAATTTACGGACTCAACACGCGATGAGGCCCTATTCCCATTTAACGGCTCGAGAGTAATCCCGAAGTTCCTCTTCCAACACAAAAGGGGACCTGACTTCCCGGAAGCAACACGAGCGAGTTCCTTATGTCCCAGTCGCAACTCGAGAGTTGACCCAAGCTTCACGCCGCAACACGAGAAAAACCACATGATTCTGCCCTCAAGGCAAGATAGAAACCTTTCCGTTGAAGATTCGCAAGAGAGATACCACATTCCCGCTTGCAACTCGACAGGTTACTTAACATCCTTTATGCGACTCAAAAATTACACCGACATACCCAGCCCCAATCGACAGGAACACCAAATTTCTTGTCAAACCTGACAATGTGCCCCATTTTCCGGGCCTATATTCCAAATGACAGTCTATTCCCCTGCTTTGTCTGATGTGGAATCCGGATGATCCATCGCAAGGTAGGAGGTGGCCGGTACCACCTTGATTCCTGGGAGGGTACCGGGGTTTCAAAACTCAATTGGAAAAGGTACAGATATCCCCACTCACTCCAGATACCGGCTGATTCCACTGAACATATTCAAATGTATCCTCGAGTATCAACTCACAAGACGAGTGGAGACCTGAATCCCCAAGGATACTCGACACAATCTCCAGGTACAAATTCAATTCTAATGTCGCCTAACACCCATTTCACATCTGGAGAAGAAAGTGGAGTTCCATGTCTGCACACGAGATGAGGCCTGATTCCCCTGGAGAATTTTCAGACCAACACCGAGATCTCCGTCGCCACTGGAGAAGACACACAGTTGACCGACTCAACGCTAGATACTGCCCTATTTCTGTGCAGCTCCTGGAGATGAATCCCGAGGATCACCTTTGAACACGATAGGAGACCTGACTTCCTGGGGCAACACGAGCGAGTTCCTGAGGTCCCCTTCGTAACTGGAGAAGAACACCAAGCTACCCTCCGAAACTCGAGAAACACCACGAAATTATCTTTAGATGCGAGATATGGAACATTTCTGCTGCATAGTCTCAAGAGAAATCCCACATTTGCACTTGAAACACGAAGGGGTTCTTGACACCCTTTATGCGACCCAAAAACTTCCTGGACAAAGCCATCCATATTGAAGAGGAGCACACAATTTACCTACACAACACTAGATGTGGCCATATTCATATACCACGCCTCGAGACTCATACTGAGGTTCCCCTTCCAACACCAAAGGAGACCTTACTTCCATGGGACAACACAAACGAGTTCCTGAGGTCCCCTTCGCAACTCTAGAGGAACACCAATCTTCCCACTGCAACTCGAGAAAAGAAACAAGTTTCCCCCATCAATGTCAGATGAGGAAATTTTCTGCTGCAGAATCTCAAGAGAAATCCCACATTCCTGCTTGAAAATCGAACGGGTACTTGAAACCCTTTGTGTGACCTAAAACGTTCCCTAACATAGGCGTCCCCACTGGAGTGAGCACACAATTTATGGACTCAACTCTCGATGAGGTCCTATTCCCATTTAACGGCTCGAGAGTAATCCCGAAGTTACCCTTCCAACAAAAAAGGGGACTTGACTTCCCAGAAGCAACATGAACGAGTTCCTTAGGTCCCTGTCGCAACTCCAGAGTTGACCCAAGCTTCCCACCGCAACTCGAGAAAAACCACAAGATTCTGCCCTCAAGGCGAGATGAGGAACTTTTCCGTTGCAGATTCTCAAGAGAAATCCCACCTTCCCGCTTGAAAATCTACAGGTTACTTAACATCCTTTATGCGACTCAAAAATTACACTGACAAACCCAGCCCCAATCGAGAGCAACACCGACTTTCCTGCCACAACTGAAAAGGTGCCCTATTTTCCAGTCTTATATTCCAGATGACAGTCTATTCTCATTTTTTTTCTGAAATGGAATCCCAACGTTCCATTGCAAGGTAGGTGGAGGCAGTACCACCTTGATTCCTGAGTGGGACACTGGGATTTTAAAACACAATTGCTAAAAGGTACTGATGTCCCCACCAACTCGAAATATTGTCTAATTACACTGCATTGATCCAAATGTATCCTCGAGTATCAACTCAAAAGACCAGTGTACCTGACTCATCGAGCATTCTCGATTGAATCTCTAGGTACAAATTCAAGTCGACTGCGGCCTAAAACACCTTTTACAACTTTAGAAGAAAGCGGAGTTCCATCTCTGAACCCAAGAAGAGGCCTAACTTCCCAGGTGAATTTTGAGAGCAAACCTGAGATCCCTGTCACCACTGGCAAGGAACACAGTTGACCGACTGAACATTAGATGCGACCCTGTTCCTCTGCTGAACCTAGAGAGGAATCCCGAGGTTCCCCTTTCAACACGATAGGAGATCTGACTTCCCTGGGGCAACACGAGCGAGTTCCTGAGGTCCCCGTCACAACTCGAGATGAACCCAAAGCTTCCCACTGCAACTCGAGAAACACCACAAAATTATCCCCTCAATGCGAGATGAGGAACATTTCCGCTGCAGAGTCAGAAGGAAATCCCACATTCCCGCTTGAAACTCGAATGGGTACTTGACACCCTTTATGTGACCCAAAAACTTCCCCGACCTAACTGTCCACATTGAAGAGCAGCACACAATATTTGTACACAACACTAGATGCAGCCCTACTTCTCTATCTCGCCTCGAAAGGAATCCTGATGTTCCCCTTCCAACATGAAAGGAGACCTCACTTCCCTGGGACAATGCAAGAGAGTTCCTGAGGTCCCCGTCACAACTCGAGATGAACCCCAAGCTTTCCACCGAAAGTCGAGAAAAACAAGGTTCTGCCATCAATGCTAGATGAGGAAATTTTCTGCTGCAGAATCTGAAGAGAAATCCCACATTCCCGCTTGAAACTCGACAGGTTACTTAATATCCTTTATGCGACTCAAAAATGACACATACATACCCAGTCCCAATTGAGAGGAACACCAAGTTTCTTGCCACACTAACAAAGTACCCATCTTTCCAGTCCTCTTTTCCAGAGCAGAGTCGATTCCACTACCTTCTCTCATATGGAATCCGGACGTTCCTGTTGCACAGTAGGAAGAGGCTGGTTAAACCTTGAAACTCGGGAGGACCCCCA
Source organism: Moschus berezovskii (assembly GCF_049115385.1). Taxonomy (NCBI): domain Eukaryota; kingdom Metazoa; phylum Chordata; class Mammalia; order Artiodactyla; family Moschidae; genus Moschus; species Moschus berezovskii. Next base: position 111,640,990 of record NC_142468.1, on the reverse strand, counting down.
GGTTTTCAAAACACAAATGGAAAAGGTACATATGTCCCCACCCACTCGAGGTATTGTCTGATTCCACTGCGCAGATTAAAATGTATCCTCGATTATCAACTCACAAGATGAGTGGTGACTTGACTAACCGAGCATACTCGAAAAAATCTCCAGGTACAAATTCAACCCTAATTTGGCCTAACTCCCCTTTTACAACTCGATAAGCAAGTGAAGTTCCATGTCTGAACACGAGACGAGGCCTGACTCCCCTGCATAATTTTGAGAACAACCCTGAGATCCCAGTAGTCTCTGGAGAAGAACACACAGTTGACACAATGGTAGATGTGGCCCTATTTCACTGTTGTGCCTAGAAAGGAATCCGAGGTTCCTATTCAAATATGATATTATACCTGACTTCCCTGGGGCAACACGAGCGAGTTCCTGAGGTCCCCGTCGCAACTCAAGAAGAATCCCAAGCTTCCCGCTGCAACTCGAGAAACACCACAATAACATGCCCTCAATTCGAGATGAGAAAATTTTCCACTCTAGGATCTCAAGGGAAATCCCACATTCCCGGATGAAATTCGAAAGGTTACTTGACCTCACCTCAAGGCGAGAGGAGGAATATTTCCATTGCAGATTCCCAAGAGCAATTTCACCTTCCTGCTTGAAACTCGAGAGGTTACTTAGCATCCTTTATGAGACTCAAAAATTTCACCGACAAACCCAGCCCCAATCGAGAGCAACACCGAGTTTCCTGCCACAACTGACAAAGTGCCCTTTTTTCCAGTTCTATATTCCAGATGACAGTCTATTCTCCTGTTTTGTCTGAAATGGAATCCGGATGTTCTATTGCAAGGTAGGTGGAGGCGATACCACATTGATTCCTGAGAGGGTCACCGGGGTTTCAAAACACAATTGTTAAAAATATTGATGTCCCCATACTAGAGATATTGTCTGATTCCACTGCACAGATCCAAATGTATCCTCGAGTATCAACTCACAAGACGAGTGGACCTGACTCACCGATCATTCTTGATTGAACCTCCAGGTAAAAAGTCAAGTCTACTGTGGCCTAACACAAAAAGGGGACCTGACTTCCCAGAAGCAACAGGAGCGAGTTCCTGAGATCCCTGTCGCAACTCGAGAGTTTCCCCAAGCTTCCCACCGCAACTCAAGAAAAACCACAAGATTTTGCCCTCCAGGCGACATAAGGAGCTTATCCGTTGCAGATTCTGAAGAGAAATCCTACATTCCCTCTTGAAACTCGAAAGGTTACTTAACATCCTTCATGCGACTCAAAAATTTCACTGACATACCCAGCCCCAATTGAGAGGAACACCGAGGTTCCTGCCAGAACTGACAAAGTGCCCCGTTTTCCAGTCCTCTGTTCCTGATGACAGTCTGTTCCCTTTCTTTGTCTGAAAAGGAATCCAGACTTTCCGGTTGCAAAGTACAAGGAGGCCGGTAACACCTTGAAACTCTGGAGGACCCCCAGGTTTTCAAAACATAAATGGAAAAGGTACGTATCCCCACCCACTAGAGGTATTGTCTGATTCCACTGTGCAGATTCCAATGTATCCTCAAGTATCAAATCACAAGATGAGTGGAGACCTGACTAACTGAGCATACCCGATATAATCTCCAGGTACAAATTCATCTCTAATTTGGCCTAACACCCTTTTACAACACTGGAAGAAAGCAAAGTTCCATATCTGAACACGAGACGATGCCTGACTCACCTGCATAATTTTGAGAGCAAATCCGAGATCCCACTCGCCACTGGAAAAGAACACACAGTTTATCGACTCAACATTAGATGTAGTCCTATTCTTCTCCGGGGCCTAGAGAGGAATCCGAGGTTCCCATTCCAACACGATAGGAGACCTGACTTCAATGGCGCAACACGAGTGAGTTCCTGAGGTCCCCGTCGCAACTCGAGAAGAACCCCAAGCTTCCCGCCACAACTCAAGAAACACCCCAATAACATGCCCTCAATTCGAGATAAGAAAATTTTCCGCTCGGGGTCTCAAGAGAAATCCCACATTCCCGGATGAAATTCAAATGGTTGCTTGACAACCTTTATGCGACCCAAAGACTTCCCCGACATAGCTGTTCACATTGAAGAGGAGCACACAATTTATGTATACAACACTAGATGTGGACATATTCCTCTACCGCGCCTAGAGAGGAATCCCTAGCTTCCCCGTCCAACATGAAAGGAGACCTCATTTCCCTGGGAAAATTCGAGCGAGTTCCTGAGGTCCCCGTTGCAACTCGAGAGGAACCGCAAGCTTTCCGCCGCAATTCGAGAAAAACAACAAGATTCTGCCTTCAATGCAAAATGAGGAAATTGTCTGCTGCAGAATCTCAAGAGAAATCCCACATTCCCGCTTGAAACTCGAACCGATACTTGACACCCTTTATGTGTCTCAAAAAGTCCCCTAACATAGCATTCCCCACTGGAGAGGAGCACACAATTTATGGACTCAACTCAAAATGAGGCCCTATTACTATTTATCAGCTCGAGGGTAAACCCGAAGTTCACCTTCCAACACAAAAGGGGACCTGACTTCCCAGAAGCAACACAAGCGAGTTCCTGAGGTCCCTGTCGCAACTCGAGAGTTACCCTAAGCTTCCCGCCGCAACTCGAGAAAAACCACAAGGTTCTGCCCTCAATGCGAGATGAGGAACATTTCCATTGCAGATTCTCAAGAGAAATCCTACATTCCTGCTTGAAACTCGAACGGTTACTTTACGCCCTTTATGGGACCCAAAAACATCCCCGACATAGACATCCACATTGAAGAAGAGCAAACAGTTTAGTTCACAACACTAGATGCGGCCCTATTCCTCTACCGCTCCTCGAGAGGAATCACGAGGTTCCCTTCCAACACGAAAGTAGACCTAAATTTCCTGGGACAAAGCGAGCGAGTTCCTGAGGTCCCTGTCGCACCTCTAGAAGAACCCCAAGCTTTCTGCCGCAACTCGAGAAACACCAAAAAATTATCCCCTCAATGCGAGATGAGGAAATTTTCTGCTGCAGAGTATCAAGAGAAATACAACATTCCAGCCTGAAAATCGAACGGGTACTAGACAACCTTTATGGGACACAAAAACGTCCCTGACATAGCCATCCACATTGAAGAGGAGCACACGATTTATATACACGACACTAGATGCGGATGTATTCCTCTACCGCGCCTCGAGAGGAATCCAGAGCTTCCCCTTCCAACACGAAAGGAGACCTAACTTCCCTGGGACAACACGAGCAAATTCCGGAGGTCCCCGTCGCAACTCGAGAGGAAGCCCAAGCTTTTGGCCGCAACTCAACAAAAAAGACAAACTTCCCCCATCAATGCGAGATGAGGAAATTTTCTGCTGCAGAATCTCAAGAGAAATCCCACATTCCCGGTTGATACTCGAACGGGTACTTGAAACCCTTTATGCGACCCAAAAAGTTCCCTAACATCGCTGTCACCACCTGAGAGGAGCACACAATTTAAGGACTCAACTCGAGATGAGAACCTATTCCCATTTAACCCCACGAGAGTAATCCAGAAGTTACCCTTCCAACACAAAAGGGGAACTGACTACCCTGAAGCAACATGAGTGAGTTCCTGAGGACCTCATCGAAGCTCGAGAAGGACCACTAGCTTCCCTCCGCAACTCGAGATAAACCACAAGATTCTGCACTCAAGGCGAGATGAGGAACATTTCCGTTGCAGATTATCAAGAGAAATCCCACATTCCTGCTTGAAACTCGACAGGTTACTTAACATCCTTTATGTGACTCAAAAATTACACGGACAAACCCAGCCCCAATCGGGAGCAACACCGAGTTTCCTGCCACAACTGACAAAGTGCCCTGTTTTCCAGGATTATATTTCAGATGACAGTCTATTCTCCTGTTTTGTCTGAAATGGAATCTGGAAGTTCCATTGCAAGGTAGGTGGAGGCTGGAACTACCTTGATTCCTCAGAGGGTCACCGAGGTTTCAGAACACAATTGTTAAAAGATATTGATGTCCCCACCAACTCGAGATATTGTCTGATCACACTGCACAGATCAAATGTATCCTCAAGTATCAACTCACAAGACGAGTGGACCTGACTCATCGAGCATTCTCTATAGAATCTCCAGGTACAAATTCAAGTCGACCGTGGCCTAAAACACCTTTTACAACTGGAGAAGAGAGAGGAGTTCCATGTCTGAATATGAGACGAGGCCTGACTCCCCTGGAGAATTTTGAGAGCAACCCCGATATCCCTGTGGCCACTGGCAAGGAACACACTGGCAAGGATCGAATCAACTCTAGATGCAGTTCTATTTCTCTGCTGCACCTCGAGAGGAGTCCCGAGGTTCCCCTTCAAATAGGATAGGAGACCTAACTTCCCTGGGACAACGCGAGCTAGTTCCTGATGTCCCTGTCGCAACTCGAGAAGAACCCAAGCTTTCCGCCGCAACTCGAGAAACACCACAAAATTATCCCCTCAATGTAAGATGAGGAATTTTCCGCTGCAGAGCATCAAGAGAAATACAACATTCCCGGTTGAAATTCGAATGGGTACTTGACACCCTTTATGGGACCAAAAAACTTCCCTGACATAGCCGTCCACATTGAAGAGGAGCACACAATTTATGTACACAAAACTAGATGTGGCCCTATTCCTCTACCACACCTCAGGAGGAATCCCGACGTTCCCCTTCCAACAGGAAAGGAGACCTAACTTCCCTGGGACAGTGTGAGTGATTTCCTGAGGTCCCCGTTGCAACTTGAGAGGAACCCCAAGCTTTCCGCTGCAACTAGATAAAAACGAAAAGGTTCCACCATCAATGCGAGATGAGGAACTTTTCTGCTGCAGAATCTCAAGAGAAATCACACATTCCCGTTTGAAACTCCAACGGGTACTTGACACCCTTTATGTGACTCACAAAGTTCTGAAACTTATCTGTCCCCACTGAGAGGAGCACACAATTTACGAACTCAACTCGAGATGAGGTCCTATTCCCATTTCACGGCTCGAGAGTAAACCCGAAGTTCCCCTTTCAACACAAAAGGGGACCTGACTTCCCTGAAGCAACACGAGCAAGTTCTTTAGGTCCTCGTCGAAACTCGAGAGTTTACCCAAACTTCCCGTTGCAACTCGAGAAAAACCACATGATTCTGCCCTCAAGGCGAGATAGAAACATTTCCGTTGCCGATTCGCAAGAGAGATCCCACATTCCCGCTTGAAACTCAACAGGTTACTTAACATCCTTTATACGACTAAATATTACACCGACATACACAGCCCCAATAGAGAGGAACACCGAATTTCCTGCCACAACTTTCAAAGTGCCTGGTTTTCCAGTCCTATATTCCAGATGACAGTCTATTGCCCTGCTTTGTCTTATGTGGAATCTGAACGATCTATCACAAGGTAGGAGGTGACTGGTACCACCTTGATTCCAGGGAGGGTCCCCGGGGTTTCAAAACACAATTGGAAAAGGGATGAATATCCCCACCCACTTCATATATTGTCTTATTCACCTGAACATATTCAAATGTATCCTCGAGTATCAACTCACAAGAAGAGTGGAGACCTGACTCCCTGAACATACTCGATAAAATCTCCAGGGACAATTCAATTGTAATGTGGTCTAACACCCCTTTTACAACTCGAGAAGAAAGTGGAGTTCCATGTCTGAACGGAAGAGGAGGCCTGATTCCCCTGGAGAATTTTGAGACCAACACCGAAATCTCTGTCGCCCTGGAGAAGCCACACAGTTGACCGACTCAACGCTAGATATGACCCTATTCCTCTGCAGCGCCTGGAGAGGAATCCCGAGGATCGCCTTTGAACACGATAGGAGACCTGACTTCCCTGGGGCAACACGAGCGACTTCCTGAGACCGCCTTCGCAACTCAAGAGTTAACCCAAACTTCAAGCTGCAACTCGAGAAAAACCACATTATTCTGCCCTCAAGGCGAGATAGAAATATTTCGGTTTCAGATTCGCAAGAGAAATCACACATTCCCGCATGAAACTCGACAGGTTACTTAACATCCTTTATGCGACTCCAAAATTGCACCAACATACCCAGTCCCAATCGACAGGAACACCGAGTTTCCTGCCTCACCGACAAAGTGTCCCATTTTTCAGTCCTCTTCTCCAGATGAGAGTCAATTCCTCTGTTTTCACTGTAATGGAATCAGGACATTCTGGTCACACAGTATGAGGAGGTCGGTACCACACTGATTCTCGCGAGAATCCCTAGGTTTTCAGAACACAAAAGGAAATGGTACAGATGTCCCCATCCGTTCGAGACATTGTATGATTCCACTGCACAGATCCAAATGTATCCTCGAGTATCAACTCACAAGACGAGTGGTGACCTGACTCCCCGAACATAATAAAATCTCCAGGTACAAATTCAAATCTAATGTGGCCTAACACCCCTTTAACATTCGAAAAGAAAGTGGAGTTTCATGTCTGAACATGAGAAGAGGTCTGACTCCCCAGGTGAACTTTGAGAGCAACCCCGAGATCCCTTTCGCCACTGGCAGGGATCACACAGTTGACCGACTCAACACTAGTCGCGGCCCTATTCCTCTGCTGCGTCTCGAGAGGAATCCCGAGGTTCCCCTGGCAACACGATAGGAGACCGGACTTCCCTGGGGCAACACCAGCAAGTTCCTGACATCCCCAGTGCAACTCGAGAAGAACCCTAAGCTTCCCACCGCAACTCGAGACAAAGCCCAAGAACATGCCTTCAATCCGAGATTAGAAAAATTTTCCGCTGGAGTGTCTCAAGAGAAATCCTACATCCCCACTTGTAACTCAAACGGGTACTTGACACCCTTTATGCGTCCCAAGAAATTCCCAGACATAGCCGTCTACATTGAAGAGGAGCACACAATTTACGTACACAACACTAGATGCGGCCCTATTCCTCTACCGCAACCCGAGAGGAATCCCGAGGTTCCCCTTCACCAGGAAAGGAGACCTAACTTCCCTGGTACAACACAAGCAAGTTCCTGAGTTCCCTGTCACAACTCGAGAAGAACCCCAAGCTTTCCGCAGCAACTCGAGAAACACCACAAAATTATCCCCTCAATGTCAGATGAAATTTTCCGCTGCAGAGTGTCAAGAGAAATCCCACATTCCAGCTTGATACTCGAAAGGGTACTTGACACCCTTTATGCGACCCAAAAAAGTGCCCGACATAGCCATCCACATTGAAGAGGAGCACACAATTTTCCTACACAACACTAGATGAGGCCCTCTTTCTCTACCGTGCCTCAAGAGGAATCACGATGTCCCCCTACCAACAGGAAAAGAGACGTATCTTCCCTGGGACAACACGAGAGAGTTCCAGAGATCCCAGTCACAACTCGAGTAGAACCCCAAGCATCCCGCCGCAACTCGAGAAACACCAGAAAATTATCCCCTCAATGCAAGATGAGGAATTTTTCCACCGCAGAGTCTCAAGAAAAATACCACATTCCAGGTTGAAACTCGAACGGGTACTTGACACCCTTTAGGAAACCCCAAAACTTCCCCAACATAGACATCCACATTGAAGAGGAGCACACAATTTACATATACATCTCTAGATGGGACCCTATTCTCTACCACACCTCGAGAGGAATCCCGAGGTTCCCCTTACAAAACGAAAGGAGACCTGACTAGCCCGGGACAACGCGAGAGAGTTCCTGAGGTCCCCATCTCAACTCAAGAGTTATAAAGATTCCCGCCACAACTTGAGAAAAACCACAAGATTCTGCCCTCAAGGGGAGATGAGGAATATTTCCGTTGTAGATTCTCAAGAGACATCCCACATTCCCGCTTGAAACTCGACTGGTTATTTAACATCCTTTATGCAACTCAAAAATCACACCAACATACCAAGCCCCAGTCGAGAGGAACACCGAGTTTCCTGGCACAACTCACAAAGTGCCCCATTTTCCAGTCCTCTTTCCAGATGAGTGTCGATTCCTCTGCTTTCTCTGGAATGGAATCCGGGCGTTCCAGGCACACAGTACGAGGAGGCAGGTAAAACATTGAAACTTGGGAGCATCCCCGGGTATTCAAAGCACAAATGGAAAAGGTAGGGATGTCCCCACCCACTCGAGATATTGTCTGATTCCACTGCACAGATTCAAATGTATCCTCGAGTATCAACTCACAAGATGAGTGGAGAGCTGATTCCCCGAGCATACTCGATACAATCTCCAGGTACGGATTCAACTCTAATGTGGCCTAACATTCCTTTTCCAACTCGAAAAGAAAGCGGAGTTCCATGTCTGAACACGAGACGAGGCCTGACTACCCTGGAGAATTTGGAGAGCAACCCCGAGATCCCTGTCGCCACTGGCAAGGAACACAGTTGACCGACTCAACTCTAGTTGTGGCCCTATTCCTTTGCTGCGCCTCGAGAGGAATCCCAAGATTCCTCTACCAACACGATAGGAGATCAGGCTTACCAGGGGCAACATGAGCGAGTTCCTGAGGTCCCCATCGCAACTCGAGAAGAACCCCAAGCTTCCAACCGCAACTCGATAAACACCACAAAATTATCCCCTCAATGCGTATGAGGACATTTTCCGCTGCAGAGTTTCAGGGGATATCCGACATTCCCGCTTGAAACTCGAACAGATACTTGACACTCCCTATGCCATTCAAAAAGTTCCCTAACTTAACTGTCCCCACTGGAGAGGAGCACACAATTTACGGACTCAACTCGAGATGAGGCCCTATTCCCATTTAACAGTTGGAGTAGTCCCGAAGTTCCCCTTCCAACACAAAAGGTGACATGACTTCCCTGAAGCAACACGAGCGAATTGCTGAGGTCCCCGTTGCAACTCAAGAGGGACCCCAAGCTTCCCGCCGCAACTCGAGTAATACCACAAGATTCTTCCCTCAAGGCGAGATGAGGAATTTTCCTCTGCAGAGTCTCAAGAGAAATCCCACGTTCCAGGTTGAAAGACGAACGGGTACTTGACACCGTTTAGGCGACCCAAAAACTTCCCCGACAGAACCATCCACACTGAATGGGAGTTCACAATTTACGTGTACATAACTAGATGGGGCCCTATTCCTCTACCGAGCCTCGAGAGGAACCCCGAGGTTCCCTTTCCAAAACGAAAGGAGACCTAAATAGCCTGGGAAAATGCAAGCGAATTTCTGAGGTCCCCGTCGCAACTCGAGAGTTACCAAAGTTTCCTGCAACAACTGCATAAAAACCACAAGATTCTGCCCTCAAGGCGAAATGAGGAACATTTCCATTGCAGATTCAAAAGAGAAAACCCACATTCCCGCTTGAAACTCGGCAAGTTATTTAACATACTTTATTCTTGAAAGATGATGCTGTGAAAGTGCTGCACTCAATATGCCAGCAGATTTGGAAAACTCAGCAGTAGCCACAGGACATGAAGAGGTCAGTCTTCATTCCAATCCCAAAGAAAAGCAATGCCAAAGAATGCTCAAACTACCGCACAATTTCACTCATCTCACACGCTAGTAAAGTCATGCTCAAAATTCTCCAAGCCAGGCTTCAGCAGTATGTAAACCGTGAACTCCCAGATGTTCAACCAGGTTTTAGAAAAGGCAGAGGCACCAGAGATCAAATTGCCAACATCTGCTGGATCATGGAGAAAGCAAGAGAGTTCCAGAAAAACATCTATTTCTGCTTCATTGACTATGCGAAAGCCTTCGACTGTGTCGATCACAATAAACTGTGGAACATTCTAAAAGAGATGGGAATCCCAGACCACCTGACCTGCCTCTTGAGAAACCTGTATGCAGGTCAGGAAGCAACAGTCAGTACTGGACATGGAACAACAGACTGGTTCCAAATAGAAAAAGATGTACGTCAAGATTGTATATTGTCACCTTGTTTATTTAACTTCTATGCAGAGTACATCATGAGGAACGCTGGGCTGGAAGAAGCACAAGCTGGAATCAAGATTGCCGGGAGAAATATCAATAACCTCAGATATGCAGATGACACTACCCTTATGGCAGAAAGTGAAGAGGAACTCAAAAGCCTCTTGATGAAAGTGAAAGAGGAGAGTGAAAAGGTTGGCTTGAAGCTCAACATTCAGAAAACAAAGATCATGGCATCTGGTCCCATCACTTCATGGGAAATAGATGGAAAAACAGTGGAAACAGAGTCAGACTTTATTTTTTGGGCTCCAAAATCACTGCGGATGCTGATTGCAGCCATGAAACTAAAAGACGCTTGCTCCTTGGAAGGAAAGTTATGACCAACCTTGATAGTATATTAAAAAGCAGAGACATTACTTTGCCAACCAAGGTCCGTCTAGTCAAGGCAATGGTTTTTCCTGTGGTCATATATGGATGTGAGAGTTGGACTGTGAAGAAGGCTGATCGCGGAAGAATCGATGCTTTTGAACTGTGGTGTTGGAGAAGACTCTTGAGAGTCCCTTATACTTCAAGGAGATCCAACCAGTCCATTCTAAAGGAGATCAATCCTGGATGTTCATTGGAAGGACTGATGCTAAAGCTGAAACTGCAATACTTTGGCCACCTCATGCGACGAGTTGACTCACTGGAAAAGACTCTGATGCTGGGAAAGGTTGGGGGCGGGAGAAGAAGGGGACGGCAGAGAATGAAATGGCTGGATGGCGTCACCGACTCTGTGGACATGAGTTTGAGTGAACTCCGGGAGTTGGTGATGAACAGGGAGGCCTGGCGTGCTGTGATTCATGGGGTCGCAGAGAGTTGGACATGACTGAGCGATTGAACTGAACTGAACTGATATGACTCAAAAATTACACCGACATACCCAGCCCCAATCGAGAGGAACACCGAGTTTCCTGCCACAACTGCTAAAGTGCCCCACTTTCCAGTCCTATATTCCAGATGATAGTCTATTCCACTGATTTGTCTGAAATGGAATCCGGACATTCCATCGCAAGGTAGGAGGAGACTGGTACCTCCTTGACTCCTGGGATGTCCTCGGGGTTTCAAAACACAATTAGAAAAGGTACGGATGTCTCCACCCATTCGAGATATTGTCTGATTCCACTGCAGAGATCCAAAGGTATCCTCGAGTATCAACTCACAAGACGAGTGGAAACCTGACTCCCCGAGCATTCTCGATACAATCTCCAGGTACAAATTCAAGTCGACTGTGGCCTAAATCACCTTTTAGAACTCGAGAAGAAAGTGGAGTTCCATGTCTGAACACGAGAAGAGGCCTGACAACCCAGGTGAATTTTGAAGCAACCCCGAGAACCCTGTCGCCACTGGCAAGGAACACACAGTTGAACGACTCAACGTTAGATGCGGCCCTATTCCTCTGCTCCTCCTCGAGTGGGATTCCCGAGGTTCCCCTTCCAACACGTTAGGTGACCTGACTTCCCCGGGGCAACATGATTGAGTTCCAGATGTCCCAGTCGCAACTTGAGTAGAACCCCAAGGTTCCCACTGTAATTCGAGAAACACCAGAAAATTATCCCCTCAATGCGAGATGAGGAATTTTTCCAGAGCAGAGTCTCAAGAAAAATACCACATTCCAGCTTGAAACACGAACGGGTACTTGACACCCTTTATGCGACTCAAAAATTTCCCCAACATAGCAATCCCCACTGGAGAGGAGCACACAGTTTTCGGACTCAACACAAGATGAGGCCCTATTCCCATTTAACAGCTTGAGAGTAATCCCGAAGTTTTCCTTCCAACAAAAAAAGGGACCTGTATTCCCTGAAGCAACATGAGTGACTTCCTGAGGTCCCCGTCTCAACTCGAGAGTTACCCCAATCTTCCCACCGCAACTTGAGAAAAGCCACAAGATTCTGCCCTAAAGGCGAGATGAGGAAGAGTTTCGTTGCAGATTCTCAAGAGAAATCCCACATTCCCGCTTGAAACTCGACAGTTTACTTAACAACCTTTAAGCGACTCAAAAATTACAAGACGTACCCAGCCCCAATGGAGAGGAACACCGGGTTTCCTGCCACAATTGGCCAAGTGCCCTGTTTTCCAGTCCTCTCTTTCAGATGAGAATCGATTCCTCTGCTTCCTCTGGAATGGAATCCGGACATTCCTGTCACACAGTAAAAGGAAGCTGGTACCACGTGAAACTCGGGAGGATTCCCAGATTTTCAAAACACAAATGGAAAAGGTACAGATATCCCCAAACACTCGAGATATTGTCTCATTCCACTGCACAGATTCAAATGTATCCTCGAGTATCAACTCACAAGACGAGTGGAGACCTGATCACAGAGCATGCTTGATACAATCTCCAGGTACAAATTCAACTCTAATGTGTGTTCCAAGTTCCTGATGTCCCCTTCAAAAGTACCACAAGCTTTCTACCGCAACTCGAGAAAAACGACAATGATCCCCATCAATGCTAGATGACGAAATTTTCTGCTGCAGTATCTCAAGAGAAATCCCATATTCCCGATTGAAACTCGAACGGGTACTTGAAACACTTTATGAGACTCAAAAGTTCCCTAACATAACCGTACGCACTGGAGAGGAGCACACAGTTTTCGGATTTAACAGCTATTCCCATTTAACAGCTCGAGGGTAATCCCAAATTTCTCCTTCCAACACAAAAGGGGTCCTGACTTCCCTGAAGCAACATGATCGAGTTCCTGAGGTCCCCAACGCAACTCGAAATGGACCCCAAGCTTCCCGCCGCAACTCGAGAAAAACCACAAGATTCTGCCCTCAAGGAGAGATGAGGAACATTTCCATTCCAGATTCTCAAGAGAAACCCCACATTCCCGCTTTAAACACGACAAGTTAATTAGCATTCTTTATGCGACTCAAAAATTACACCGACATACCAAGCCCCAATTGAGAGGAACACCGAGTTTCCTGTCACAGCTGACAAAGTGTCCCGTTTTCCAGTCCTCTTTTCCAGATGATAGTCGATTCCTCTGCTCTCTCTGGGATGTAATCCGTAAGTTTCTATCCCACAGTACAAGGAGCCTGGTAGCACCTTGAAACTTGGGAGGATCCCCGGGTTTTCAAAACATAAATTGAATAGGTACGGATGTCCCCACCCACTAAAGATATTGTCTGAATCCGCTGCACAGATTCAAATGTATTCCCGAGTATCAACTCACAAGACAAGTGGAGACCTGATCCCAGAACAATCTCAATACAATCTCCAGGTAAAATCAACTCTAATGTGACCTAACACCCCTTTTACAACTCGAGAAGAAAGTGGAGTTGCATGTTGGAACACGAGACAAGTCCTGACTCCCTTGGAGAATTTTGAGAGCCACCCCGAATTCCATGTCGCCACTGGAGAAGAACAAAGTTGACTGACTCAACGCTAGATGCGGCCATATTTTTCTGCTGCGCTTCGAAATTATCCCGAGGTTCCCCTTCCAACATAGGAAACCTGACTTCTCTTAGGCAACACGATCGAGTTCCTGAGATCCCCACCACAACTGCAGAAAAACCCTAAGAATATGCCCTCAACCTGAGATGAGAAAATTTTCCACTTCAGAGTCTCAAGAGTTATCCCACATTCCCGTTTGAAACTCAAACGGGTACTAGACACCATTTATGAGACTCAAACTTTCCCTATGATAGCCGTCCCTGCTAGAGAGAAGCACACAATTTACGGACTCAACTCGAGATGAGGCCCTATTCCCATTTAGCGCATCGAGAGTAATCCCGAAGTTCCCCTTCCAACACAAAAGTGGACTTGACTTCCTTGAAGCAACACGAGCGAGTTCTTGAGGTCCCCGTCGCAACTTGAGAGCATCCAGCAGGAACTCGAGAAGAACCACAAGATTCTGCCCTCAAACCGAGATGAGGAACATATATGTTGCAGATTCTCAAGAGAAATCCCACATCCAGCTTGAAACTCGACAGGTTAGTTAACATCCTTTATGAGTATCAAAAATCACAATGATATACCCAGCCCCAATCGAAAGGAACACCGAGTTTCCTGCCACAACTGATAAAGTGCTCCGTTTTCCATTCCTATATTCCAGATGACAGTCTATTCCCCTGCTTTATCTGAAATGGAATTTGGACATTCTATCGCAAGGTAGGAAGAGACGGATACCTCCTTGATTCCTTGGAGAGTCCCTGGGGTTTCAAAGCACAATTAAAAGGTACGGATGTCCCCACCCACTCGAGATATTGTCTGATACCACTGCACAGATCCAAATGTATCATCGAGTATCAACGCACAAGACGAGTGGAGACCTGACTCACCGATCATTCTCCATACAATATCCAGGTACAGATTCAAGTCGACTGTAGCGTAAAAAACCATTTACAAATCGAGAAGAAGCGGAATTCCATGTCTGAACATAAGACGAGGCCTGAATCCCCAAGTGAATTTTGAGAGCAACCCCGAGAACCCTGTCACCAATGGCAAGGAACACACAGTTGACCGACTCAACGCTAGATGCGTTCCTATTCCTCTGCTGCGCCTCGAGAGGAATCCAGAGGTAACCTTCCAATATGATAGGAGAACTGACTTCCCTGGGGCAACACGAGCGAGTTCCTGTGGTCCCAGTCGCAACTCGAGAAGAACCCCAATCTTCCCGCCGCAACTCGAGAAAAACCCCAAGAACGTGCCCTAATTCCGAGATGAGAAAATTTTCCACTGCAGAGTCTCAAGAGAAATCCCACATTCCCGCTTGAAACTCAAAAGGGTACTTGACACCCTTTATGCGACCGAAAATCCTCCCCGACATAACCGTCCACATTGAAAACGAGCACACAATTTAAGTCCACAACACTAGATGTGGCCCTATTCCTCTACAGCGCCTCCTGAGGAATCCCGAGGTTCCTCTTCCAACAGGAAAGGAGACCTAACTTCCCTAGGACAATGTGAGCAGTTCCTAAGGTCCCCGTAGCAACTCAAAAAGAACCCCAAGCTTCCTGCAGCAACTCGAGAAATACCACAAAATTATCCCCTCAATGTGAGATGAGGAACTATTCCGCTGCAGAGTCTCAAGAGAAATCCCACATTCCCGCGTTAAACACGAATGGGTACTTGACACCCTTTATGCAACTCACAAAGTTCCCTAACATAGCCGTCCCCACTGTAGAGGAGCACACAATTTACGGACTCAACTCGAGATGAGACCCTATTCCCAGTTAACGGCTCTAGAGTAATCCCAAAGTTCTCCTTCCAACACAAAAGGGGACATGACTTCCCTGCTGCAACACGACTGAGTTCCTGAGGTTCCCGTCGTATCTCGAGTGGGACCCCAATCTTCCCGCTACAACTCGAGAAAAAACACAAGTTTCTGCTCTCAACGAAAGATGAGGAACAATTCCGTTGCAGATTCTCACGAGAGATGCCACATTCCCACTTGAAAATCGACAGGTTATTTAACATCCTTTATGCGACTCAAAAAATACACTGATATACCCAGCCCCAATTGAGAGGAACACCGAGTTTCCTGCCACAACTGACAGAGTGCCCCATTTTCCAGTCCTATATTCCAGGTGACAGTCTATTTCTCTGCTTTGTCTGAAATGGAATCTGGACGTTCCATCACAATGTAAGAGGAGGCTAGTACCACCTTAATTCCTGGGTGGGTTCCGGGGGTTTCAAAACACAATTGGAAAAGGAACGGATGTCCCTACCCACTCGAGATATTGTCTGATTCCAATGAAGAGATCCAAATATATCCTCGAATATCAACTCACAAGACAAGGTGAAACCTGACTCTTCGAGCATTCTTGATACAATCTCCAGGTACAAATTCATGTCGAATGTGGCCTAAAACACCTTTTACAACTCGAGATGAAAGCGGAGTTCCATGTCTGAACACGAGACGACACCTGACTCCCCAGGTGAATTTTGAGAGCAACCCCGAGATCCCTGTCGCCACTGGCAAGGAACAGACAGTTGACAATGCTAGATGCAGCCCTATTCCGCTGCTGCGCATCGAGAGGAATCCCGAGTTTCCCTTTCCAAAACGATTGAAGACCTGTCTTCCCTGGGGCAACACGAGAGAGTTCCTGAGGTCCCCATCACAACTCAAGAACCCCAAGCTTCCCGCCGCAACTTGAGAAACCACAAATTTATCCCCTCAGTGTGAGATGAGGAACTGTTCTGCTGAACTTGTCTCAAGAAAAATCACACATTCCCACTTGAATCTCGAATGGGTACTTGACACCCTTTATGCGACACAAAATCGTGCCCGACATAGCCGTCCACATTAAAGAGGACCACACAATTCACTTACACAACACTAGGTGCAGCCCTATACCTCTAACGCGCCTCGAGAGGAATCCCGACGTTCCCATTCCAACAGGAAAGGAGACCAAACTTCCCTGGGGCAACGCGAGCAAGTTCTTAGGTCCCCATCTCAACTCGAGAGGAACCCCAAGCTTACCGCCGCAAATCGAAAAAAACTACAAGATTCCCCCATCATTGCGAGATGAGGAACATTTATGCGGCAGAATCTCATAAGAAATCCCACATTCCCGCTTGAAATTTGAACGGGTACTTCACACCTTTTAAGCACTCAAGAAGTTCCCTAACATAGCCGTCCCCACTGGAGAGGAGCACACAATTTACGGACTCAACTCGAGATGAGGCCCTATTCCCATTTAACGGCTCGAGAGTAATCCCGAATTTCCCCTTCCAACACAAAAGGGGACCTGACTTCCCTGAAGCAACACGACCGAGTTCCTGAGGTCCCCGTCGTAACTTGAGTGGGACCCCAACCTTCCCGCCGCAACTCGAGAACAACCACAAGATTCTGCCCTCAAGGAGACATGAGGAACATTTCCATTGCAGATTCTCAAGAGAGATCTCACATTCCCACTTGAAACTCGACAGGTTATTTAACATCCTTTATGTGACTCAAAAAATACACTGACATACCCAGCCCCAATCGAGAGGAACACTGAGTTTCCTGCCACAACTGACAGAGTGCCCCGTTTTCCAGTCCTCTTTTCCAAATGAGTGTCGATTCCCCTGCTTTCTCTGGAATGGAATCCAGACGTTCCGGTCGCACAGTAGGAGGAGTCGGGTACCACCTTGAAACTCGGGAGGATCCCCGGGTTTTCAAAACACAAATGGAAAAGGTAGGGATGTCGCCACCCACTCTGGATATTGTCTGAATCCACTGCACAGATTCATATGTATCCTCGAGTATCAACTACAAGACGAGTGGAGACCTCATCACCAAGCATTCTCGATACAATCTCCAGGTAAAAATTAAAGTCGACTGTGGCCTAAAACACCTTTACAACTCGAGAAGAAAGCAGAGTTCCATATCTGAACCTGCGACGAGGCCTGACTCCCCAGGTAAAATTTGAGAGCAAGCCGAGATCCCTGTCGCCACTGGCAAGCATCATACAGTAGACCGACTCAACCCTAGATGCGGCCATATTCCTGTGCTGCGACTCGAGAGGAATCCTGCGGTTTCCCTTCCAACACTATAGGAGACCTGACTTCCCTGGGGCAACACGAGCGAGTTCCTGAGGTCCCCGTTACAACTCGCGATGGATCCGAAGCTTCCCGCTGCAACTCGAGAAAAACCAAAAGATTCTGCCCTGGATGACAGATGAGGAACATTTCAGCTGCACAGTCTCAAGAGAAATACCACATTCCCGCTTGAAACTCAAAAGGCTACTTGAACCCCTTTATGCAACCCAAAAACTTCCCCGACATAGACATCCAAACTGAAGAGGAGCACACAAATTACATAAACAGCACTAGAATCGGCCCTATTCCTCTAATGTGCCTCGAGATGAATCCCAAGGTTCCCCTTATACATGAAACAGACCTGACTTCCCTGGGGCAGCACGAGGGAGTTCATGAAGTCCCCGTCGCAACTCGAGAGGAACCCCTAAGTTCCCGCCACAACATGAGAAAAACGACAATATTCCCCCATCAATGCGAGATGAGGAACTTTTCTACTGAACAGTCTCAAGAGAAATCCCAATTACCTCTTGAAACATGAAAGGGTACTTGACACCATTTATGCGACCTAAAAAATTACCTAACATAGCCGTCCCCACTGGAGAGGAGCACCCAATATACGGAATCAAATAGAGAAGAGGTCCTATTCCCAATAAACAGCTTGAGAATAATCCCGAAGTTGCCAGTCCAACACAAAATGGGACTTGACTCCCCTGAAGCAACACGAGCGAGTTCCTGAGGACCCCATCGCAACTGGAAAGGGAACCTAAGCTTCCCGCCACAAGTCAAGGAAAACCACAAGTTTCTGCCCTCAAGGCGAGATGAGGAAATTTTCCTCTGCAGAGTCTCAAGAGAAATCCCACATTACAGGTTTGAAAGTCGAACGGGTACTTGACACACTTTAGGCGACCCAAAAACTTCCCCGACAGAGCCATCCACATTGAAGAGGAGCACACAATTTACGTGTACATCACTAGATGGAGCCCTATTCCTCTACCGCACCTCGAGAGGAATCCCGAGGTTCCCCTTCCAAAACGAAAGGAGACCTAACTAGCCTGGGAAAACGCGAGCGAGTTTCTGAGGTCCCCATCACAACTTGAGAGTTACCTAAGCTTCCCGCAACAACTGGATAAAAACCACAAGTTTCTGCCCTCAAAGTGAAATGAGGAACATTTCCGTTGCAGATTCAAAAGAGAGGTTATTTAACATCCTTTATGTGACTCAAAAATTACACCGACATACCCAGCCCCAATTGAGAGGAACACAGAGTTTCCTTCCACAACTGATAAATTGCCCGGCTTTCCAGTCCTATATTCCAGATGATAGTCTATTCCCCTGCTTTGTCTGAAATGGAATCCAGACGTTCCATCACAAGGTAGGAGGAGATCGGTACTTCCTTGACTCCTGGGAGGGTCCACAGGGTTTCAAAACACAATAGGAAAAGGCACTGATGTCTCCACCCACTAGAGATATGGTCTGATTCCACGGCACAGATCCAAATGTATCCTCGAGTATCAACTCACAAGACGAGTGGAGTTTTCACTCCCTGAGCACTATTGATACAATCTCCAGGTACAAATTAATGTCGCCTGTGGCGTAAAACACCTTTTACATCTCGAGAAGAAAGCGGGGTTCCATTTCTGAACACAAGACGAAGCCAGACTCCCCAGGTGAATTTTGAGGAAAACCCCGAGATCCCTGTCGCCACTCTCAAGGAACACACAGTTGACCGACTCAACCCTAGTTGTGGCCCTATTTCTCTGCTGTGCCTAGAGAGGAATCCCGAGGTTCCCCTTCCAACACGATAGGAGACCTGACTTCCCCGGGGCAACATGAGCGAGTTCCAGACGTCCCCGACACAACTCAAGAAGATCCCCAAGCTTCCCGCCACAAGTAGAGAAACACCACAAAATTATCATCTTAATGCGAGATTAGGAACTTATCTGCTGCAGGGTCTCAAGAGAAATCCCACATTACCGCTTTTAACCCGAACGGGTACTTGACACCCTTTATGCAACTCAAAAATTTCCCCAACATAGCCATCCCCACTGGAGAGGAGCACACAATTGATAGACTCAACACAAGATGAGGCCCTATTCCCATTTAACAGCTGGAGAGTAATCCCGAAGTTCCCCTTTCAACACAAAAAGGGACCTTACTTCGCTGAAGCAACACGAGTGAGTTCTTGAGGTCCCCCTCTCAACTCGAGAGTCACCCCAATCCTCCAGCCGCAACTCGAGAAAAACCACAAGATTCTGCCCTCACAGCGAGATGAAGAACATTTTCGTTGCAGATTCTCAAGAGAAATCCCACATTCCCTCTTGAAACTCGACAGGTTACTTAACACCCTTTATCCGACTCAAAAATTACGAGATGTACCCAGCCCCAATCGAGAGGAACACCGAGTTTCCTGCCACAATTGGCCAAGTGCCCTGTTTTCCAGTCCTCTTTTCCAGATGAGTCGATTCCTCTGCTTCCTCTGGAATGGAATCCGGTCATTCCCGTCACACAGTAAAAGGAAGCCGGTACCACATGAAACTCGGGAGGATTCCCAGATTTTCAAAACACAAATGGAAAAGGTACGGATATCCCCAACCACTCGAGATATTGTCTCATTCCACTGCACAGATTCAAATGTATCCTCGAGTATCAACCCACAAGACGAGTGGAGACCTGATCACAGAGCATTCTTGATACGATCTCCAGGTACAAATTCAACTCTAATGTGGCTTAACACCCCTTTTACAACTCGAGAAGAAAGGGTAATTGCATGTTGGAACACGAGACGAGTCCTGACTCCCCTGGAGAATTTTAAGAGCCACCCCGAGCTTCCTGTCGCCACTGGAGAAGAATACACAGGTAACTGACTCAGTGCTACATGGGGCCTTATTCCTCTGCTATGCCTCGAGAGGAATCCCGAGGTTCCCCTTCCAACATGATAGGAGACCTGACTTCCCTGGGGCAACACAGGCGAGTTCCTGATGTCCCCTTTGAGAGTAACACAAGCTTTCTGCCGCAACTCGAGAAAAAAGACAATGATCCCCCATCAATGCTAGATGACGAAATTCTCTGCTGAAGTATCTCAAGAGAAATCCCATATTCCCGCTTGAAACTCGAACTGGTACTTGACACACTTTATGCGACTCAAAAGTTCCCTAACACAACCGTACCCACTGGAGAGGAGCACACAATTTTCAGACTCAACTCGAGATGAGGCTCTATTCCCATTTAACGGCTCGAGGGTAATCCCAAAGTTCCCCTTCCAACACAAAAGGGGACCTGACTTCCCTGAAGCAACACGAGCGAGTTCCTGAGGTCCCTGTCGCAACTCGAGAGTTACCCCAAGCTTCCCGCCACAACTAGAATAAAACCACAAGATTCTGACCTCAAGGTGAGATGAGGAACATTTCCGTTGCAGTTTCTGAAGAGAAATCCCACATTCCCGCTTGAAACTCGACAGGTTACTTAACATCCTTTATGCGACTCAAAAATTACACCGACACACCCAGCCCCAATCGAGAGGAACACAGAATTTCCTGCCACAACTGACAAAGTGACCTGTTTTCCAGTCCTCTTTTCCAGATGAGAGTCGATTCCTCTGCTTTCTCTGGAATGGAATCAGGACACTCCGGTCACAGAGTAGGAAGAGGCCAGTAAAACCTTGAAACTAAGGAGGATGCCCAGGTTTTCAAAACACAAATGGAAAAGTTAGGTATGTCCCCAGCCACTCGAGATGTTGTCTGATTCCACTGCACAGATTCAAATGTATCCTTGAGTATACTCTCACTAGATGAGTGGAGACTTGACTCCCTGAGCACACTCGATACAATCTCCACGTACAAATTCAACTTGATTGTGGCCTAACACCCCTGTTACAAATCCATAAGAAAGCGGAGTTCCATGTCTGAACAGGAGACGAGGCCTGATTCCACTTATAATCTTGAGAGCAACCCCGATATCCCTGTCGCCACTGGAGAAGAACACACAGTTTACCGACTCAACGCTAGATGCGGCCCTATTTCTCTGGTGCGCTGGGAGAAGAATCTCAAGGTTCCCCTTCCAACAGGATAGGAGATCTGACTTCCCTGGGTCAACACGAGCGAGTTCCTGAAGTCTCCGTCTCCATTCGAGAAATACCCCAACTTCCCGCCTCACCTCGAGGAAAACCCTAAGAAGATGCCCTCAATCTGAGATGAGAAAATTTTCTGCTGCAGAGTCTCAAGAGTTATCCCATATCCCCGTCTGAAATTCAAACGTGTACTTGACACCCTTTATGCGAGCCAAAAACTTCCCGGATATAGCCGTCCACATTGAAGGAGCACACAGTTTACATACACAACACTAGAGGCAGCCCTATTTCTCTACCGCGCCTCGAGAGGAATCCTGAGTTTCCCCTTCCAACAGGAAAGGAGACCTAAGTTCCCTGGGACAACACAAGAGAATTCCTGAGGTCCCCATCAAAATTCAAGAGGAACGCCTAGCTTTCCGCAGCAACTCGAGAAGGTTGCCCCATCAATGCGAGATGAGGAACTTTGCTGCTGCAGAATTTCAAGAGAAATCCCACATTACCATTTGAAACTCGAACGGGTACTTGACACCCTTTATGCAACTAAAAATGTTCCCAAAATAGCCGTCCCCACTGGAGAAGAGCACACAATTTACGGATTCAACTCAAAATGAGGCCTTTTCCCATTTAACGGTTCAAGAGTAATCCCGAAATTCCCCTTCCAACACAACAGTGGACCTGACTTCCCTGAAGCAACAAGATCGTGTTCCTGAGGTCCCCAACGCAACTCGAAAGGGACCCCAAGCTTCCCGCCACAACTCGAGAAAAACCACAAGATTGTGCCCACAAGGCAAGATGAGGAACATTTCTGTTGCAGATTCTCAAGAGAAATCCCATATTCCCGCTTGAAACTCGACAGGTAACTTAACATTCTTTATGCGACTCAAAAATTACACCAACATACCCAGCCCCAATCGAGAGGAACACAGAATTTCCTGCCACAACTGACAAAGTGCCCCGTTTTCCAGTCCTCTTCTACAAATGAGAGTTGATTCCTCTGTCTTTCTGGGATGTAATCCGGACTTCCTTTCGCACAGTACGAGGAGCCCGGTACCACCTTGAAACTCGGGAGGATCCCCGGGTTTTCAAAACACAAATGGAATAGGTACGGATGTCCCCAACCACTCAAGATATTGTCTGAATCCACTGCACAGATTCAAATGTATTCCCGAGTATGAACTCACAAGATGAGTGGAGACCTGATCGCAGAACAATCTCGATACAATCTCCAGGTACAAATCAACTCTAATGTGGCCTAACACACCTTTTACAACTCAAGAAGAAAGCAGAGTTGCATGTCAGAACACGAGACGTGTCCTGACTCCCTTGGAGAATTTTGAGGGCCACCCCGAGATCCCTGTCGCCACTGGAGAAGAACAAAGATGACTGACTCAATGCTAGATGCGGCTCTAGTTCTCTGCTGTGCCTCGAAAGAATCCCGAGTTTCCCTTCCAACATGATAGGAGACCTGATTTCCCTGAGGCAGCACAATCGACTTCCTGAGGTCCCCGCCGCAACTCGAGAAAAACCCTAAGAATATGCCCTCAGTCTGAGATGACAAAAGTTTCCACTGCAGAGTCTCAAGAGTTATCCCACATTCCCGTTTGAAACTCGAACGGGTACTTGACACCCTTTATGCAACCCAAAAAATTCCCCGACGTAGCTGTCCACATTGAAGGAGCACACAATTTACATACACAACACTAGATGAAGCCCTATTTCTCTTCCGTTCCTCGAGAGGAATCCCGAGGTTCCTCTTCCAACAGCAAAGGAGAGCTACTTCCCTGGGGCAATGCGAGTAAGTTCCTGAGGTCCCCTTCCAACTCGAGAGGAACCCCAAGCTGTCCGCCACAACTCGAGAAAAATGACAATCGTCCCCCATCAATGCGAGATGAGGAATTTTCTGCTGCTGAAACTCAGGAGAAATTCCACATTCCCACTTGAAATTCGAACGGATACTTGACACCCTTTAAGCGACCCAAAAACTTCCCAGACATACCCATCCACATGGAAGATGAGCAGACAATTTACGTACACAACACTAGATGCTGCCCTATTCCTCTACCGTGCCTCGAGAGGAATCCCGAGGTTCCCCTTACAACATGATAGGAGTCCTGACTTCCCTGGGGCAACACGAGCGAGTTCCTGATGTCCCCGTTTCAACTAGAGAAGAAACCCAAGCTAACGAAAGCAACTCAAGAAACACCACAAAATTATCCCCTCAATGGGAGATGAGGAGCACTTCCGCTGCAGAGTGTCAAGAGAAATCCCACATTCCCACTTGAAACTCGAACGGGTGCTTGACACCCTTATGCGAGCCGAAAACTTCCCCAACATAGCAGTCCACATTGAAGAGGAGCACACAATTTACGTACATAACACAAGATGTGGCCCTATTCCTCTACCGCGCCTCAAAAGGAATCCCGAGGTTCCCTTCCAACAAGAAAGGAGTCCTAACTTCCCTGGGACAACACGAGTGAGTCCCTGAGGTCCCCGTCGAAACTCGAGAGGATCCTCAAGCTTTCCGCCACAACTTGAGAAAAACGACAAGGTTCCCTCATCAATGCGAGATGAGGAAATATTCTGCTGCTGAATCTCAAGAGAAATCCCATATTCCCGCTTGAATCTCGAACGGGTACTTGACAACCTTTCAGTTCATTTCAGTTCAGTTCAGTTCAGTCGCTCATCCGTGTCCGACTCTGTGACCCCATGAATCACAGCATGCCAGGCCTCCCTTTCCATCACCAATTCCCGGAATTCACTCAAACTCATGTCCATCGAGTCAGTGATGCCATACAGCCATCTCATTCTCTGCCGTCCCCGTCTCCTCCCACCCCCAATTCTTTCCAGCATCAGACTCATTTTGAGTGAGGCAACTTGATGCATGAGGTGGCCAAAGTATTGGAGTTTCAACCTAAGTATCAGTCCTTCCAATGAACACCCAGGATTGAGAATGAACTGGTTGGATCTCCTTGCAATCCAAGGGACTCTCAAGACTCTTCCCCAGCACCACAGTTCAAAAGCATCAATTCTTCGGCGATCAGCTTTCTTCACAATCCAACTCTCACATCCATACACGACCACTGGAAAAACCATAGCCTTGAGTAGATGGACCTTTGTTGACAAAGTAATGTCTCTGCTTTTTAACATGCTATCTAGGCTGGTCATACTTTCCTTCCAAGGAGTAAGCGTCTTTTAATTTCCTGGCTGCAGTCAGCATCTTCAGTGATTTTGGAGCCCCCAAAAATAAAGTCTGACAATGTTTCCACTGTTACGCATCTATTTCCCATGAAGTGATGGGACCAGATGCCATGATCTTTGTTTTCTGAATGTTGAGCTTCAAGCCAAACTTTCCACTCTCCTCTTTCACATTTATCAAGAAGCTTTTGAGTTCCTCCTCATTTTCTGCCATAAGGCTGGTGTCATCTGCATATCTGAAGTTATTGATATTTCTCCCAGCAATCTTGATTCCAGCTTCTGCTTCTTCCAGCCCAGCGTTCCTCATGATGTACTCTGCATAAAAGTTAAATAAGCAAGGTGACAATATACAACCTTGACGTACTCCTTTCCCTATTTGGAACCAGTCTGTTGTTCCACGTCCAGTTCTAACTGTTGCTTCCTGACCTGCATACAGGTTTCTCAAGAGGCAAGTCAGGTGGTCTGGTATTCCCATCTCTTTCACAATGTTCCACAGTTTATTGTGATCAACACAGTCAAAGGCTTTGGCATAGTCAATGAAGCAGAAATAGATGTTTTTCTGGAACTCTCTTGCTTTCTCCATGATCCAGCGGATGTTGGGAATTTAATCTCCGGTTCCTGTGCCGTTTCTAAAACCTGCTTGAGCATCTGGAAGTTCACGGTTTACATACTGCTGAAGCCTGGCTTGGAGAATGTTGAGCATGACTTTACTAGTGTGTGAGATGAGTGCAATTGTGCAGTAGTTTAAGCATTCTTTGGCATTCTCTTTCTTTGGGATTGGAATGAAGACTGACCTTTTCCTGTCCTGTGGCAACTGTTGAGTTTTCCAAATTTGCTGGCATATTGAGTGTAGCTCTGTCACAGCATCATCTTTCAGGATTTTAAATAGCTCAATTGGAATTCCATCACCTCCAAGAGCTTTGTTCGTAGTGATGCTCTCTAAGGCCCACTTGACTTCACATTCCAAGATGTCTGGTTCCAGGTGAGTGATCATGCCACCGTGATTATCTTCTTTGTGAAGCTCTTTGTTGTACAGTTCTTCTGTGTATTCTTGCCACTTAATATCTTTTACTTCTGTTAGATCCATACCATTTCTGTCCTTTATCAAGCCCATCTTTGCATGAAATATTCCCTTGATATCTCTAATTTGCTTGAAAAGATCTCTTGTTTTTCCTATTCTGTTGTTTTCCTCTATTGTTTTGCATTGATCGCAGAGGAAGGCTTTCTTATATCTCCTTGCTATTCTTTGGAACTCTGCATTCAGATGCGTATATCTTTCCTTTTCTCCTTTGCTTTTTGCTTCTCTTCTTTTCACAACTATTTGTAAGGCCTCCTCAGACAGCCATTTTGCTTTTTTGCATTTCTTTTCCATGGGGATGGTCTTGGTCCCTGTCTCCTGGACAATGTCATTAACCTCTGTCCAGAGTTCATCAGGAACTCTATCTACCAGGTCAAGACCTTTAAATCTATTTCTTACTTCCACTGTATAATCATAAGGGATTTGATTTAGGTCATATCTGAATGGTCTAGTGGTTTTCCCTACTTTCTTCAATTTAAGTCTGAATTTGGCAATAAGGAGTTCATGATCTGAGCCACAGTCAGCTCCTGGTCTTGTATTTGCTAACTGTATAAAGCTTCTCCATCTTTGGCTGCAAAGAATATAATCAATCTGATTTCGGTGTTGACCATCTGGGAACTTCCATGTGTAGATCCTCTCTTGTGTTGTTGGCAGAGGGTGTTTGCTATGACCAGTGCGTTCTCTTGGCCAAACTCTATTAGCTTTTGCCCTGCTTCATTTCGTGCCCCAAGGCCAAATTTGCCTGTTACTCCAGATGTTTCTTGACTTCCTACTTTTGCATTCCAGACCCCTATGATGAAAACGACATCTTTTTTGGGTGTTAGTTCTGAAAGGTCTTGTAGGTCTTCATAGAACCGTTCAACTTCGGCTTATTCACCCTTTTAGTGACCCAAAAACTTGCCCGATATAGGCGTTCACATTGAAGAGGACCACACAATTTACTGACACAACACTAGATGCGGCCCAGTACCTCTAAAGCGCCTCAAGAGGAATCCCGAGATTCTGATTTCAACAGGAAAGGAAACCTAGCTTCCCTGGGACAACGCGATCGAGTTCCTGATGTCCCCATCTCAACTCGAGAGGAACCCCAACCGTTCCACCGCAACGCGATAAAAAACGACATGGTTCCCCCATCAATGCGAGATGAGGAACTTCTCTGCTACAGAATCTCAAGAGAAAACCCACATGCCCACGTTAAACTCGAACGGATACTTGATACCTTTTATGGGACTCAAAAAGTTCCCTAACATAGCCGTCCCCACTGCAGAGGAGCACACAATTTACGGACTCAATTCGAGATGAGGACCTATTCCCATTTAACGGCTCGAGAGTAATCTCGAAATTCCCCTTCCAGCACAAAAGTGGTCCTGACTTCTCTGAAGCAACATGAGCATTTCCCTGAGGTCCCCATTGCAACTCAAGAGGGTCCCCAAGCTTCCCGCCGTAACTCGAGGAAAACCACAAGATTCTGCCCTCAAGGCGAGAAGAGGAACATTTCAGTTGCAGATTCTCAAGAGAAATCCCACATTCCCACTTGAAACTCGGCAGGTTACTTAACATCCTTTTAGCGACTCAATAAATACACCGACATACCCATCCCCAATCGAGCAGAACACCGAGTTTCTGCAACAACTGACAAAGTGCCCCGTTTTCAAGTTCTATATTCCAGAGGACAGTCTATTCCTCTGCTTTGTCTGAAATGGAATCCGGAAGTTCCATCGCAAGGTAGGAGGTGGCCGGTACCACCTTGATTCCTGGGAGGGTCCCTGGGGTTTCAAAACACAATTGGAAAATGTACGGATGTCCCAACCCACTCGAGATATTGTCTGATTCCACTGCTCAGATCTAAGTGTATCTTTGAAAATCAAATCACAGCACGAGGGGAGACCTGACTCCCTGAGCATTCTCGATACAATCTCCAGGTACAAATTACAGTCGACTGTGGCCTAAAACAACTTTTGCAATGTGAGAAGAAAGCGGAGTTCCATGTCTGAATACGAGACGAGGACTGACGGCCCAGGTGAATTTTGAGAGCAACCCCATGGTCCCTGTCACCACTGGAGAAGAACACACTGTTGACCTACTCAAAGCTAGCTACAGACCTATTCCTCTGCTGTGCCTCGAGTGGAATCCCGAGGACCCCCTTCCGACACGTTAGAAGACCTGACTTCCATGGGGCAACATGAGTGAGTTCCTGAGGTCACCGTCGCAAATCGAGTAGAACCCCAAGCTTCCTGCTGCAACTCTTGAAAAACACCAAGAAAATGCCCTCAATCTGAGGTGAGAAAATTTTCCACTGCAGAGTCTCAAGATAAATCCCACATTCCCAATTGAAACTTGAACGGGTACTTGACACCCTTTAGGCTACATAAAAACTTCCTAGACATACCCGTCCACATTGAAGAGGAGCACACAATTTACGTACACAACACTAGATGCAGCTCTATTCCTCTACCACAACTCAAGAGGAATTCCGAGGTTCCCCTTCCAACAGGAAAGGAGACCTAACTTCCCTGGAGCAACATGAGCGAGTTCCTGAGGTTCCTGAGAAACTTGAGAGGATCCTCAAGCTTTCCGCTGCAACTCGAGAAAAACCACAAGATTCTGCCCTCAAAGAGAGATGAAGAACATTTCTGTTGCAGATTCTCAAGAGAAATCCCAAATTCCCGCTTGAAACTCGTCAAGTTATTCAACATCGTTTATGCAACTCAAAAATTACATCATCTTACCCAGCCCCAATCGAGAGGAACACCGAGTTTCCTGCCACAACTGACAAAGTGCCCTGTTTTCCAGTCCTCTTTTCCAGATGAGAATCGATTCCTCTGCTTTCTCTGGAATGGAATCCGGAAGTTCCATCGCAAGGTTGGAGTAGGCCAGTAACAACTTTGTTCCTGAGAGATCCCCGGGGTTTCAAAACACAATTGGAAAAGGTACGGATGTCCCCAACACTCGAGATATTGTCTGATTCCACTGCACAGATTCAAATGTAGAGTTGAGTATCAACTCACAAGAGTGGCAACCTGACTCTCCGAGCATACTTGATAAAATCTTCAGGTACAAATTCAATTCTAATGTGGCTTAACACCCCTTTCACAACTCGAGAAGAAAGCGGACTCCATGTCTGAACACGAGACGAGGCCTGACTCCCCTGGAGCATTTTGAGAGCATCCTCGAGAGCCCTGTCACCACTGGAGAAGAAAACACAGTTGACTGACTCAAGGCTAGATGTGGCCCTATTCCTCTGCTGCGCCTAGAGAATAATCCCAGTGTTCCCCTTCCAACACGATAGGAGACCTGATTCCCTGGGGAACACGAGTGAGTCCCTGAGGTCCCCATCTCAACTCTAGAAGAACCCCAAGCTTCCCACCGCAACTTGAGAAAAACCACAAGATTCTGCCCTCAAGGCGATAGGAGTAACATTTCCATTGAAGATTCTCAAGAGAAATCCCACATTCCTGCTTGAAACTCGACAGGTTACTTAACATCCTTTATGCAACTCAAAAATGACACTGACATACCCAACCCGAATCAAGAGGAGCACTGAGCTTCCTGCCACAACTGAAAAAGTGTCCCGTTTTCCAGTCCTCGTTTCAAGATGAGAGTCGATTCCTCTGCTTTCTCTGGAACGGAATCTGTATGTTCCATCGCAAGGTAGGATGCAGCCGGTACCACCTTGATTCCTGGGAGGGTCCCTGTGGTTTCAAAACACAATTGGAAAAGGCACGGATGCCCCAACCCACTCGAGATATTGTCTGATTACACTGCACAGATACAAATGTATCCTGGAATATCAACTCAAGACGAGTGTAGATCTGACTGCCCGAGCATTCTCGATACAATCTCCAGGTATAAATTCAAGTGGAATGTGGCCTAAAACACCTTTTACAAATGGAGAAGAAAGCGGAGTTCCATGACTGAACACGAGACGAGGACTGACTCCCCAGGTGAAATTTGAGAGCAACCCCGAGGTCCCTGTCACCACTGGAGAAGAACACACAGTTGACTGACTCAAAGCTAGGTGTGGCCCTATTCCTCTGCTGTGCCTCAAGTGGAATCCCGAGGTTTACCTTCCAACACGTTAGAAGACCTGACTTCCATGGGGCAACACAAGCGAGTTCCTGAGTTTCCCATTGCACCTCGAGTAGAACCCCCAGCTTCCTGCTGCAACTCTTTAAAATCCCCAAGAAAATTCCCTCAATCCGAGGTGAGAAAATTTTCCGCTGCAGAGTCTCAAGACAAATCCCACATTCGCGATTGAAACTCATCAGGTTACTTAACATCGTTTATGGGACTCAAAAATAACACTGACATACCAAGCCCCAGTCGAGAGGAACACCGAGTTTCCTACGACAACAGACAAAGTGCCCCGTCCTGTTTTATAGATGAAATTCGAATCTACTGCTTTTTCTGGAAAAAACTCCGGATATTCCGATCGCACAGTTCGAGGAAGCCGGTACCACTTTGAAACGGGGGAGGATGCCCGGGTTTTGAAAACAGAAATGGAAAAGGTATGGATGTCTCCACCCACTCGATATATTGTCTGATTCCACTACACAGATTCAAATGTATCCTCGAGTATCAACCCACAAGACGAGTGGATACCTGAGTCTCGAACATACTCGATAAAACCTAAGGTACAAATTCAACTCCATTGTGGCCTAACACCCCTTTTACAACTCGAGAAGAAAGCGGAGTTCCATGTCTGTACACGAGATGAGGCCTGACTCCCATGGCGAATTTTGAGAGCAACCCCGAGATACTTGTCGCAACTGGAGAAGAACACACATTGACAGACTCAAAGCTAGATGCGCCCTTTTCCTCTGCTGTGGCTTAAGAGGAATGCCGAGGTTCAACTTCCAGCACGAAAGGAGACCTAACTTCCCTGGGACAATGCGAGAGAGCTCCTGAGGTCCTCGTCGCAACTCGAGAGGGACCACAAGCTTCTCGCCCCAACACAAGAAAAACAAGGTTCCCCCACCAATGCGAGATGAGGAAACTTTCTGCTGCAGAATCTCATGAGAAATCCCATTTTCCCGCTTGAAACTCCACGGGTACTTGACACCCTTTATGTACTCAAGAAGTTCCCTAACATAGCCGTCACCACTGGAGAGGAGCACACAATTTTCGGATTCAACTCTAGATGAGGCTCTATTCCCTTTTAATGGTTCAAGAGTAATCCCAAAGTTCC